>NC_136908.1:64231234-64250170 GCF_949606895.1 Notothenia rossii | reverse complement strand
GAAGAAGTTTTGATATTGTCGTGATTCTCCCTTTGAAAACAAGTATTCAATCCAGTAATGTGTTCAAATGTCTGGAAAATAACTGAATATTTTTTGGAATAAAACGTAAAAATAATGTTGTAAAATGTCACATTTCCTTTTTTATCCAGAAATGTGTTAAAAATGTGGGAAACGTAACAAATGTGTGAAAAAGTGTCCAGAATGTCCAGAAAAAATGTAAAAATAATCTAAAAATGGGTAAAAAAGGTCTGAATATTTCATCCAGAATAATCTGCAAAAACAACAAAAATAAAATCCAGAACTGATTTAAAATCCAGAATTGATTTAAAAAGCATAAAGCTATTATTTAGTACCTGAATCTGCAGCCACTTCATGAGCGTCTCTCTGATGAGCTGCTGCTGAACCGCACTCAGACCGGCGTGTCTGCAACACAAACACAACGTCAACACAACGTCAACACAAACACAACATCAACACAAACACAACATCAACACAAACACAACCTCAACACAACGTCAACACAAACACAACATCAACACAAACACAACGTCAACACAAACACAACGTCAACACAAACACAACACAACGTCAACACAAACACAACACAAACACAACATCAACACAAACACAACGTCAACACAAAAACAACACAACGTCAACACAAACACAACACAAACACAACATCAACACAACACAACGTCAACACAACGTCAACACAAACACAACATCAACACAAACACAACGTCAACACAAACACAACATCAACACAAACACAACGTCAACACAAACACAACACAACGTCAACACAAACACAACATCAACACAACACAACGTCAACACAACGTCAACACAAACACAACGTCAACACAAACACAACGTCAACACAACGTCAACACAAACACAACGTCAACACAACGTCAACACAAACACCAACACAACACAACCTCAACACAAACACAACATCAACACAACACAACGTCAACACAAACACCAACACAAACACAACATCAACACAAAGTCAACACAAACACAACATCAACACAAACACAATGTCAACACAACGTCAACACAAACACAACACAAACACAACATCAACACAAACACAATGTCAACACAACGTCAACACAAACACAACACAAACACAACATCAACACAACACAACGTCAACACAACGTCAACACAAACACAACACAAACACAACATCAACACAACACAATGTCAACACAACGTCAACACAAACACAACATCAACACAAACACAATGTCAACACAACGTCAACACAAACACAACACAAACACAACATCAACACAACACAACGTCAACACAACGTCAACACAAACACAACGTCAACACAACGTCAACACAAACACAACGTCAACACAAACACAACGTCAACACAACGTCAACACAAACACCAACACAACACAACCTCAACACAAACACAACATCAACACAACACAACGTCAACACAAACACCAACACAAACACAACATCAACACAAACACAACATCAACACAAACACAACGTCAACACAACGTCAACACAAACACCAACACAACACAACCTCAACACAAACACAACATCAACACAACACAACGTCAACACAAACACCAACACAACACAACCTCAACACAAACACAACATCAACACAACACAACATCAACACAAACACAACGTCAACACAACGTCAACACAAACACAACATCAACACAAACACAATGTCAACACAACATCAACACAAACACAACCTCAACACAACACAAACACAACCTCAACACAAACGTCAACACAAACACAACATCAACACAACACAACCTCAACACAACACAAACACAACCTCAACACAATGTCAACACAACATCAACACAAACACAACCTCAACACAACACAAACACAACGTCAACACAACGTCAACACAAACACAACGTCAACACAACGTCAACACAAACACCAACACAACACAACCTCAACACAAACACAACATCAACACAACACAACGTCAACACAAACACCAACACAAACACAACATCAACACAAACACAACGTCAACACAACGTCAACACAAACACAACATCAACACAAACACAATGTCAACACAACGTCAACACAAACACAACATCAACACAAACACAATGTCAACACAACGTCAACACAAACACAACACAAACA
This sequence comes from Notothenia rossii, assembly GCF_949606895.1. NCBI lineage: Eukaryota > Metazoa > Chordata > Actinopteri > Perciformes > Nototheniidae > Notothenia > Notothenia rossii. The sequence continues at coordinate 64,248,001 of NC_136908.1, read as the reverse complement.
CAACATCAACACAACACAACGTCAACACAACGTCAACACAACGTCAACACAAACACAACGTCAACACAAACACAACGTCAACACAACGTCAACACAAACACCAACACAACACAACCTCAACACAAACACAACATCAACACAACACAACGTCAACACAAACACCAACACAAACACAACATCAACACAAACACAACATCAACACAAACACAACGTCAACACAAACACCAACACAACACAACCTCAACACAAACACAACATCAACACAACACAACGTCAACACAAACACCAACACAACACAACCTCAACACAAACACAACATCAACACAACACAACATCAACACAAAGTCAACACAACGTCAACACAAACACAACATCAACACAAACACAATGTCAACACAACATCAACACAAACACAACCTCAACACAACACAAACACAACCTCAACACAAACGTCAACACAAACACAACATCAACATAAACACAACCTCAACACAATGTCAACACAAACACAACGTCAACACAACCTCAACATCAACACAACACAAACATCAACACAATGTCAACACAAACACAACATCAACACAACGTCAACACAACCTCAACATACCGTCAACACAAACACAACACAAAAACAACCTCAACACAACGTCAACACAAACACAACCTCAACACAACACAAACACAACGTCAACACAACACAAACACAACATCAACACAAACACAACATTAATGCATGTTTCTGCAAAATAAACAACATCAATATATCCTCCTCCTCTTCCTCCTCCTCACCTGAAGCGGATCTGATGCTCCAGCACTTGGAAGCAGAAGAACTTCACATGGTCATCACTGGAACAGATAAACATGTTAACACACACACACACACACACACACACCATTCACTTTATTCATATTAAAGGTGTGTGTGTTGGCACTCACTTGTAGATGCCTTTAGAGAGAGCCTCGGCACAAACCTCCCAGCCATCCTGAGACTCCTTCAGCTGCTCAAAGTACGCCATGGCCTGAACACACACACACACACACACACACACACACACACACACACACACACACACACACACACACACACACACACACACACACACACACACACACACACACACACACACACACACACACACACACACACACACACACACACACACACACACACACACACACACACACACACACACACACACACACACACACACACACACACACACACACGTAAGTAAAGTGTAAGAACGAACATTGGAAAAAGTGGAGAATTTTTTTTTTAAATGTCAAAAGAATAATCAGAAATATGACGAAAAAAATCAGATAAAAAGTTGGAACAAAAGAATATATTTTGGAGAAAAAGTGTAAAAATCTCCAGAAAAAGAGTTTAAAAAAAGGTCCAAAGAATTAAGAAAATCTGTCTGAAAAAAATGATAGAATAACACAAAAACTAGCGTGGCCTCGTCCTAACGGTTAGTGTTAGTGACATGTTATAATCGGGGGAAATAAAAAAAAAAATCTGAAAAATGTCATAAGAAATATCGGAAACATATTTTTTTTTAAATCAGGAAAATGTCAAAAATGGATGGAATAAAGGTCTCACCCTGTGTCTGTAGCGGGCGTCGGCATTGGGGTTGAGCCCCAGCAGGGCCTGCTCGTCCATGATCACACAGACAGACTGGCAGGCCATCCAGTGTTAGCTTAGCTTCAGATAGCTGCTCTCTCTCATCTGCAGGAAGCACAGGAACACACATCAAATATATCACTTTCAGAGGGGGGTGGCTTTGACCATGGTCAGCTGACGTAAGAGTCATCAGCAGCTTCAGGTTTGTTTAGACGCCAAAACGACAGCTAATGTTGTTTCACCTGGATTACACCAGGTGTGTATAGAGGTCAGCAGGTGTAGGTCAGTATGTAGTGTCTCTACTTTAAAGAGTTCTCTCCTGCTGATGTTCAGGTGTATATCAGTATGTAGTGTCTCTACTTTAAAGAGTCCTCTCCTGCTGATGTTCATGTGTATATCAGTATGTAGTGTCTCTACTTTAAAGAGTCCTCTCCTGCTGATGTTCAGGTGTATATCAGTATGTAGTGTCTCTACTTTAAAGAGTCCTCTCCTGCTGATGTTCATGTGTATATCAGTATGTAGTGTCTCTACTTTAAAGAGTCCTCTCCTGCTGATGTTCAGGTGTATATCAGTATGCAGTGTCTCTACTTTAAAGAGTCCTCTCCTGCTGGTGTTCAGATGTATATCAGTATGTAGTGTCTCTACTTTAAAGAGTCCTCTCCTGCTGGTGTTCAGATGTATATCAGTATGTAGTGTCTCTACTTTAAAGAGTCCTCTCCTGCTGATGTTCAGGTGTATATCAGTATGTAGTGTCTCTACTTTAAAGAGTCCTCTCCTGCTGGTGTTCAGGTGTATATCAGTATGTAGTGTCTCTACTTTAAAGAGTCCTCTCCTGCTGATGTTCAGGTGTATATCAGTATGTAGTGTCTCTACTTTAAAGAGTCCTCTCCTGCTGATGTTCAGGTGTATATCAGTATGTAGTGTTTCTACTTTAAAGAGTCCTCTCCTGCTGGTGTTCAGGTGTATATCAGTATGTAGTGTCTCTACTTTAAAGAGTCCTCTCCTGATGATGTTCAGGTGTATATCAGTATGTAGTGTCTCTACTTTAAAGAGTCCTCTTCTGCTGATGTTCAGGTGTATATCAGTATGTAGTGTCTCTACTTTAAAGAGTCCTCTCCTGCTGATGTTCAAGTGTATATCAGTATGTAGTGTTTCTACTTTAAAGAGTCCTCTCCTGCTGATGTTCAGGTGTATATCAGTATGTAGTGTCTCTACTTTAAAGAGTCCTCTCCTGCTGATGTTCAGGTGTATATCAGTCTGTAGTGTCTCTACTTTAAAGAGTCCTCTTCTGCTGATGTTCAGGTGTATATCAGTATGTAGTGTGTCTACTTTAAAGAGTCCTCTCCTGCTGATGTTCAGATGTATATCAGTATGTAGTGTCTCTACTTTAAAGAGTCCTCTCCTGCTGATGTTCAGGTGTATATCAGTATGTAGTGTCTCTACTTTAAAGAGTCCTCTCCTGCTGATGTTCAGGTGTATATCAGTATGTAGTGTCTCTACTTTAAAGAGTCCTCTCCTGCTGATGTTCAGGTGTATATCAGTATGTAGGGTCTCTACTTTAAAGAGTCCTCTCCTGCTGATGTTCAGGTGTATATCAGTATGTAGTGTCTCTACTTTAAAGAGTCCTCTCCTGCTGATGTTCAGATGTATATCAGTATGTAGGGTCTCTACTTTAAAGAGTCCTCTCCTGCTGATGTTCAGGTGTATATCAGTATGTAGTGTCTCTACTTTAAAGAGTCCTCTCCTGCTGATGTTCAGGCGTATATCAGTATGTAGTGTCTCTACTTTAAAGAGTCCTCTCCTGCTGATGTTCAGGTGTATATCAGTATGTAGTGTCTCTACTTTAAAGAGTCCTCTCCTGCTGATGTTCAGGTGTATATCAGTATGTAGAGTCTCTACTTTAAAGAGTCCTCTCCTGCTGATGTTCAGATGTATATCAGTATGTAGAGTCTCTACTTTAAAGAGTCCTCTCCTGCTGATGTTCAGGTGTATATCAGTATGTAGAGTCTCTACTTTAAAGAGTCCTCTCCTGCTGATGTTCAGGTGTATATCAGTATGTAGTGTCTCTACTTTAAAGAGTCCTCTCCTGCTGATGTTCAGGTGTATATCAGTATGTAGTGTCTCTACTTTAAAGAGTCCTCTCCTGCTGATGTTCAGGTGTATATCAGTATGTAGTGTCTCTACTTTAAAGAGTCCTCTCCTGCTGATGTTCAGGTGTATATCAGTATGTAGAGTCTCTACTTTAAAGAGTCCTCTCCTGCTGATGTTCAGGTGTATATCAGTATGTAGGGTCTCTACTTTAAAGAGTCCTCTCCTGCTGATGTTCAGATGTATATCAGTATGTAGGGTCTCTACTTTAAAGAGTCCTCTCCTGCTGATGTTCAGGTGTATATCAGTATGTAGTGTCTCTACTTTAAAGAGTCCTCTCCTGCTGATGTTCAGATGTATATCAGTATGTAGGGTCTCTACTTTAAAGAGTCCTCTCCTGCTGATGTTCAGGTGTATATCAGTATGTAGTGTCTCTACTTTAAAGAGTCCTCTCCTGCTGATGTTCAGGTGTATATCAGTATGTAGTGTCTCTACTTTAAAGAGTCCTCTCTTGCTGATGTTCAGGTGTATATCAGTATGTAGTGTCTCTACTTTAAAGAGTCCTCTCCTGCTGATGTTCAGGTGTATATCAGTATGTAGTGTCTCTACTTTAAAGAGTCCTCTCCTGCTGATGTTCAGGTGTATATCAGTATGTAGTGTCTCTACTTTAAAGAGTCCTCTCCTGCTGATGTTCAGGTGTATATCAGTATGTAGTGTCTCTACTTTAAAGAGTCCTCTCCTGCTGATGTTCAGGTGTATATCAGTATGTAGTGTCTCTACTTTAAAGAGTCCTCTCCAGCTGATGTTCAGGTGTATATCAGTATGCAGTGTCTCTACTTTAAAGAGTCCTCTCCTGCTGATGTTCAGGTGTATATCAGTATGTAGTGTCTCTACTTTAAAGAGTCCTCTCCTGCTGATGTTCAGGTGTATATCAGTATGTAGTGTCTCTACTTTAAAGAGTCCTCTCCTGCTGATGTTCAGGTGTATATCAGTATGTAGTGTCTCTACTTTAAAGAGTCCTCTCCTGCTGATGTTCAGGTGTATATCAGTATGTAGTGTCTCTACTTTAAAGAGTCCTCTCCTGCTGATGTTCAGGTGTATATCAGTATGTAGTGTCTCTACTTTAAAGAGTCCTCTCCAGCTGATGTTCAGGTGTATATCAGTATGCAGTGTCTCTACTTTAAAGAGTCCTCTCCTGCTGATGTTCAGGTGTATATCAGTATGCAGTGTCTCTGCTTTAAAGAGTCCTCTCCAGCTGATGTTCATGTGATAGGTGTGTTTGTTCTCCTCCACAGCAGGTAGTGTATGGACATATGAGAATAACACCTTTCATTTGAAAAGTCCCACCTAGAATATAACCAAAGAGTTTTTATTTTATCAAACACTACTAATAGTTTCCTCTTTGTCGTTTTACTTCATATTTTTCTTTATATCTTCCTTAAAGGTGAGTTTGAGAAACCGGCTCGAGATACACTTGTTGTTATATTCAAAGGAATGCTCTCAACATCCCGATAGCAATGAATATCTGAAGTGCTTTGAAGCCGTGGTGCTGTAAAAAGCACGACCAATCATCTGAGCCGGCTAAAGTAACTGGATGGCCTACCTGCCTGTCAGCCTTCCATCTGTGCACAAACTGATCTCTGCTCTCATTGGTCATGTGCGCGTTCGTGTGTGTTGGAGGAGGGGCTCTGTGAGGAAGTGGCAGATTTTCTCCGGTTGTGTATTTTCTAATTCTAGCCACTCAAGCTGGTTTCTCAAAAATGACCTACCCCACCTTTAAGGGTAAATACTTCTTGTTTAGTCAACACTGTAATATTTAAGCAATAGCTCACGACAGGCCGTGATATATGCTCATTATACCACGGCTAAGGGGCGTGGTAGATGCTCATTATACCACGGCTAAGGGGCGTGGTTCAACCCCCTTAGCTGTGATCAGGGGTGAAAGTGGTTTGAATTTCTTGCAGGTACTATAATGCTACCCCGACCTTCATTGGTTCATATTGTTCTCCTCCCGCCCCCAGCTTCATGCATCCCTGAACACAAACTTCACATTTTTAATGTCTTTATGGGGTAGAAATTAGAAACACTTGACAATATGTATAGTCAATTATTTATTTTCAATTGTGCATACAACTTGTGTCAAAACTTAACAGACCATTAGCAAGGCATGTTGAGGGACGTAAACTACACACTTTTCCACATTTTCCACAGAGGGCTGAAGTAGCTCTCCTCTTCTGTGTACCGGCGAGCCATGCAGCTTGTTGGGTGGGCTGCTCTTCTTCCTTTGCCCAGCCAGGTCTTCACATAAGGCAGTGGATCCCACTGTCTGCATGGTGGTCCCACAGAGCTGATGAAGAGGAGATTTGCTGCATTTTTTGTTGTAAGTTTGCTCCTATACTCAGTTATGATGTTATTCATTGTGCTGAACCCCCGTTCACAGTCAGCATTGCTTGGAGACAGTGCCACTGCCATGAGCAACTTCTTCATTTTGTTGGGAATGTTTCTTCCTCCACTGGCCTTGTATTCTGTGAATCCAAGATGGGCCTATTGTTGGTTCACATGTAGGACATCACACAAAGCCCTCACCTCATTATCTCCAAATCGAGGATTGTCATGGTCCCAGTTGTCAGGGTTGAGGACTGCCATTTGATTGATAAGGCTGTTATAAGCCTCTTTTCGGTTGGCTGCAACACTGGCCTGTGCTCTGTTTGCTGTGGTTGTGAAGAGTCTTTTTTTCATATTGTCTGCCATTGTCTGCCTGTTATTGTATATTTAATATTTTTCACTCCCTTCTCTATTTCAAGTGAGGGTGCATAACATTCAACTGGGACCCTTATGCACCCCCGTAGAACCGGGCCTGGAGGTGGCCAAACTACGGCCCGCGGGCCACATGCGGCCCGTTGATGTGTTTAATGTGGCCCGTCCAATATTGGTATAAATGAGCCAGGGTTCCCGCGCTGATCTTAAAAAGCCTTAAAGTCTAAAATACAACGATCCAATTTTTATTTATGTTATCCCCCACTGTCCACACGCCGCGCGCGCCGCGAAAAGTCCCTTCCTCCCTAGTTGTCGCAGCTGCGCGTCGACGTCGCCCCGCGCGCGGGAGAATGAGATTAAAACAACCCTCAGCCCGACATGAATCAAGACGGAACCAAACAATGCCCCCCGGCCCGGCTGTCACATTGATACATCATTGTGGCCCCTGAGCCAAAAAGTTTGGCCACCCCTGTTGTAGGACATTAACGATAAAACAGAATATTGTTGTTCTACTTTTAGACATCTCGAGATCGACTGGGGATCGACTGGTTGGGCACCCCATATAGAGATATATAGTTTGCTAGTTAGCTAACTTATTATATTCATCATGGCCAGGTTCATGTCCATTCTCTGGGCTAAATAAGCATCATCACCTGTGTCATCTGTGGGCGTTGTTTTTCTAATTTTAATCACATTCTGAGTTTCTTCTTCCCTTGAAAACGAGGTGATTCACCTCAAGGGGTTTATCCTAATAAAGAAATTTGAATATATCTCTCTCCTTTCTCTTAAACATCTGAAGAGTCATCGTTTGCATTTTTGCTTTAATTACCACGTAGCCTAATTTTCTAGCTGTCATTCAGTCACTCCATTCTTTTCTCCTCCCGCTGTTCTGATCAAGTGGGAAAAAGCTATTATGTGACCCGCTCTATCGAAATCAGTCGGAAGTCGCAACGGCTCATTTCAAAAATAAACGTGGATTTGCGTAAAAAAATAGTTTTTCGGGGTTCGGGTGTTTTGTTTGATTTTAAATAAACAAAGTCTTGGCTTTCAGAATATGAAACTTGTTTCGACAAATTCAGATGATAAATACAACTTAGAAGCTTGTAACGGCATAATTACAAGCGGAGAACGGAGTAACTTGAGGTCACAGCAGGCATAACAACAGCTGGTGTTTCTCGTTACTGTTTTCCCCGGGACACAAACACAATACGCACAAACAAAAAAATACACAAACACACACACGTATACACACACACACATACACAAACACACACACGTATACACACACACACACACACACACAAACACACACACTCGCGAGCTTCCCCCAGACCAGTAATCCAAACCAAAATATCTGCCCTTCGTAGTATAAATTCCACGGGTGGAGCTGTCAATTCTTCCTGGTCCTCCGGACCGCCTGGAAATCTCTTACCGGTACTAAGGACCGGGTAGGACCGGCACACTTTCAACACTGGCTGTGATATAATGAGCATATATCACGGCCTGAAGTGAGCTATTGCTTTTATAAAACGGTTACCAAGTGTGGCAATATGAAAGAAAAACACACTCTAATTTAAATAGTTTTTATTTGTAAATAATGATGTTCAAAATAAAATAGTCCCTCCGTTGCCTTCTGCACGAAACATAGTGCGAGGTGGTTGCTATGCAACAACACTAACAGCTGGCGAACATATTAGACAGAGAGCGTTGATCCATTATTTGGTTGTTTATTTACATTAATGTGTATGTTGCTGTTTATTGTGCTTCCACTGAAAACCTGTCCAGCATCAGTAGCATGGCTTACGAGGTCACTTGTATAGGTTGAGGTTGTTCTAGGCCAGGGGTGTCAAACTCAAGGCCCGGGGGCCACATCCGGCCCGCGGCTCCATTTTCTGTGGCCCCACAAGAGCGTGCAAAGAATATAATTTGTTTATTATACGGTTACATGCTACTTTACAGAAGCACGTTGCCCATAAACTACATGTCCCACAATGCATCTCAAATTAAGAGTTTTTTCTCAGAATTTGCATTTTGTTCTTCAAAATATGCATTTTTTCTTAGAATTAGATTTTTTTTTCAAAATGTTACTTTTTATTTCAAAAATATTTTTTCTCCAGAACTTGGCTTTTCGTTTTAAATCATTTTGTAACATTCTCACTGAAGAGACTTGCAATTATTTGCCCTAGACTTCTGCTTTCAGACGTAGTTAATGATGAAGTTATTAACCTATCCGATAATAATCCAATGCAGAGGCAATCATGTAATATAATACATTATTTTATATATATTAAATATTTATATATGTATTTTTATATAGTCTTAAAGTTACAACCGGCCCTTTGAGTGCAACCATAATGCTGATGTGGCCCGTGATGAAATTGAGTTTGACACCCCTGTTCGAGGCTGTTGCTTGGCGTGGAGAGAATATTGCTCCACTTTCTCCGGTCCCTGAGATTGGGCTTCCAGTAGCTCTGGAGAGAGCTTTCGCACCTGTGGCCACTAACGGTCATCATGTCTCTGCTTTGTTTCAAGACCCGCATCAGAAAGCTTTTGAATGGTGCTACTTTCCCAGTTGGTCTACCTGCTCTTCACGTAGCTCTGCATGTCGTAGTGTAGGTGCTCTCTTGAGATAGGAACTGCTCAGTCCACTCCTCCATACTATAGTGAGACCCCCCCCGGAAGTCCAAGTTAATCTTAAATGTTTCCATCTTATGCTTTGTAAGTTTGTTTCGTAACGGAAGAAATGTAAATATATTTATGAAACGGACAAATCAAATACAGCAATCTGATTGGTCGATAGTGTTTTTGCGGACATCTTTGATTACAGATTTGAAAACATCGTTGCTTGCTTTAAAAGTAGCACAATTCATTATGTTAAACCTTCAAAAGTATCTAGATATCCCTGCCCTAATGCCAAAGGAACTGCACACTGAATATGTTTTGCCGTTTGATGTCTCTGTCTGGACCGCTGCGTCAAAAAGGAGGGTTTCTGCCCCGTTGCTTCTCCGCTGCGTTCTTGTTCCAGCAGTTTGCTTTTCAGTCCAACTGTATACTGTGTTTCTCAGGCGCGGAGGGATACTGACTTGTTGTGAAAAGTAACTTACAATTCTACCCGTGGTATACGCTCAGTATATCACGGCTAAGAACCAATCAGATTGCTTGATTTGACTTGTCCGTTTTATAGTGTGTAATATACAGCTTTCACTCAACACAACTAGGCCACGAGTGTTCTCTCACGAGTGTGTTGGAAGAAGAGCTAGTATGGATCCTAAAAGTATTATAAACAGCATTATAGTGGATATAATGACAGCTCATCTTTCCTAACATCAGTCAACACCTCCAGTGTCAACAACAACAACAATAAAAACACTTCTTATTTTCATTATATATCACAGAAGAAGTACCATATGTCTTTACTAAATAAAACTAGGCATGTGTTGTTGTGTGTTAGTGATTATCTACCGTCCTGTATTCATTGATGATCCTGATATATAAAATGTAATAAAAAGGTGTATATTTGACACTAATATTATTTACTTAAAGCAGCTTCATGTTGTGTATTAATATACGTGTTTAGAGGATATCCTGACAGCTCATCCTCCCTACATGATGCAACACACAGTCAACACCTTCACACTCAATATAACATATATAGACAGACAATAACAGTTTGTGCCTCTACTACAGCTAACTGGCATTCTGATGAATGACATGTGATACAAAGGTGTATATTTGACACTAATATCTACTTAAAAGCAGTATTATTGTGTGTATTTATATATCTATTTACAGTGGATATAATGACAGCTCATCCTCCCTACATGATGTAACACACAGTCAACACCTCCATGTCTCCTTTACAGTGTCAACAACAACAATAATACAAACACACATACTTCACATATAAGGGGTTACATGTGTATAAATATGACCTGGGCTGTGGATCCTATAAGTTACATGCTAACCAGCTAACATGCTAACAACTTCACATTTAGAAACGCTGCTAACTGAAGCTAGCATTAGCATCATAGCTGTGTGACTTCGTTCATTAAACACTTTTAACAAACCCTAAAACACCAGTCATCCCCGGAGCAGTGTTATTGACATTAATGTTGGTATTTCAGGATAAGTAGATGAAGTTTTAACGTGTTTTTAAATGTCAGTTGGTCAGGTAACGGTTACCTAAAGAACATCTCGCGATGAGAAACTGACGTGAGACGTTTTTAACCGAGATTTACACAATAATAACAGAGAGTAGATGAGAGGAAACGTACCTTAATTAAAACTTAATAGATTAATGTGTTTCACCCCACGTCAGTTCATCATGGAGCCGCTGAGAATCATCCAGAAATCTGCTGCATGTCGTCGGACTGAGAGGAGCGGCGTGTCCGGCCGTTAACATCCGGGTCACACAGGAAGCACTACGGTACGGGTTTTCCTCATGGTTTTCCTTCTTTCTTTTTTACTTATTTTTTTCCCTTCTTTTTCTATGAAGAGTTACTTAGCGAAGAGTTACTTAGCAAAGCCGTAACAATATTAATAAATGTATAAAAAATAATATTTACTTTAATATATTTTAACCACAGTTTTTTTTTGGAAGAGAAATGTAGCGTAGCGGTAAAAATATTGATACATATTAAAAACAAATATATTTAAGGGTTTATTTTTATAAAGAAATAAAACAATGTTTTAATATATTTTAACAATTTTTTTTGTGGGGGGATGGCTAAGTGTACTTAGTATACTTAGAGATAAAAATGATAATGTAAAGGTTTTATATATTTTCACCAGTTATTTTACGCTGTAGATGTAAACATGTGATATTTGTTTTCTTTTTTTCTTACATTTTCTTAGCATTTTTTGGAACGGATAACGAAGCGTATCCGTAAAAATATTTATAAAAATTATATATTTTTAAATATATATATTTTAAACACGGTTATGTTATCTAATTGATTTGTAGATTTAGGAAAATGTGTTTATTTTATTATTTATTTTTTTCAGTTGTTTAGGATCGGATATATAGCGTAGCAACGAAAATAATGATTTTTTTATTTTATTCAAAAAAACAATGTATGAATGTTAATATATTCTATTGTCAATTTCAACTACATCACTCTTTAAAAATAGAGAATAACCTGGCTTTGATTACACGTTGGCTACCAATTTCCCTCGCCTTTTACGTTTCAAATTAACGTATATTTTTCAATTTTTAATCTAGTATTATTATATATTTTTATTTTATTTATTGTTTTTTTAGGGAAATATACGTAGCGTAGCCGTCAAAATATTAATACTAAATAATATTGTTTTTTTATATATTTTAACCACAAAATAATATTTCTCTTTTATATTTTAACCGCAGTTATATTATGTTATATTTCTATAAATTGTATGATATTTAGCGTATTTACATTATTTATTTATATTTTTAAGACGTCAAATGTTTCCGAGTGACGGTCAAGACTGAGTCTGAAGTTCGTTTCGGATTCGTATGAGCAAAAAACATATATAGATCTTGCGGTTTATTGAAAATAAAACAAAATGGTCATTCAATTTTTTTCTAAATAAATACCAATATTTCAAAGAACAGTACAAGTTTTCAATTTTAATCGTATTATTATTATAAAATATAATAAATATTTAAAAAGTATAATTACCAACGTGAGACCATCTTCTGTCTGAGTCCCCGGATGTCCCGCCTTTCCCCGCCTCTTAGTCCATATGACGTCAGCAGGCTCCTCCTTCCAGCTTCCTCTTTTCCCGTGGCAGTGACAGACTGACACCATGAAGGCGTCCGGCACAGTACGTAAAACCTTTAAAATCCACATTTAAACCCGAAACACACGGGATACACGAACCGATGTCGCTTTATAACACTATGTGTGTACTATTTATGTATTAACATTTCGGAAAAATCTAGAAATTAGTGACATTTTGCGTGTTTTTCGTCCCGGTTTGAGGGTCCAACATGGCGGGTGCTAGACCATGTGGAGACCGACCGTTAACATGAGACTCCGTTAGAAATCACTACTATTCTTTAAATATACAACACAATTCAGACATCCTTACTTGTAGAGCTATGTGTGTCTAATCATCAGCTAAACGCACCACATGATTCGTTTTTAGCTGTGGCTTTAAGCTAATTTAAAGCTAACAAATGCTAACGTGTTTTCTAACTTAACTTCAATGGAAGCTAACTAATGCTAACTGCTAACGTGGTGCTAATGTGTTTCCTCCGCAACGTGGGATTAGCATGTAGCTTTCTATAAGTGATCTGCTTGTATTTTAAACGGGTTTTAAATTGTCAAGTGTGTTTTTTAACAGTATATAAAGTTGATTAAAGAGCCCCTCTCCTGTGTCAAATAGCGAGGCTAGTTTGAAGGGTTCTAATAGTTTCTACAGAATTCCTAATGCTAACATGCTAGCTCCAATGGTACATCATAACCAAGTTTAATGCCAGGTACATTTACCGTTTTATGGGGGGGCAAACATAAACAAGATGAGGAAATACATTGTAGGATGAGGTCAAAACTATACCTGCTATTTAGCATTAAAGTAGAATATGTATTAGGTATTTACCCCAGATCTAATCAAAGGAAAAGTACAATATAGTCTAAACATACATGCTCTGAGCTTTTGAACAAAACATGCATATCAATTACCAGTTCAAATCCAGCATGTTTTTTTTTACATTACATCCAAGTGTGACTTAAGTGTGTCAATAAAAATCATCTTGCTTCTTATAGTACAAAACATAACGAAGACGGCTAAAAAAACAAGCGAGTTAAATTGTTTGTCGTCTTACTTGACTGAGTGCAATAATTAATGTAAATAAACATCTTGAGCTTCGAAATATACACAATATACTCGTAACTAAAGCTTATGTAAAATGTAAGGATAGTTAGTAGCTAAAGGGTTGAGAATGTAATCAAAGATGTCCTTTTTTTCAACAGCAGCGTATTTTATTTGACAACAGAACATATTTAACATTTATGAAAGTATGCAAAGCCACAGAAAGTCCTCAACAGGGCGAAAGAGTGTTGACACGTTTCTAAGTCAGAGAAAAAGTCTCCAGTAAATCCACATTTTATTGTTCGTGTTAAAGTCACCCTAACTTTTTTCATTCTAAATTGAGTTTATTGCATATTAATTTAACCAGACCATATGACGAGGGATTTAAATGTAACTCTACGGACGCCTCCGGTCAACGTCTGGTAAATACTTCCTAATGGCGTTGACAGATTGATGAAACATGTCTATATTTATATGAATGTTGTCAAAGTGATGCACCCAAACCCAAAGGCCGTATCAGTGTGATATGATTTTGTCTGGTGTGCAAACAGGAAGTGAACCTTGTCGCCTTTCTTTGAGCTGCCGTGCCTCTGAAAGTGAATCCAAGGAGCTACAGATCTGTTGTGTATATTTCTATATATGTATTTAAAGTTATATATATATTACCTGTCGCCAGAGGTGGCTAATTAACTTGAGTACATGATGTGTGTACTTCTACTTGAGGAAAGGATGTGTGTACTTCTACTTGAAGAAAGGATGTGTGTACTTCTACTTGAAGAAAGGATGTGTGTACTTCTACTTCAGGAAAGGATGTGTGTACTTCTACTTGAAGAAAGGATGTGTGTACTTCTACTTGAGGAAAGGATGTGTGTACTTCTACTTGAGGAAAGGATGTGTGTACTTCTACTTCAGGAAAGGATGTGTGGACTTACTCTCTCTCTCTTGTGTTCCTGAAGCTTCGGGAGTATAAGGTCGTTGGGCGCTTGCTGCCCTCGGCAAAGAACCCGGCCCCCCCTCTGTACCGCATGAGGATCTTCGCCCCGAATCACGTGGTGGCGAAGTCCAGATTCTGGTACTTCGTTTCTCAGCTGAGGAAGATGAAGAAGGCGTCCGGAGAGACAGTCTACTGCGGACTGGTAAACAACAACAACACTCTCACACTGCAGACAACAACATGTACACAAAGACACCTTTTCTGAATTCAGAAGCTGCTTGTGTTTCATCAGACGAGGTAGACGTGCCTTTGTGTCCCGTGCAGCACATCAGGTCTAAACCGGTACACGGAGCATCCCAGTAGCTGTGATCTAAGAGCTCACTTCTCGTTCTACAGTCTTGAGAGAAGATGAGCTTCATATGGAACCCACCACGTTGGGATATTAGAACCTGCTCACTGAAGCATTTCTATCAGCTCTAACCGAAACACCTTCCTGTTTCCATAGAGATCTGTCTCTTGGCAGAACGACGTTAAAGTTGAATTATTATTATTAGTGCTCGTGTGGCATCAACGAGAGCAGCTGGTGCCGACTCGTCTGTCCAGATTATATTAATACGCTCTATTGTATATTTTACCAGAGAATACGAGCAGAGATTTAAACGAACTTCTGCAGACGCCTCGAGTCAAAGTCACTTAAACACCGACTGATGGAAACACTGGGACAGATGCGTGTATTTAAAAGACTCTGTGAATGATTAATACTATGTTTGAAGCAAAACATGCCAAGACTCATCGAAAAGTGAGATTTGAATAAGAACATTTATGATCGTGAACTTTGTAGAAACATGATTGTGAATGAATGCGTTTTACAATATCTCTGCAGTAAGTCTTAATGTCTGGATATGAATCAAAGTGCTGCACCCGAACCCAAAGGCCGTGTCAGTGTGATTTGGTTTGGTCTGGCGTGCAAACAGGAAGTGAACCTTGTCGCCTTTCTTTGGGCTGCCGTGCCTCTGAAAGTGAATCCAAGGAGCTACAGAACGTAACGATGCACCGCGCCCCGGCCTCTGGAATGCTCCTTCTGGGATTCGACCACTTTGTGGAGATTTAAGACGCGTTTCAGCCTTTGAGCGTTTAAATGCACTCCATGTTGTGAAAAGGGCATGAAGACGGGTAAACCTCAACATGTCGGATATCAACGGATCTAAACTCCCTTTAAGAAGCTTTTGGGGTTTACACGTCTCTGAACGACGTGCAGACTCTCCCCTTGGTCTCCGTATAATCTGTGTGTGTGTTTCAGGTCCATGAGAAGACTCCCCAGAAGGTGAAGAACTTTGGTATCTGGCTGCGTTACGACTCTCGCAGCGGGACACATAACATGTACCGAGAGTACAGAGACCTGACCACGTCTGCTGCTGTCACCCAGTGCTGTGAGTATTACACACACACACACACACACACACACACACACACACACACACACACACACACACACACCCCACAGGATGGAGGGTTGAATGCACCTAGAAAAAGGAGGGCTCGACATTAAGGACTGCCCGACGGCCCGGGGCCATCTAGTATTTAGCTCGGGCCATGAAGCCTCACCTGCTGGTTGACCGATCGGGCAATCTATTATGCCAGTCTCATGCAGCTCGCGGATCAGTAATGAGTGACCCGACAGTCAAACTAAACATATCTATAACTAGTTACGGTAGTTTGAGAGGTGATTAAAATAGCTACGTGTGATATTCTAACCTGAAGTTTGTGTTTTGTCCGCTCACCGCTGCATGTGATCATGCAGAGCTGCGTGTGGACTCGTCAGCAGCAGCTGATCTCTCTCTCCCGTCAGATTAGACTTCACTCGCGTTTATGTCCATATCGATCAGATCCAGCTAGTTCTAGCTAATGATATGACTACCTGCTTATTAAAAGACACCTAAACAATAAGCGTCGCTATGCAACCAGGTGAGGCCACAAAGTATAGCGCAGCATTATGCATTTGTTTACATGCCCACCGGAACCCCGAGGCATTAGCAACAGATCAACGCACAATCAACCCATACAGGACATCTCTTTCTCCACATTAAGTGTTAGACATTAGAATGGACTATTCTTGTCTGTCACATAAGTGGCGCAACTGAAGCGGTATTGCGCTAAAGGGAAATTATTTTGACCGAAGAGATTTAGATTTGCCGGCTAACGGGAACTCTGACGTCACCATTTTGTGTGCGTCGCGGATGCGCTCGGCTCCTCTCGAATGCTGCTCGGGTCTGCTTGGTCAGCTTCCGGATGAGGAAGCATTCATTCGACCAACTCACAGTAGATAACATTACAAACATTTTGAACAGGGGCCATAATGGCGTAAATAATGTTTGTTTTGGCAGTTACAACTGAATGTAATGTTTTCTACTTTTCTACATCTGGGAAGGCATTTGCCTTCAAACACAAACAAGAACAAACAAACAAGTGAAATGAAGAATAGAATTGAAATTGTACAACATAATATTGTGGTGGTTCATCTTATAATTCAGTCTAGAGAATGCACCAGACAGCATCTAAGACCTGCTAACAT
>NC_136908.1:64208734-64226234 GCF_949606895.1 Notothenia rossii | reverse complement strand
AGTGGAGACTCTTTGGTTTGTTTAAAACCTTTAAAACGTACATTAACCTCTTTATGTAAAGTGTGCAAACACAAAGAAACACGTTTTTATTCTCTGGTTTCTTTTTTTCGGATGTTCGCTGCAGTTGCACCATTTGTCCACAGGGTGTCGCTGTTGTCCGTGACATGAAGCTGCTTCTCAGGTGAGTCTGATTCAGGTACAGGTGATTATCACACAGCGGAGACACATTTAGGACTTTTAGAGCCTTAGTGATTATAAAAGTAAATCCTTTAAAATATAAATTTCTATTTTCTTCTGGAAGCCAAATAAATAAAGAGGTTTCTTCATTTGTACATTTTAAAATATGTAAATAAAGGTGTCAATTGCACATGTCAAAGTCTCAGAAACAGTAAGTGGAGGAAAAGAAACCTTTAATATAATCGAAATAATTATTTAAATAAAATGATTTATGATTTCATCTTTTACTAGTTATATGTAAATGTTTTGAATATCTCCGTCAGCTTAGCTCCTCCCCTTTCTGTGTCTAGTCGTTGATGCATCACTCTGTCTTCTCGAGGCCATTCAGCTTTCAGACATGTTGCATCCGTGTGGTTGTTTATCGCTCGAGTGTCTGAGGCTCATTCTGTGAATTTAGGGGTTGGGTTTCTCCTTGTGGTCGTAGTTTGTTTCTTTTGGGTCAAATGATGTCGTGTTTTTCTCTTTTGGTCATTTTTCATCCACTTTTCAGCAATTCTGCGTCTCTTTTTGTGACATTTTATGTATTTCGTTTGATTGTTGGATCTCTTTCTTATGATTTGAGTCTCTTTGAGTCTCAACATGTCATCATTAGCTCTGACCAGCATCTCTGTCATATCTGAGTTCAATATGAATTATGAAATGTTAAATATCTTTCATTATAAATACAGCTATAAGCCTGATGTGTCCACCTGCAGTGAGTGGACGCCGGCTATCACACACACAGTCACACGCGCGCACACACACACGCGCACACACACACACACACACACACACACACACACAACCATATACTGTGTGTGTGTGTGTGTGTGTGTGTGTGTGTGTGTGTGTGTGTGTGTGTGTGTGTGTGTGTGTGTGTGTGTGTGTGTGTGTGTGTGTGTGTGTGTGTGTGTGTGTGTGTGTGTGTGTGTGTGTGTGTGTGTGTGTGTGTGTGTTCCTCAGACCTCCCTCCTGGATGGAAACTCGCTGTTCGGTGACTCACGGTCGTAAACGGAGATTTAAATCATTACGGCTCCGCCTCCAAAGCAAACAGCAGAAAATGGATCTGAAATCCTGTTTGGTTTTTTCCACTGCTTCAAGAGCCCTTCTGACACAAAGAGGCTCAGTGCTGCTCTGTCATATGATTTCATATACAGCAGGCTTTTATTGTGGGCATTAAGAGGAGCGTCCCTCCGGAGCTCATTGTGAGCCAGCAGGCCGTAAAGACAGAGCGAACACTGCAGGGTTTAGACTCTGGAGCAGCAAGAACACACTGCACAGAAAACTGGACCATCGGGAAGAATCAAGTCGAAAGGAAGACTTCAGATGCAAAGAGTAGCCTACCACAAACGAGACGCAGCATGTCCTCAAAGAGTCCAGGAAGAGATGAGCAGAGAGAATCAAAACCGTCTCAAATGTGATAAAAGAAACACGAAACGTTCTCAAGAAACCAAGAGAGAAACGAAACCACCAGAACAAATCCATGAAGAGTCACCAAACCTCTCCAAAGATGTGCAGAACAACCACAAAGAGAGAAATCCTTTAAAATGTGCAAAAAGACCAAACAAGTCGATCAGAACGTCTGCAAGAAATCCCTGAAGAGACGCAAAGCGCCCAGAGAGGACCAGGCCGTTCCAAATGCAATAAAATAATAATTGTCTACAAGAAGCTAAAAAAGGAGCGAAACAACGAGAACACGTCTACACAAAACTTCTCCAAAGAAAAGGCCAAACAAGTCGATCAGAACGTCTGCAATAAATCCCTGAAGAGACGCCTCATTTCTACAAAGAGAATCAAAACCGTCTCAAGTGCAAAAAGAGAAGCACGAAGCGACTACGAGAAACCAGAAGAGAAACGAAAGATCCAGAAAGAAACGCAGAACGAGCACACACCTTCTACTTTCTAAGTCCTATATTTTACAGCCGCGGGGCAACGTATTGTTTAATAGATGCGTTTTCTAAAAGCTGGCTGTGTTTAATAATTTAAACATTTATAATAATCATTAAAAAAAGTTAATTGAAAAGACTTGAATTCATGTCATGACTCCATCAATCAACATGTCGTCGACTACGTGCAACCGCTGAGCGCCTTCTTCTGAAGATACTGTTGAATCTACACTTTCTCTGAATCACTTTTAAAATGCAGGCATGCCAATAACCCCCCCCCCCCCCCCCCCCCCCCCCCCAGATGCCCGAGTGATGGACCCCGCCCTCTTCCATGAGTCAAAAAGGATTAGAATAATATGTGTTTTTATGCAATTTCTGTCATTTTGGTTTAGAAAAACCACTTGTATAATATTTAGTATTATATTTTGGTTCAAACTAGAAATATTTTACATTTAATTTTTCACTATTTATCATTTTAGATTTTTTGTTTACATTTTGAAAAAAACGTTTTGACCATATCGATGCAAAGATCTCCGCTATTCTGAGACCCTCACAGTATTCCAGTCCCTTTTCAAAACTCATCTCTTCTCCTCTTGTCGACTCATAGCCCCCCCCCCCCCATCTACCCATGACGGTTGATCAGGTTTGATAGTCCCATACCCCCCACCCTAACCTTCCCTTATATTGTAAAGGGATTTTGAGTCCTTGAAAAGCCCTATACAAATATAATGTATTATTATTATTATTATTATTGTTGTTATTGTTATTATTAGTATTATTATTATTATTATTACACTGACAGGTTTCACATCTTGCTGTGTAAAGTAATCTTCCTGAGAGGTGTCACATGTGATGTGGTCTGTGTGTTCTAGTGAATGTATTCCTGACAGCAACAGGTGATAGGAATCAGAGGATCCCAGAGGAAATGCATGCGGGTCACTTTTGACCCACTTATGGAAGCTTGGCGTAGAAATACAAAAACTAGAATTTCTTAAAATGTGAATTAAACATTTAAATGGCATGATATCCAAAACATGTTTTTTGAGGAATAGCTGGAATATGAAATGATAAAAAAAGATACTTCAAGAGAACCACCTCAGCAGGTCCAAAAAGACCCACTGAATAAAAGTGAAGACTCAGCGTTTTCCTCAAAGCGGTTCAAACCCAGTCTTCCTGATCAGGAACAGGGACAGCATCTCGTTCAGAGGATTTACAAATGCATCTTTTTAAAATGTACATAATCCTCAAAATGAGAAAAAAGTCCTCAGGCCGTTTGAGGATCCTTCCTTTGGGATTAAAGCGGACAGTTTGATCATTTCCTCCAGAGCCGACGCTGAAGATATAAAATGTCAACTTGTCGTGAATTCAAACAAAACCTCAAGTAGTTTCTGTTTTTGATATTTTCAGGTCTCTTCTCACTATTTCTTTAGCTTTTAGGTCCAGAAAATCAATCCCCCACTCCCCTCTTCTTCTTCTTGTTCTCTGGCAGTGTTCATGTTGTACTTCAGGTCCCGTTGTTCTTGGACCGACCTTACCTCCGTTAGCTCCGTTAGCACGTTACCTCCGTTAGCACGTTAGCTCCGTTAGCAGTTAATCAGCTAAAGGACAGGATGTTGCTTTAGTTTTAAGTGGCGCTCGTTAATCCCGTTAACCTGCGAGGCGCCGCTGTTTGTTCGGCTAATTGGAGAGCAATCATTCAATTTGTCCGTTTGGAGAGGACATGTTTGGATAGCTAATTTGTGGAGGACATGTTTTTCCAGAGAGGAAAGACCGGGTCAGAGAAAACAAACCGGATCATGGAGAGAAGCTAAGAGGAGTCCTTCTTCGTCCGGCAGGGGCTCAGTCGGTAGGGGCTTGGACTGGGAGCCGTAGGGTCGCCGGTTCAAGTCCCCGACCAGACCTAAATATGGAGTCTGGACTGCTACTTGGAGAGGTCCCAGTTCACCTCCTGCCCTGCCGTGGTGCCCTTGAGCAAGGCACCGGACACCGGTTCTAGATTCCTGGTGACGCCGACAATTGAGCGGCCTGACCAAGCACGGAGGCAGAACGTCCAAAAACATAACCCCTGTCTCTGATCAATGGAGAGGAAGACAAACTGTCCACCCTGCACTTCATCTCCCTCTCCACACACACACACACACACACACACACACACACACACACACACACACACACACACACACACACACACACACACACACACACACACACACACTGCAGGCTGGCTTTGATATCTCACGTAGCACTGCATGCTAAGTGAACTTAGCCTTTGTTCATGTTATCTTTCACTTCCTGCTAATGGAGCCACATTTTTCCTGGACTTTCTTTAGTTTTTCTTGGAAACAATGAAGAATGGTCAAATGAGCAGAGCAAGCTAACGGTGAAGTGAGTTTCATTAGCGATGCAGTTCAAAAGCTTTAAATACCTCTTATCAGTGAGTGTACCTGATATACGTATATATAATGTCTCATTAGCTGTTACAGCACATGTTGGGTTAAAACCTCCTTTTGCACAGATTCTGATCAATTTAATCATTTTCTATTCCTCCAGAATTAAAAATGATTAAAAAACAAGACCTTCGGGAACACCTCAGAAAAAGATCATGGTGATATCAAAACGTCTAAAATGAAGAGGTTTCTAAAAAGCTACCTAAAAGCTAGCATGCATGGTGCTAATGAAGCTACTAAATTCAGATGATATTAGTGTATGCTAATGAGCTTTAAAACGGTCCCAGTTCGAGGTGTTTAGTGGTTCCACAGCAGATGCTCCTGTAGCTGAGGTCAGGCTGGAGGTTAGCATCATGTCTGACATATTGACATCCATCCTGCAGAGACCCCGTAACACATCCAGGGGCAGGAAGTGTGTGTGTGTGTGTGTGTGTGTGTGTGTGTGTGTGTGTGTGTGTGTGTGTGTGTGTGTGTGTGTGTGTGTGTGTGTGTGTGTGTGTGTGTGTGTGTGTGTGTGTGTGTGTGTGTGTGTGTGTGTGTGTGTGTGTCTGTGTGTGTCTGTGTGTGTGTGTGTACACAAAGGTAAAAGTGGAAATAATTACACACCGGTCGGAGCGTTCTCACGGCTGCAGCCCACACACGAGTCAGCTGGAAAACACCTCAGAGAGGATTTAACCCCAAAACTCTCCAGGGTTTCTGTGGGGTATAAAATCTCACTCTATCAGACAGACAGACACTCTTTAAACTCAGATTTATCAGTCTTCTATGTCTAAATCTCGTTTTGCTGTAAATGTTTGCATCTACTTTTCGAGTCGTACGGGTCTGTTTTCGGGTCATAAAGCCACATTTTTTATGGGTGTTTTTTTTTTTACAAAATGTTGTTAATCAGGCTCTCTAAACTCTGGCCTTATTGTCTTCTCATAAACAATTCAGCACTAATCAAATTACAAATATTTTCATTGTGTGTTTCCTGCAGCCGGACCCGCTATCTTCCTCCTTTCTTTCAGATAGGGCAGGGATTTCAAAATCAAAGTGATGAGAGGACCAGAGGGCGGAGGACACGTTCATTATCGAGGAGGGAAACCAAAACACATCAGAGTTAATAATAGAGAGGAACTCATTACGAGGTTATATTTGGAGATTATAAAACATGTTTTGGGTGGAATCGTCTCTCAGCGCCGCGCACTAATGGAGCTTATCAGAAAATCTCTTTGTCTGCTTGATTTCTAATAAAAACTCCATGAATCTGAGGATAAAAAAACATGATTTACAGATTCTTCCTCTATAACCCAACATTAGCCTCCTTTAGCTTAGCGGTGGTGACGTGAAATCATGTGACCGTGCTGTAGTTCCTTTATAGCTCAACATTAGCCTCCTTTAGCTTAGCGGTGGTGACGTGAAGTCATGTGACCGTGCTGTAGTTCCTTTATAGCCCAACATTAGCCACCTTTAGCTTAGCGGTGGTGACGTGAAGTCATGTGACCGTGCTGTAGTTCCTCTATAGCCCAACATTAGCCTCCTTTAGCTTAGCGGTGGTGAAGTGAAGTCATGTGACCGTGCTGTAGTTCCTTTATAGCCCAACATTAGCCTCCTTTAGCTTAGCGGTGGTGAAGTGAAGTCATGTGACCGTGCTGTAGTTCCTTTATAGCCCAACATTAGCCTCCTTTAGCTTAGCGGTGGTGAAGTGAAGTCATGTGACCGTGCTGTAGTTCCTTTATAGTCCAACATTAGCCTCCTTTAGCTTAGCGGTGGTGACGTGAAGTCATGTGACCGTGCTGTAGTTACTTTATAGCTCAACATTAGCCTCCTTTAGCTTAGCGGTGGTGACGTGAAGTCATGTGACCGTGCTGTAGTTACTTTATAGCTCAACATTAGCCTCCTTTAGCTTAGCGGTGGTGACGTGAAGTCATGTGACCGTGCTGTAGTTCCTTTATAGCCCAACATTAGCCGCCTTTAGCTTAGCGGTGGTGACGTGAAGTCATGTGACCGTGCTGTAGTTCCTTTATAGCCCAACATTAGCCACCTTTAGCTTAGCGGTGGTGAAGTGAAGTCATGTGACCGTGCTGTAGTTCCATTATAGCCCAACATTAGCCACCTTTAGCTTAGCGGTGGTGACGTGAAGTCATGTGACCGTGCTGTAGTTCCTTTATAGCCCAACATTAGCCACCTTTAGCTTAGCGGTGGTGACGTGAAGTCATGTGACCGTGCTGTAGTTCCTTTATAGCCCAACATCAGCCTCCTTTAGCTTAGCGGTGGTGACGTGAAGTCATGTGACCGTGCTGTAGTTCCTTTATAGCCCAACATTAGCCACCTTTAGCTTAGCGGTGGTGACGTGAAGTCATGTGACCGTGCTGTAGTTCCTTTATAGCCCAACATTAGCCACCTTTAGCTTAGCGGTGGTGACGTGAAGTCATGTGACCGTGCTGTAGTTCCTTTATAGCCCAACATTAGCCACCTTTAGCTTAGCGGTGGTGAAGTGAAGTCATGTGACCGTGCTGTAGTTCCTTTATAGCCCAACATTAGCCACCTTTAGCTTAGCGGTGGAGACGTGAAGTCATGTGACCGTGCTGTAGTTCCTTTATAGCCCAACATTAGCCACCTTTAGCTTAGCGGTGGTGAAGTGAAGTCATGTGACCGTGCTGTAGTTCCTTTTATAGCCCAACATTAGCCTCCTTTAGCTTAGCGGTGGTGACGTGAAGTCATGTGACCGTGCTGTCGTTCCTTTATAGCCCAACATTAGCCACCTTTAGCTTAGGGGTGGTGACGTGAAGTCATGTGACCGTGCTGTCGTTCCTTTATAGCCCAACATTAGCCACCTTTAGCTTAGCGGTGGTGAAGTGAAGTCATGTGACCGTGCTGTAGTTCCTTTATAGCCCAACATTAGCCTCCTTTAGCTTAGCGGTGGTGAAGTGAAGTCATGTGACCGTGCTGTCGTTCCTTTATAGCCCAACATTAGCCACCTTTAGCTTAGGGGTGGTGACGTGAAGTCATGTGACCGTGCTGTCGTTCCTTTATAGCCCAACATTAGCCACCTTTAGCTTAGCGGTGGTGAAGTGAAGTCATGTGACCGTGCTGTAGTTCCTTTATAGTGAAGTTTGGTAGCTCAGATTCAGTGAAGAAAGAAAGAAAGGTTCTCCAGAAGGATTAATGTGCGTATGTGAACCCGTGGCAGGAGGCCTCTGAGTATTTGTATTAAAGCCATTAGCATTAATGTTAAATCCTCAGCCCTGCGTTGGACTTATCTAAGAATACAAGTCTTTCTTCAAACCAATGGAAAAGACAATTGGTCCCGCAGGACCAATAAAATGTCACCATGCCGTTTTTCATCTCCATCTCCATCCCATGGACTCAGGAGAGAAACTGAATCTCCATGAGGTCATGTTGGCCGGGCGCTGGATCACATTCAACAGCTGATAAAAACATTTGGGTTTTATCCTGGAGCTCAGAGGCCCCTCACCTCATCTGGAGCCCTCTCATCTGCCCGGAGACGAGGACACGGCAGATGAGAGGGATCAAACGCTGGAAAAAAGCATGGCCGACTGCAGGAGGAGGAAGAGGAGGAAGAGGAGGAGGAAGAGGAGGAGGAGTATTAATGGTCTGCTTTATTGCAATGTACTGTTCAAATTAAGAGCTCTGGTTTCATGACGGTACTTTAACTGAATGCTCGACTTCTTCTTCTTCCAGCGCTGGTTCAGGTTCAGCAGGGCAGCACGAGACATTCTCTGCTACTTTCTACTTTACTAATGTTTCTTATTGCAAAGTCAATCACACAACTACACAACAACATCCAAGCCAGCATGATCAAAAGAGGGAAGAATACTCTGAAAAAAGATGGAAAATTATCAAAAAGAGACAAAAAAACCTTAAGAAATGACTGCAAAACAAAACAAAATGTCAATTTACGGAAGTAAAACAACCAAAAGCCAGGGCAAATGAACCAAAACTGAATGTGAAATGTTTACCAAAAGTTGAAAGATTCCCAAAAAGAGACTCAAAACTTCTCCCAAGTGATGCAACACGACCAAAACCCCGATGCCAATTAGCAAAAATGAATTGCCAAATGTGTACAAAGAGTTGAAAATGTAAAAACAAAGACACAGACTGATACTAAGGTATAACATGACTTTATATCTGTGACTCTTCTTCTTATTTAGAAAGAGATCCTCTGGCTCGCAGAAACACAGCTTCTTGAGTTCCCACTTTCTGCACGGTGTTCAGCTAAATGTGAAATATCACCTCAGAGCTCGTCTCCTGCAGACTTCCAGGTTATCAACAGTCTGTTTCCTTAATCCCTTCATCCCTTCATCCCTTAATCCCTAAAACCTGAGACCTGAGACCCTGCAGACAGCCGGGAGCCTCTCCTCCTGAAACTCTGGGAGTCTGAGCAGCATTTGGACAGGTATTCTCAGTAAGTGAGTGTGAGGGACGCTCTGCAGACGGCTGGAGAACTGTCGCTACGACACTCCTGCGCCCTGCTTTTACCATCAGATCTGAGCTATGAGCTAACGGGGCTAACAGAGCTAACAGAGCCACATCAGCTATGAGCTAACAGAGCTAACAGAGCTAACAGAGCCACATCAGCTCTGAGCTAACAGAGCCACATCAGCTCTGAGCTATGAGCTAACAGAGCTAACAGAGCTAACAGAGCTAACAGAGCTAACAGAGCTAACAGAGCCACATCAGGTCTGAGCTATGAGCTAACAGAGCTAACAGAGCTAACAGAGCTAACAGAGCTAACAGAGCTAACAGAGCTAACAGAGCCACATCAGGTCTGAGCTATGAGCTAACAGAGCTAACAGAGCCACATCAGCTCTGAGCTATGAGCTAACGGGGCTAACAGAGCTAACAGAGAACCATCAGGTCTGAGCTATGAGCTAAGGGGGCTAACAGAGCTAACAGAGCCACATCAGCTCTGAGCTATGAGCTAACGGGGCTAACAGAGCTAACAGAGCCACATCAGCTCTGAGCTATGAGCTAAGGGGGCTAACAGAGCTAACAGAGCCACATCAGCTCTGAGCTATGAGCTAAGGGGGCTAACAGAGCTAACAGAGCCACATCAGCTATGAGCTATGAGCTAAGGGGGCTAACAGAGCTAACAGAGCTAACAGAGCTAACAGAGCCACATCAGCTCTGAGCTATGAGCTAAGGGGGCTAACAGAGCTAACAGAGCCACATCAGCTCTGAGCTATGAGCTAAGGGGGCTAACAGAGCTAACAGAGCCACATCAGCTATGAGCTATGAGCTAAGGGGGCTAACAGAGCTAACAGAGCTAACAGAGCTAACAGAGCCACATCAGGTCTGAACTATGAGCTAACAGAGCTAACAGAGCTAATGGAGCAACCCAGTCTCACGGCATTTCGTGTAATATTCACAAATGTAATCTATTGATTCATGTTCACCAACACCATTTTTGCATTTTTTTCGTGTCACACAGAACGATTTTAAAAGCAATGTAAATAATAACAAATTTCGAGAGATTAAAAAAATACAGATGTCAGTATTCTGAGGCTCTGAGCCATTTATTTTCCTCACGGACGGCAAAAAAACTCCAACATTATACAATTAAAAAAATGAAAGGGTTAGGCTTAGGGTAAGATATTGAGTAAGAAAATGTTTTTATGAACCCCACAGGTTCAGGTCTTCCAAGACCCGAACGGACAAAGAGACGTGCTGCAGGCACGAAACATACTACCAATAGAAATACATTGCTTTTAAAATCTTTCTGTGTGACACGAAAAAAATTGTGAAATCGTGTTGGTGAACACGAATCAATAGATTACATTTGTGAATATTACACGAAATGCCGTGAGACTGGATTGAATCGAGCTAACGGAGCTAACAGAGTCTCATCAGGCTAAAATCAGCACTTAATCTCTGAGCTAACGGAGCTAACGGAGCTAACAGGGCTAACGGGGCTAACGGGGCTAACAGGGCTAACAGAGCTAACGGAGCTAACAGAGTCTCATCAGGCTCAAATCAGCACTTAATCTCTGAGCTAACGGGGCTAACAGAGCTAACGGGGCTAACGGGGCTAACGGGGCTAACAGAGCTAACAGAGTCACATTAGGCTAAAATCACAGGGGTCAAATGGGTTCCTCGTTTCTAAAATAATGAAGCTAATGGAGTCACATCAGCTCCTAATATCTAAGCCAATCGAGGTAATTTGACTTCATATAGCATACTCTGGGCCAACAGAGCTAACTAAGTCAAATCAGCTTCTTACTTAGTTTAAGGTAACAGAGCTAATGGAGTAACATCGACCCCTCATCTCTGAGCTAACGAAGCTAACAGAGTTACATCATCTCTGAGCTAACGAAGCTAACAGAGTTACATCACCTCTGAGCTAACGAAGCTAACAGAGTTACATCATCTCTGAGCTAACGAAGGCTAGCAAAGTTAAATTACCTCTGAGCTAACGAAGGCTAGCAAAGTTAAATTACCTCTGAGCTAACGAAGGCTAGCAAAGTTAAATTACCTCTGAGCTAACGAAGCTAACAGAGTTACATTACCTCTGAGCTAACGAAGCTAACAGAGTTACATTACCTCTGAGCTAACGAAGCTAACAGAGTTACATTACCTCTGAGCTAACGAAGCTAACAGAGTTACATTACCTCTGAGCTAACGAAGCTAACAGAGTTACATCACCTCTGAGCTAACGAAGCTAACAGAGTTACATCACCTCTGAGCTAACGAAGCTAACAGAGTTACATTACCTCTGAGCTAACGAAGGCTAACAGAGTTACATCACCTCTGAGCTAACGAAGCTAACAGAGTTACATCACCTCTGAGCTAACAAAGCTAACAGAGTTACATCACCTCTGAGCTAACGAAGCTAACAGAGTTACATTACCTCTGAGCTAACGAAGCTAACAGAGTTACATTACCTCTGAGCTAACGAAGCTAACAGAGTTACATTACCTCTGAGCTAACGAAGCTAACAGAGTTACATCACCTCTGAGCTAACGAAGCTAACAGAGTTACATCACCTCTGAGCTAACGAAGCTAACAGAGTTACATCACCTCTGAGCTAACGAAGCTAACAGAGTTACATCACCTCTGAGCTAACGAAGCTAACAGAGTTACATCACCTCTGAGCTAACGAAGCTAACAGAGTTACATTACCTCTGAGCTAACGAAGCTAACAGAGTCAAATCAGCACAATCAAACACAACTCCACTAGTTACATAACATACATCTAGTCCCTTTTACACATTTAATGCACAAATGCTACACATTAGAGCTTCAAGTTGGTGTCAAAACGTGTTTCATCATTCAACAACATCTCCAGATCTGAAAACTTGTTTCTGCTTTAGGTTATTTTATTAGTTAAGTGTCTTTTAATCTTTTCCGGGAACAATCCCCCGTCCTAAACATGGAAACACATCCCATGTGTTCAGCAGCAGGTCGTCTGTAATGATGGAGTGCTTTTCCCTCAGGTTGGAGGAACACATGGAGCTTATTTATCTTCAGCTACAGCTAAATGACGAGAGGTGAATGGAGTGAAATATTGAACTCACAGATATCACCATGAAACTTCCCCAGTGCATTACTGATATCAGGACAATCATCTTTTACACTGCAAGTTTTCTGACGTGTTGTGTTTAAATATGCTAATGAGGTGTTATGTAATGCGTTCTGTTGAGAAATCTGCAGACACAAACATGCAAAATAAACTTGTAAAAGTGTTTCTTGCATGTTTTTTCCAGCAGTCTGGAGGGAGACCCGTGCTGAATCTGAAAACATGTTTTTGTGCGTGGTGGGTCTGCACAGATAGAAAAGCATCTTTCTTCCTGTTGGTCACGGCTCATCACTTCTCCACCTGCACGAGTATTTTTAGAGAGGAAACTCCTCGTCAGGAGCTCGTCCATCAACACGAGCTAAATTTAACTCGACATGACATCACCTGAGACTGACCTGGGACCCACAAGACGTTACGTTTTAGAAATGTGGAGGAACGTCTTGCTAATGTTTGAATTCTACACCTGGCTTTAAAGTCAGAGTCCTGTATGGAAAACACCAGCTGGCTTCGCATGAACTGGTTTTGTTGCTTCCACTTCTTGTCTTACGTCATATTTAATCTCTTTTGGCTATTTATATTCACGTCTTCTTGTTATGTTATAACTTTAATACACAATAAGTAACACTTAATAGATTGTAAGTCCCTCTACATTCTGTGTAAACTAATTTAAGTTATTTTTACACATGCAACATTTATTTTTACAAATGCTGCATTGTTTCTATCTATGTTCAAGCTTTAATGACAAGTCAATAAACGAACATGTATCACTGTTAATTAAAAGTTCAAGTTGTTCTTGTTGCAAAATAATCTCTAAATTCTGTAAAATCTGTAGATTTGCTGCCATTCTGTTTTATATCAGACATTTAAACACCTTGGATTTTTCAACTTTCTGACATTACATCGATTAGTTTGTAATTAACATAATAGTTTGTTATGGTTGTAAGCTTGCAGATTTCATTTCATTATTGCAAACAAAATGAAGACAAACCAAAGTACTGTAAAGTCTTTGTTTCCAAAATGATCCCCCGAACAAAGGCTGATCTCCATCGAGCAGAAACATGTCTTTCCTTATGATTCACATAATAGAAAATCAAAACATCAGTTGTCTCTCCTTAAACTTTCAGTTTTCTCAACGGGCTTCTGCGTGGAGCTACTGTTCAAACATGCCTTAATGAGATCAGCGTGTGGACTGCGTGCTGATTGGCTGTCGGACCCCCAGCTGCTTTTATTCCCAGCGGCCCCTCAATCAGCAGACAGGAAGTAGAACCTCCTGATTATTATTACGCCGCCGCTCTCGCTGCATGTGGTTCTGATTTTCTGACGGAGTGTTTTCAGTTTCCTGTCACAGACACTCTTTTGTGCGTCGTCCCTCTCCACTTTTATTCCCTCGAACATGGAGGTAAGAGGCCGCTCTTCAGCTTTTCTTCGTCCCGCTAATTGGCAGCCACTTTACTCCCCCCCCCCCCCTCGTTATGACAGGGTTAATGGCTTTACTGAGAGGCCTCTCAACCAATTAGAGTAATCAGAAGCTGTGTGGAGCCACATGTCCAGGTGAAACTATGGAGGCTTTCTTCTGCTGCAGAATAACTCCTTGTTTAAAAGTTATCGACGCTGCAGCCGAGCTCAGGTTCCCCCACGTAGGTAAAAGAAGAAAAAGAACGTTCATTAGGAGCTTCATAAAGTTAGTCCTCAGCGGTGGAATAATCCTGGATGCTGGATTTAAATTGTGACCATTTCCATTGTTCAACATTTATTGACAATGTGTTCACAATACAATTCTTCATCTCTGGTTTTGTTTAAATGTACCCTTAAGTACCCTCATCTTAAGAAACACTGGCAAATTGGCTATAAAGGTAGGTTAATGCTTTGTTACGAGCACGAAGGAGCACCAAAAAAGGCCGGCAGGATAATGGGCCAAAAAGTGGCATGGACAACAAACGACCATAACAGAGACAACAATCACCCAAAAAAGTGCCTGAAACATCAACAAAAAAAACACAAAGACAAAGAAAACAGCTTTGAAGAGAAACTAAATGTATTAAAATCAGAAACAAATAACAAAAATCATAATTCCAAACCCTTTAGGACACGTGCACAAATCGACCTCAAAGGGGCCCGTGCATCTGCCCTGTTGCTCTCCTATTAAAAGTGTCCTTTTTCCATTTTCTTTTTCCCTAACAATATATTCCTTACATGAAACAACAAAATAAACATGTGTCTAATACACCTTATCTAAAGATGATGTGTTGCTGTTAGTTCAGTCAGACAACTCACGTGTTCCCTACATGTTTATTAGAAGCAGCATATAGTTTGAGTTTGGCGTCTACGCTCGGCCTCATCACTCCACAGATTTACAAAGAACATTGAGTGATGATTAGATAACTGTCCCCCGAGCCTACAGGTGGAAGCTGGGGTGGAAGCTGGGGTGGAAGCTGGGGTGGAGGCTGGGGTGGAAGCTGGGGTGGAGGCTGGGGTGGAAGCTGGGGTGGAGCTGGGGTGGAAGCTGGGGTGGAGCTGGGGTGGAAGCTGGGGTGGTAGGTGGGGTGGAAGCTGGGGTGGAAGCTGGGGTGGTAGGTGGGGTGAAGCTGGGGAGGAAGCTGGGGTGGAGGCTGGGGTGGTAGGTGGGGTGAAGCTGGGGTGGAAGCTGGGGTGGAAGCTGGGGTGGTAGGTGGGGTGGAAGCTGGGGTGGAGGCTGGGGTGGAAGCTGGGGTGGAGGCTGGGGTGGAAGCTGGGGTGGAAGCTGGGGTGGAGCTGGGGTGGTAGCTGGGGTGGAAGCTGGGGTGGTAGGTGGGGTGGAAGCTGGGGTGGAAGCTGGGGTGGAAGCTGGGGTGGAAGCTGGGGTGGAAGCTGGGTGGAAGCTGGGGCAGGCGAGCAGCAGCATGTGAACGCATCAGCAATGGGGCAGGGCAGCAGCATAGCGAGGCAGAGGAAGCTTAAATAGAGCACAAAGTTTAGGAGATTGTGTTTGGTTGGTTGTAAGAGAGACGCGTCACGTGTTAATGTAGCATTGGTGCTCGAGTTGACTGCCTGAACTAGCTCGCAGGCTTCGCCCCATTATTGTGTGCCTCACAGTTATAGTCAGAGGGGTTGGGCTGGTTAACATACGAGAATAATTTATACTTAATGAACTGTTATGGAGCAGTTTGTGAACAACCCTGATTTGTTTCAAATACATTTTTACATCCCTTAAAACTGCCACAAAAGTAGTTATCCTAGATATATATTTATTCAAAAGTAACAAAGATCTATTATTAATTTGGGCCCCTGCATGTCCTCCTACCTGGCCCAAAGGAGCATAAACAAACAACAACAACAACAACAACAACAAAAGAACTGTCAGTGAGCGAGGTGAGCAGTAGTTTCCCAGATGAACCACCAGGGTTTGGTGCGTTGCATTACTGTAACATTTGACGCTCTATTCGATCGTCTGCAGACGGTGTTTTCCGTTCATGCCGGACTGACTTTAAACAAATACTTAAGACATCTGCATCCCACCCATTTGTATAATTCCTATGTTTAAGATAATAAAGACTCGGAGAACCTGTCCTCTTTCTTTCCATCCTCTCGTTCCCAGTTCCCACGAGTGATATTCTCTAAAGAAACGTTCCAGATGTTTCTTGAGCCTGTGGGTTTATTTTTAGACTGCGTTGGGGTCAGAGGTCAGATTAATGAGGCCTTCACATGTGTCAGGGCTCTGGAGAACCAATCCGAGGAGAGGACAGACCTCCAGCACAAAACAAATGGACTTCTTTTAGTGCTTTTTACAACCTTTCTATTGATGTACCCAAACACACTCAACATTAGCTGTATTATTGTTTTTAATGAGATCTGGAACTCGTCCTTGGACCTCGAACTCGTCCTTGGACCTCGGACTCAGACTCGTCCTTGGACTCGGACTCGTCCTTGGACCTCGGACTCGTCCTCGGACTCGTCTTCGGACCTTGGACTCGTCCTTGGACCTCGGACTTGTCCTTGGACCTCGGAGTCGTCCTTGGACCTCGGACTCGTCTTCGGACCTCGGACTTGTCCTTGGACCTCGGAGTCGTCCTTGGACCTCAGACTCGTCTTCGGACCTCGGACTCGTCCTTGGACCTCGGACTCGTCCTCGGACTCGTCTTCGGACCTTGGACTCGTCCTTGGACCTTGGACTCGTCCTTGGACCTCGGTGTATCTTGTTTCTCACTGTTAGTGTATTTAGATATAACTTGTTGAAGTTAAAGGTATAAACACGTTTTTGAAATTCCTCAAAGTCCGATATTTGTCTTTTCCCGCCTCTTCTGGTTGTTTTGTCACTCTTTTTTGTTATTTAGCTGTAAAAACAATTTATTTTTACAGATGCTTACCCAGAAGTCATTTACACTTCCTGTAACACCTGCTGTATTTACAGTGTTGATTTTAAACTATCTCTTTTGCATGGGTTTTAGGAATCTGTTATTTTATTGGGTTTATTTATTTTGTCTTCCCAAAAGGTGCGTTACCTTAAATCACCTTACCTTACATTACGACATGGCTTAGTTGAATACTCAATTCTGATTGGTCAATTCAGAACAAGTGACACGTTGTTAATCGTAGTACAGACCGCTGTCAAGGACTTATTGAGCGTTGTTAAGGACGCTCACATCTGCAGAAAGAAGTCCGTTCGATTGAACTGTTTACAGTTTGGCCGAAAAGGAAACTGCATGCAGTTTGCTTTTCAAACTGGGCCAAGAAAACAGCGGAGAAGTAACGGGGCAGAAACCCTCCTTTTTACGCAGCGGTCCAGACAGAGACATCATATTCAGTGTGCAGTTACTTTGGCATTAGGGCAGGGATATCGAGATACTTCCCAAGGTTTGACATCATGAATTGTGCTACTTTTAAAGCAAGCAACGATGTTTTCAAATCTGTAATCAAAAAGCTCCTCAAAAACGCTATTGAAGCAGTTCCTGCCGTTGCTAAGGAGGATCAAGAAAGAGAACGTAAAAGAGGGTAAAAGGTGGAGCGCTGGACGTCAGATAAATCCCCAGAAGAAGACAGAGAGGAAGTAAACACTAACAGGAACACGATGTGGGCTCTGCAGAGTTTAGGGACTTGTTAGTGGATCAGAAACTGTGAACAGAGCTGGACAGTGCTGAGTGCTGCCGTTAAGCTGTTGTTGTCGCAGTTCCAGCGTTGGAGCGCCGTGGAACGGAGTTTTTTTTTCTTAGCGGAAGAAATACGATAATTTTTAAGTCAATAAAATCTTTTCACTTAAATGTGGGGTGGGTAGGTTTGAGAAACCGGCTCGAGATACACTTGTTGTTATATTCAAAGGAATGCTCTGAACATCCCGATAGCAATGAATATCTGAAGTGCTTTGAAGCCGTAGCGCTGTAAAAAGCACGACCAATCATCTGAGCCGGCTAAAGTAACTGGATGGCCTACCTGCCTGTCAGCCTTCCATCTGTGCACAA
>NC_136908.1:64193734-64203734 GCF_949606895.1 Notothenia rossii | reverse complement strand
CACACTTCCAGTTGGTTCGATGCCAACATAAGAGGAGAGTAGGTTCACAGCTTTGTTGTCAAACCATCTAACGATGATGATGTCTTCCTGGTTTACTCTGAATTCCATTGACCCTCTTCCCTTTTTCTTGAGCTGTTTTTCATCCATCATGTTGCAGTCTTTGACATTACATTACATTACATTACATTGCATTTAGCTGACGCTTTTATCCAAAGCGACTTACAATAAGTGCATTCGACCAGGAAGATACAACCTTTAAGAAAACAGAATCATATAAGTACATCAGGTTTCATAGAGCCAAACATTTCAAGTGCTACTCAACTGGCATTTAGAAAGCCAGCCCTTTATTAGTATATAAGTGCTTTGTTAGTAATTTTATCGCTCGAAGTGGAGTCTAAAGAGATGAGTTTTCAGTTTGCGTCGGAAGATGTGTAAGCTATCTGCTGTCCTGATTTCAATGGGGAGCTCATTCCACCATTTTGGAGCCAGGATAGCAAACCCACGTGTTTCTGCTGATGGGAACTTGGGTCCCCCTCGGAGTGCGGGTGCAGCGAGCTGTTTGGCTGATGCAGAGCGGAGTGCACGTGCTGGGGTGTACGGTTTAACCATGTCCTGGATGTAGGAAGGGCCAGATCCATTCGCAGCATGGTACGCAAGTACCAGTGTCTTGAAGTGGATTCTAGCAGTTACTGGAAGCCAGTGAAGGGAGCGGAGGAGCGGTGTGGTATGGGAGAATTTGGGAAGGTTGAAGACCAGACGAGCCGCTGCATTCTGGATGAGCTGCAGAGGTCGGATGGCACATGCAGGTAGACCAGCCAGGAGGGAGTTGCAGTAGTCTAGGCGTGAGATGACGAGAGCCTGGACCAGAATCTGCGCTGATGTCTGGGTCAGGAGGGGAGGTATCCTCCTGATGTTGTAAAGCGTGTATCTGCAGCAGCGGGTTGTAGCAGCGATGTTTGCAGTGAAGGACAGTTTGTTATCTAGGACCACACCCAGATTCCTTGCAGTCTGAGTCGGGGAAACAACAGAGGTGCCGATGTTGATTGTTAGGTCAAGAGTGGGACAATCTTTTCCCGGAAGGAAGAGCAGTTCAGTCTTGTCAAGGTTGAGCTTGAGGTGATGAGCAGACATCCACCGAGAGATGTCTGCTAGGCAAGCAGAGATGCGTGCGACGACCTGGGTCTCTGAGCGGGGAAAGGACAGAATTAGTTGGGTGTCGTCAGCGTAGCAGTGGTATGAAAAACCATGCGGGCTAATGACAGACCCGAGCGAGTTTGTGTACAGGGAGAAGAGGAGGGGACCAAGAACCGAGCCCTGAGGGACCCCTGTAGTTAATTGACAAGGGTCGGACTCGGACCCTCTCCAAGTAACCCTGTAGGTGCGGTCGTTGAGGTATGAGGTGAGGAGGGAAAGTGCAGAGCCTGAAACTCCAAGTTCTTGGAGAGTGTGAAGGAGGATCCGATGGTTCACCGTGTCGAATGCAGCAGACAGGTCCAGAAGGATGATGACAGAGGAGAGGGAGGCTGCTTTAGCAGTGTGCAGTTTGTCAGAGACAGCAAGGAGAGCAGTTTCTGTTGAGTGACCTGCCTTGAAACCAGACTGGTGCGGATCCAGAAGGTTGTTCTGATGGAGATAACAGGAGAGTTGTTTAAAGACAGCGCGTTCAAGTGTTTTAGACAGGAACGGGAGGAGAGAGACGGGCCTGTAGTTAATAACATCAGACGGGTTGAGAGTGGGTTTCTTTAGGAGAGGGTTTACTCTTGCCTCCTTGAGACTGTTTGGAAAGTGACCAGAAGTTAGAGAAGTGTTGATGAAATGGGTGAGAAATGGTAGA
The DNA here is from genome assembly GCF_949606895.1 of Notothenia rossii. Classification (NCBI taxonomy): domain Eukaryota; kingdom Metazoa; phylum Chordata; class Actinopteri; order Perciformes; family Nototheniidae; genus Notothenia; species Notothenia rossii. The sequence continues at coordinate 64,201,900 of NC_136908.1, read as the reverse complement.
ATATCAGGAGCGATAGTCTGAAGGAGGTTTGAGGGGATAGGGTCCAGAGAACAGGTGGTAGGACGGGCAGAGGTAACGAGGGTAAGAACCTCACTTGGAGAGAGAGGGGAGAAGGAGGTCAGTGTGTGGGTGAAGGGAGGGTCTGGTGACCCAGCGGTGAGTAAAGGTGAGTCAGAAAAAGAAGAGCGAATATCATCAACCTTTTTTTCAAAATGGTTAACAAAGTCGCTTGACAGAAGGGAGGAGGGGGGAGGTGCTTTGGGAGGGTCCAAGAGGGTGGAGAAGATAGAAAATAGTTTTTTGGGATTGGAATAGGAAGATTGGATCTTATCTTGAAAGAAAGTGCTTTTTGCCTGAGAGATGGAAGCAGAGAAAGAGGAGAGGAGAGCCTGATAGGTTAGGAGGTCGTCATGGTGTTTGGATTTCCACCATTTCCGCTCTGCTGCCCGAAGGATGGTTCTATTAGCACGCAGTGCGTCATTTAGCCAGGGAGCAGGAGGGGACTGACGAGCCGGCCGCGATGTGAGAGGACAGAGAAAGTCCAGAGAGGATGAGAGAGTCGAGAGGAGAGTTTTTGCAGCAGTGTTTGGAGGCAGGAGTTGACCCTGTTCATTCGGACAGTACCTATGTAGTGGATTCCTCTCTCTTTCAGGTGGTCAACCACTCGATGGGAAATAGTTGTCTGCAAAGACGTTGTGATTTCTTCCTGCTGGAAGGGTTGATGTCATTTCAGGACAACATCTGCAGTAACACCAACATCAGTTCTCTCCTGGTCTGGATTTTCTGGACCTTGACAAACATCAAAGTCATAAAGGTAGCCACTTTGTCCAGCACATCTTGAAACCACATTTGTGAGGCTTTGCTGGCATATAAACATGAAGATGAAACTGCACGACACTCTTCAGGAGGTATGCATAGGAATGGCATTAGCAGCTAACTTTTATTCTCCGATTTTTACAAAAATTGAATTATGGATTATCAATAATTTGTTCAAAGTGACAGACACTGACAGACATATTGGATTAACCTATGGATTAACTTTCAGCCGCGTTTTTAATTGTTTTTATCGACTTTTGATCAGAATAACGCTACGTGTTGTGATGTCTGTGTTTGAAAAAACACCCCGCAGCCCCCGACTGAGGGGGGCTCTCGGTTTACCAGGTTAATGAAATAATCTAAACAGTGTTTTTGGCATTGTGGTAAGCATAATGCAGATTGCATCATGAAATGTACCACAACGACACATATTTTCCACGTCACATATTTTCCACGTCACATATCATATGAGAAATGTACTCAAAAACCTGGTGTATACTATTTGATACATGCGTTTTCAACACGATTTCTCTATGAAATCAGCGACAACATATAAACTGATTATAAGTTGCTTCAATACATTAAATATTCATAGTGATATATCAGTAACAATATAAAAGTAATTCTTACCGTAATTTATTCAATATTGACAAAGATAACGCTTCAAAAGCGTCTGAACCGTTACATGACGGTAGCCATTTTGGATTTGGTCATTAAAAGCGATCTACAGCCTGCAGTGCCCGAATGATCCACCAGAGGGCAGAAGACGTGTATCACATTGCATACAACAGGTCTTTTAGGAACGTACTAGTCATTTGGAAGACGTAGATGTCTCAGAAACTCATGAATCAAATATGATACACTTGGTGTAAAGACCTGAGAGACGTGAGAGACATTAAAGACGTGAGAGACATTAAAGACATGAGAGACGTGAGAGACATTAAAGACATGTGAGAGACATTAAAGACATGAGAGACGTGAGAGACATTAAAGACATGAGAGACGTGAGAGACATTAAAGACGTGAGAGACATTAAAGACATGAGAGACGTGAGAGACATTAAAGACATGAGAGACATGAGAGACATTAAAGACATGAGAGACGTGAGAGACATTAAAGACCTGAGAGACGTGAGAGACATTAAAGACATGAGAGACGTGAGAGACATTAAAGACATGAGAGACATTAAAGACATGAGACATGAGAGAAATTAAAGACCTGAGAGACATGAGAGAAATTAAAGACATGAGAGACGTGAGAGACATGAGAGACATGAGAGACGTGAGACACATTAAATAATGATGATCTAATATTTCATAATCCATTATTTGCGCAGTTCGTACATCCTGCTGAGATTCTGTAAATCTGTATTTCCACGTGTATATCTTTTATTGTTCACATTTTGGATTGTTTATTTCTAGTCCTTGTGTTTTGATGCTGCTGCAACGCAAACACTTCCCACATTGGGACCAATGAAGGACTTATTGTCTTCTTACACAACCCTCCCACGCTTCAAGAGATTAGGAGTTGAAATGAGTGTTGAGTGAATCCACGTCCTGTCCCCCGAGGCCGAAGCTGAGCGACCCGGAAGGAGAATCTGTTAAAGTGAGAATAATGAAACATCAGGAGGATTCTGGGAAATGGCTCGTTGCTAATCAGCTGTTAGTAACTGAGTTAGATTTATTATAAATAACATCTGATGCGTTACAGAGAGACGCTTCCACTTCCTGTCTGAGAGGAACACGTCTCATTGTGTACATTTATATCTTCAAAATATAGATCACAATCATTTCAACATCTACTAATATCTCCAGTGAAATCCTTCTGTTTGGTTTCCACACATTTACTTCCATTTAAACTCTTAGATAGATAGAGAGAGAGAGAGAGGGAGGGAGGGAGGTAGGTAGGTAGGTAGGTGGGTAGGTGGGTAGGTAGGTAGGTAGGTAGGTAGGTAGGTAGGTAGGTAGGTAGGTAGATAGATAGGTAGGTGGGTAGGTGGGTAGGTAGGTAGGTAGGTAGGTAGGTAGGTAGGTAGGTAGGTAGGTGGGTAGGTAGGTAGGTAGGTGGGTGGGTGGGTAGGTAGGTAGGTAGGTAGGTGGGTAGGTAGGTAGGTAGGTGGGTGGGTAGGTAGGTAGGTAGGTAGGTGGGTAGGTAGCTAGGTAGCTAGGTAGGTGTTATGATCGCGGAAAAGGTAGGACCCAAAAGCAGACTACAAAAAGAGGTCCAAAGATCTAGGAAACAAAAGCGAGCTTTATTTTAAAAGCTGATGGCAAAAAACACAAAGGAAACACAAGGAAGACACATTACCAAAAAGCTGACCGTGACTGACATGGAGGGAGACAGGAAAAACAAACAATGAGCCGACAGGGGAACACAGGGAGAGACTAAATACAGAGAGGGGTAATCACGGGACGAGAAACAGCTGGGGAAGGGAGGCAGAAACACCAGGGCAACAGGTGGACACAATGAGACAATGAGACTCAAGAGACAGGGAGAACAGAACAGCAAAACAAAACCCATCACCAGACAGACAACACTGAAACTGTGACATATGACCAAGATCGTGACAGTAGGTAGATAGATAGATAACGGCTCCACGGATGGGGTCACGTCACTGTACCCAAGAAGTAAACAATGGAAAATGAGAAATGTCCAGCGAGGCGTTCAGGGGCAGACAGGTCTTCTCTGTGTTAGAGAGTTACTCCCTACAGCGTGCACTTTGAGGGTTTGAGACTCTGCAGACCGGTCACATGCAGAAGCTACAGAACACAAGGGGACGGGTCAGAACCGGAGAAGCACGGGACCTTTAAGTACTTTACATGTTACTCTACCTCTGCTGCACAATTCTCCAGTTCCAGAAGTACGCATATATCGCTTTAATTAAGTCAGAAATTGGGAAAATTGTTTAAAAAATGCAAATTCTAAGAAAATAAATGGTGCAAAAACCGAAGATAAAATCATTATTAAATCGTGTAAACATCACAAAATAATGAGTTATAAACTCGTGCTTCTTGTCTCTGAGGGCAGCATCCTAAGTGTGTGTTCCTGAGACTTCAGCGTTGAATCCCCTCTGCTCCTTTCTTAGTGAACTTTAAATAACAGACGTCTCCTCACATTAACAGGAAGTCACATCCCGCCAAATGAAATCGACGTGAAGTCCCTCTCCGCAGGTTTCTGAGCAGCGAGGGACTTCCTGATTCCTTCAGCTGTGAGTCATCAACAGACGTTTAATTTCTCGGGGGCGTCGGGGTGATCATCTTCTTCTTCAGTGAATGTGATGAAGACGAGGAGCGATGTGAGCGTGACTCGGGGATGAAGATAAAGCTTCATGAGGCCGGATGGCATTCAGAGGCTTCAGATGCACTTAGTGTGATTCCTGCACTAATTAGAGTTCACCGGGGAACTTTTACTGAGAGCACGTACTTTCAAACCCACACAGAAAGTACTGTGATTAGTGAAAGTCCTGGGCATCAATTCCTAATGACTTTATGCATAGCTGAGGCTTTCAAACTATAACGACTCAAACTAAGGACTAAACTCAGCTTCGTTACCGAGCTCAATCAGAGGCTTCACAAACAGCAGAGGGTTTTTACATGTGCTTTATTTTACAACTCACCAAAGAAGACGGACGTTTTGATACGTGTGAGTTTTCCCTGTTTTATTTTGAAAGTGTCTCTCGTTACTTCCTGTCTCTGTTTCCCTCCTGTTTGATGACCTGAGTGCTCACCTGTGTTTCTCTCTACTAGTTGTTCTGGCTCCTGATTGGTGGAATGAACTCCCCATTGACTGAAAACACATCTGTTTGAACTGAACCTTGGCGCTGTAACTAACTCACCAGCACTCTGTGACTTTCTTGAAGTGAATATCTCTGAATGCCTCTGGAGGTGTTTGTTGATGCAGTTCAGCTTCTGATCTAAAGCAAAGAGAGCGGCTCAGCTTCATCTGCACCTGTTAGAGAGGAACTGTGGGAACTATGGTGAGACCCTCAGAAACAGCTGATGAGACCCTGAATACTGGAAGGGTTGGTCCCATGCAGCTAACCTGGAATCTCCATCTCGTTATGAAGTAAAACAAAAAAATCGTAGACCTCCATGAAGGCAAAATGGTGCGTCTGACACGGAAAATATACAAAACAAAAAAATACATATAAGTGTGAAATGTTGAATTAAAAAAAAAAAAAGATTTTAATAAAAATTCAATATAATTTAAAAATAAATTCGTTATCATAAAAATATAAAAAAAAATAATAATAATAATTAAATCGAATTAAATCTAAATTGAAAAAAATCAAATGCACTGCAATCATCTAAGTAAGTAAAAAGGACCGTAGTGCATTCATGGCCGTGATGCATTCAGGGCCGTGATGCATTCAGGGCCGTGGTGCATTCAGGGTCCCTTGGATGTGTTCAATGTTTTAGTACAACCACAAATAACGTTTCCATACAAACTGGAATCTGAAATAATTTTAAATCTTCGCCGTGGTTCGTGTTGCATTCAGGTGCTCCTCGGATGGTCTGTTTTCTTGAGTGTTGAAGATTTCCTTCTGAATTTGGCGTTCACAACTTGTGTGCTACGAAGAAGGGTTGTATTCGCACATCGTTAAAACAACACCATCTTCATATTTGTGGAGTCAAAAAGATCCAAATCTAAAACATATATAAATAAAAAAATATATGTAAATTAAATATAGTCTTAAAATAAAATCTAAATCCAAAGAAAATTGAAAACCCAAATTGAAAAAATCTAAATTGAAAAAATATCAAAATCCCCAAAAATCTAATTAAAAATAAATTGAAAACTAATAAGAGTCTAAATCTGGAGTTTTGAAGATCCCCTTCTGGTGAGCTCATGAGGTGAAGGTGTAGAAACAACATGCACACAGAAGATGTGTCTCAGAGAGTTAAAACAACACGGTTACGTTTCTAAACGTTTGAACCAACTTCACCCAATTCTCTTTGAACCCTCGTCTTTTTCCTCTCGTTCCCTCAGTAGAGGTTGAGTCACAGCGGGGGGTCAGAGGTCAGCGCCGTGATGTTAGCGGAGAAACACTCTCACTTCCTGTCGTCTGCTCGAGTCATCACTTCCTGTCGCTTGTTTGGGAGGTAACCGGATATGTGTCAGAGCTCAGGAAGGGGGTTATACTCAGAGGAGAAACTAGGATTAAAATGAATGTTTTCCGGGTTTGAAGGTGTGCATTCACTAATGTAAGATCGGACGTTCAGATATTCTTTACAATCAAGTCAAGTCGTAAACGTACGTGGATGTTCTCTGATATTAAAGCTGTTATTTAAAAAAAATAAAAATTATCAGAATTTCCCACAAAATAGTCCCAAATTTGCCAGAAAAAATAGTCCTGAGAGGAGAAAGGTGTTTGATCATAATCTCATGTTTACTCGATAAATATATATCAAATAATAGTCTGTTTTTTAACCGACTTTAATCTCTACAGTCTCACAGTGTCCTGCTGTCCGCCTGTTGCTTTTACACAGTTGTTAATCAGATTAATCACTGAAACCAGAGGTCCCTGAACACACCGTCAGGAATCTGCAGGGGGTAAACATTGGATCAGTGTCTGAGGACGTTTGCCCTTTTCATCGTGAAGACTCGAACGTGACATTTAAACTTCGTCCGGAGGCCCAAAATATCCACGAGCCTTGAATCATCGGAACAGATGAACCTTTATTAATGATAACTCTCTGCTTCGTTACACAGCTGCAAAGATCACCTCAATGTCCCTGAGACTCCTGGATTATTAGATGATACTCACCTGGGAGCTACGCGTGTTCGGCTGTGAGATGCAATATCAAGCTTTAAAGGACCCATGTCATGCTCTCCGGTTATGACCTGTCTGTGCTGCTCCAGAACGCCTCGATGGGGATTTCTCTTTTCCATTGTTTGCTTCCTGGGTTAGGGTTCCCTTCAACTCCCTGGTTGGTAATAGACGAGCTGGGATGGTGGAGAAATGCTCTCCTCAGACCCTTCCTCACAGCGGGATAAACCTTTGTCTGACTCGATATCCAGCCACACGTATTGTTTTTACTTCGGCTGTGAGTGTTTGTGTGCTCAGGATGAGTTTCGCTTGTTCTCGCTGTATCGCCGGACCCGGAAACCTGTCCGCTCCTCGCAGCAACAAGCCTCGCAACGAGTCTTGCAACGAGTCGACCAATCAGAGCACAGTGGGCTCACAGGGAGGGGGGGGGCAGGAGCTCCAACAAGCCGGTTAGGACAGAGAGTGAATACACACACTATACAGAGATGCTGGATGAGAATCCAATGTGAGTTTGGAACATTGAACAATGTCTATTCTAGTCGACCTCAACGATGGAACTATGATCAGTAGAGAGGGCCGTGACACGGGACCTTGACAGACGTCGGATTTACCTCCAGGTTTTCACACCTGTTCTTCAGAGCGAAAATGTGAAACTCCTTCCACAGATGCTAAAAAGATTTGCAAAATCACAAAAAGAAAGAAATGTACAAATGTAAAACGGATCTGTAAATACACAAAATATTTTCACAAATAAAAAAGATCTGTGAATACCACAATGAGTTTACAAAGAAGAACAAAAGGAATTTGTGAGTCTCTCTCACGATCAGGCGTTTGTGAATCCATTTTGTATTTGTCCACCAACAATGTGTTTGTGGATCTCAGATCTCTGCTTGTTATGAAATATTATTGAGACAAATCTAACCCCATATGATAAAGACGAGTTAACAGACTCAACTCTTTTCTACCTACCTTCCTTTATACCTTACCACTTGTTTCCTACCTGCCTAACACCTAGCTTCCTTGTTTCCTCCCTACCTTCTTCCTCCTTACCTACCATTTACCGGCCACCTAATTACATATACTTTCCTACCTGCCTATTTACCCACCTAGATATCATTCTGTCACCTAGCTAACTTCTTTCCTACCAGTTAACTAACCTACTTCCTTCATACCGTCCTAATACCTAACTTCTTACCTTCCTGTTTCCCATTGACCTACCTACCTACCTACCTACCTACCTACCTACCTACCTACCTACCTACCTACCTACCTACATAGCTACCTACCTACCTACCTACCTACCTACCTACCTACCTACCTACCTACCTACCTACCTACATAGCTACATACCTACCTACCTACCTATCTACCTACCTACCTACCTACCTACCTACCTACCTACCTACATACCTACCTACATACCTACATAGCTACATAGCTACCTACCTACCTACCTACCTACCTACCTACCTACCTACATAGCTACATACCTACCTACCTACCTACCTACCTACCTACCTACCTACCTACCTACCTACATACCTACATAGCTACATAGCTACCTACCTACCTACCTACCT
>NC_136908.1:64183734-64186234 GCF_949606895.1 Notothenia rossii | reverse complement strand
TGCACTACAGGTACAAATACTGCTCTACAGGTACAAATACTGCTCTACAGGTACAAATACTGCACTACAGGTACAAGTACTGCTCTACAGGTACAAGTGCAGGTACAAATACTGCTCTACAGGTACAAATACTGCACTACAGGTACAAGTACTGCTCTACAGGTACAAGTGCAGGTACAAATACTGCTCTACAGGTACAAATACTGCACTACAGGTACAAGTACTGCTCTACAGGTACAAGTGCAGGTACAAATACTGCACTACAGGTACAAATAATGCTCTACAGGTACAAGTGCAGGTACAAATACTGCTCTACAGGTACAAATACTGCACTACAGGTACAAGTACTGCACTACAGGTACAAATACTGCTCTACAGGTACAAATACTGCTCTACAGGTACAAGTACTGCTCTACAGGTACAAGTGCAGGTACAAATACTGCACTACAGGTACAAGTACTGCTCTACAGGTACAAATACTGCTCTACAGGTACAAGTACTGCTCTACAGGTACAAGTACTGCACTACAGGTACAAGTACTGCTCTACAGGTACAAGTACTGCTCTACAGGTACAAATACTGCTCTACAGGTACAAGTACTGCTCTACAGGTACAAATACTGCTCTACAGGTACAAGTACTGCACTACAGGTACAAGTACTGCTCTACAGGTACAAGTACTGCTCTACAGGTACAAATACTGCTCTACAGGTACAAGTACTGCTCTACAGGTACAAGTGCAGGTACAAATACTGCTCTACAGGTACAAGTACTGCTCTACAGGTACAAATACTGCACTACAGGTACAAGTACTGCACTACAGGTACAAGTACTGCTCTACAGGTACAAGTACTGCACTACAGGTACAAGTACTGCACTACAGGTACAAGTACTGCACTACAGGTACAAATACTGCTCTACAGGTACAAGTACAGGTACAAATACTGCTACAGGTACAAGTACAGGTACAAATACTGCTACAGGTACCTACCTACCTTCCTTGTTATCTACCTACCTACCTTCCTTGTTATCTACCTACCTACCTTCCTTGTTATGCATCTTGTTACCTGCTTAGCTTCTTACCTGTAAACCACCTTCCTTCTTAGGACATACTTTCTTCCTATAGCTTCTTACTTAGCATCCTACCCACCCACAACCTGTTTACCTTTATACCTACCTACCTCCTTTCCTACCTCCTTTCCTACTTCCTTTCCTACCTTTGTACTTACCTATCATCTTACCTTCTAACCTACCACCTATCTACAGTCTTACCTAGCTTCTTTCCTACCACACACAACAACAACAACAACAACAACAACAACAACACAAACAGTCATGTTGTGTCTCTTTGAAGTCATTTGTCCTTGTTGCGTCTCTCTCTGTACTCCAGTGTCTCTGTGTCCTTGTTGCGTCTCTCTCTGTACTCCAGTGTCTCTGTGTCCTTGTTGCGTCTCTCTCTGTACTCCAGTGACTCTGGGCCCCCCCTCTTCCTTACGAGCCCCCGGCGGAGGAGCTGAGTGAGGAGAACATGAGAACATGAGGATCCTCAGCAGGCTAATGACTGATTGATGTGTTTCTGTTCTCACGCCTCCCTCTCGGTGAGAACAGGGGGAAGACAAACAGAGATGGAGGGCAGATAGCGTCCACCTGTCCCAGGAAACACCGCCAAGCTCTCGCTTAATGGACGTTTGTTTTCTCACCACTTCGCCCGGCTGAAGCTCCGGTGACGCGTGGGAACCGAGGCTCTCTGTAACTGGAGCCAGAGCTTCTGCACATCAGAGCACTCTGAAACAGAACGGGGGAGACTTCATGTGAAGTTAAAAAGCCCAGAAACACCAGACACACAGAGGCAAAGAGACAAGATGAAGACGGTTGGTCCCCCTGTGGTGCTTTGCAGGCACGTGTCCATGTGTCTTTAGTCATGTGACGTCTGTTGACCTTTTGAGTCTGACGTGTTCCTGCATCAACGCTTCTCTCATCAACTTGTTTCACTCTGTGGTCATGGTGCGTGTCCCTTTGGTGCGTGTCCCTTTGGTGTGAGTCCCTTTGGTGTGAGTCTCTTTAGTGCGAGTCCCTTTGGTGTGAGTCCCTTTAGTGCGTGTCCCTTTGGTGTGAGTCCCTTTGGTGTGAGTCCCTTTGGTGTGAGTCTCTTTAGTGCGAGTCCCTTTGGTGTGAGTCCCTTTAGTGCGTGTCCCTTTGGTGTGAGTCCCTTTGGTGTGAGTCCCTTTAGTGCGTGTCCCTTTAGTGTGTGTCCCTTTAGTGCGAGTCCCTTTAGTGGGAGTCCCTTTGGTGCGTGTCCCTTTAGTGCGAGTCCCTTTAGTGCGTGTCCCTTTAGTGTGTGTCCCTTTAGTGCGTGTCCCTTTAGTGGGAGTCCCTTTGGTGCGTGTCCCTTTAGTGCGAGTCCCTTTAGTGCGTGTCCCTTTAGTGCGTGTCCCTTTAGTGCGAGTCCCTTTGGTGCGTGTCCCTTTAGTGCGAGTCCCTTTGGTGCGTGTCCCTTTAGT
>NC_136908.1:64138734-64178734 GCF_949606895.1 Notothenia rossii | reverse complement strand
GTCATTAGCATCCCATCAACACCTCACTTACATGTCATTAGCATATCATCAACACCTCACATACATGTCATTAGCATATCATCAACACCTCACTTACATGTCATTAGCATATCATCAACACCTCACTTACATGTCATTAGCATATCATCAACACCTCACTTACATGTCATTAGCATCCCATCAACAAAATATAATTAAATAAAAACAGAAACAAATTAAATAAATAAATAGCAGTAAAAATTACATTACATTACATTTAGCTGAGGCTTTTATCCAAAGCGACTTACAATAAGTGCATTCGACCAACAAGATACAACCTTGAAGAAAACAGAATCATATACGTTCATCAGGTTTCATAGAGCCAAACTGGCTTTAGATAAGCCAGCCCTTTATTAGTATATAAGTGCTTTGTTAGTAATTCTATCTCTGGAAGTGGAGTCCAAAGAGATGAGTTTTCAGTCTGAAGAAGATGTGTAAGCTTTCTGCTGTCCTGATTTCAATGGGGAGCTCATTCCACCATTTTGGAGCCAGGATAGCAAACCCACGTGTTTCTGCTGATGGGAACTTGGGTCCCCCTCGCAGTGCGGGTGCAGCGAGCTGTTTGGCTGATGCAGAGCGGAGTGCACGTGCTGGGGTGTACGGTTGAACCATGTCCTGGATGTAGGAAGGGCCAGATCCATTCACAGCATGGTACGCAAGTACCAGTGTCTTGAAGTGGATTCTAGCAGTTACTGGAAGCCAGTGAAGGGAGCGGAGGAGCGGCGTGGTGTGGGAACATTTAGGAAGGTTGAAGACCAGACGAGCCGCTGCATTCTGGATGAGCTGCAGAGGTCGGAGGGCACATGCAGGTAGACCAGCCAGGAGGGAGTTGCAGTAGTCTAGGCGTGAGATGACGAGAGCCTGGACCAGAACCTGCGTGGCTTTCTGGGTCAGCTGGGGACGTATCCTCCTGATGTTGTAAAGAGTGTATCTGCAGTAGCGGGTTGTAGCAGCGATGTTTGCAGTGAAGGACAGTTTGTTATCTAGGGTCACACCCAGATTCCTTGCAGTCTGAGTCGGGGAAACAACAGAGGTGCCGATGTTGATTGTTAGGTCAAGAGTGGGACAATCTTTTCCCGGAAGGAAAAGCAGTTCAGTCTTGTCAAGGTTGAGCTTGAGGTGATGAGCAGACATCCACTGAGAGATGTCTGCTAGGCAAGCAGAGATGCGTGCGACGACCTGGGTCTCTGAGCGGGGAAAGGACAGAATCAGTTGGGTGTCGTCAGCGTAGCAGTGGTATGAAAAACCATGCGGGCTAATGACTGATCCAAATACAAATAAATCCCGATAACTTTTTTTCAACAAAATGATAATAATTGTAATTAATAAAAACATTAAAACAAAAATATATATTTATAGAAAAAGAAATAAATACAAAAGGCAAATAAATCCAGATAATGATAAAGAAATGTGTCAGAAGAGAGGCTCGTGACAAGAAGACAATACGAAATGTGTTAATTTATTATTTAAATCAGGTTTTAATGATATGGTCTTAATTTATTTATGCCCCTCCTCCTGCAGGGGGCGCTGTGTTGAGTCCCAGTTTCCCGGTCCTCTGAAAGTGAAATTACATCATTTTGTTGGAAAGTTTTGTTCAGTGTTGGTGTGGAAATGTAATTGTGTCTCCCTCAGCGAGCCGTGATTCTACGAGTCATTTAGAGCTGAGGTGTTCTGTCTTCAGAGAGACATTACAGCGAGGGGAGTTACATCAGGGAGACTGGATATCAAGCTGTGGTTCACATCTTCTTTCACGTGCTTTCCTGGTAGATTTTGGTAGTTTTTCATGTCTTCTTGGTAGATGTAATGTATTTCTGGTAGTTTTGCGTCCCTTCTTGTTATGCATGTCTTTGTGGTAGTTTTTCATAATTTCTTTGGAAAGTTTTACATCTGTTTAGTTTTAAATGATTTCGGCAGTTTCCCCCCGTTGTTGGTGTTTATCAACTCGGCAGTTACGTACATAAGGTCTAAGTAATACAAAGACTACTAACATTGTAAAAATGACTCGTAGTTTCGCTCAAAGTAAATACATGGTAGTTAAAGTCCTGTGTTCCTCTCCCATTGTAATGACTCCGCCCCCTAGAGGTCGCCGCACAACAACAAGCGTGAACAGGTCGTAATAATCCTCTCGTAGAAACACCCTATGAGGTGTGTCTCTTTTTTTAATCGGAGGGTAATAACTCCCTCTTTTTGGTACTTTTGAATCTATTCTTGGTAGTTTCTGTCTGGTAGTTTTGAATCTATTCTTTCTGGTTTGCATTCCTCTTTGGTAGTTTTTCATCCCTTTTTGGTAAGTGATGCATCTGTTTTGGTAGTTTTTCATCTTGGTAATTACGTGTGTTACACAGGGTCTGAATTACATACAAAGACTACAATCACTGTATGTCACCAAACTTAGGTTGAAAAGATACGTAAATGGCATTAGTTACAGTATTGTACAAAACTTAATACAGAAAATCACGTACAGTAAAATGACTCGTAGTTTCCCTCAAAGTAAATACATGGTAGTTAAAGTCCTGTGTTCCTCTCCCATCGTAATGACTCTGCCCACTAGAGGTCGCCGCACAACAACAAGCGTGAACACGTCGTAATAATCCTCTCGTAGAAACATCCTATGAGGTCGTTTTTTTCTTTAATGGGAGGCTAATAACTCCCACCCTGCAGGCAGGCTTTGAACCTGACCTCAGATCTGCAGCATGTGTTCCTGACTGCATGTAAATGTGTTCCAGCTGAGCGAATTGGGAAACAAACACACATCTGATCGGCGACACGTAGACAAAGCAAAAAACGCATTACATCACTCCGGGGGAATGCTGCGCTGTGATTGGTCGGAGGGGGCGGACAGGTATGATGCCTTCAGACCACACAGCATTTCCTCTTGTAAATGTAGTGCTGTCTGCAGCTGTGTGTGTGTGTGTGTGTGTGTGTGTGTGTGTGTGTGTGTGTGTGTGCCTCCAGGTACAGAGGCTCTGTGATGTGGTAGAGCTCACCTGTGGCTGCAGGTAAATGGAAGCCTCACACATAAATGAGTGTAATTACACACTGAGAGCCTGCAGGGGATAAAACATGTTGTTGAGGTTAGACGCTGAATAATCTGACAAATAATCAGACTGATAAACGGGTGATTTCAGGTCAAACTCTTATTTAGTGCTTATTTAATAAAAAAAAAATTATAAACACATTTTAGATGAAATAATTAATACCATTTTTTATTTTTAAAGTTTTACAAGATCGAGCAAAAGGGGGTTTGAGAAAGATTATAGCTCTCATTGGTAGTTTTAATCGGTGTACTCTTTTACCTGAACACTTACCTGTACTGTGTTTACCTGCAGACTCACCAGAGAAAGCAGCACCGGATCTGCAGGTAAAGATTACTGTTGTTCAGGTGAGGCTGCAGGGAGAACCTGTTAGAACAAGAACTGTTTGCTTTACTTCCAGGTCTTCATTTTATACAATTTGTGGTTTTAATTTATCAGGATGACTGAAAAGAGGAAGAGTTACACAATCAACAGAAAAATGTAACGTGTTGGAGACAAAGTTTTTCAAATTTGATGAGATTAAAGTTCAATATGTGCTAACAGACATATTTACAACAAAAACACTTGAATATTCTCTCAGAAAAAATAAATCTTAAATGTGGACGGGAAAAAAATAAAATGATGTGAGTTTAGAATTCAGTTTCCGTGAAAAGTAAAACATTTGCAAGAATACCATTTTTAGTCTAGAACCAGGAGTCTAGAACCAGGAGTCTAGAAACAGGAGTCGAGAACCAGGAGTCTAGAACCAGGAGTCTAGCGCCAGGAGTCTAGAACCAGGAGTCTAGTAACAGGAGTCTAGAACCTGGAGTCTAGTACCAGGAGTCTAGAACCAGGAGTCTAGAACCAGGAGTGTAGCGCCAGGAGTCTAGAACCTGGAGTCTAGCACCAGGAGTCTAGAACCTGGAGTCTAGTACCAGGAGTCTAGAACCAGGAGTCTAGAACCAGGAGTGTAGCGCCAGGAGTCTAGAACCTGGAGTCTAGCACCAGGAGTCTAGAACCAGGAGTCTAGAACCAGGAGTCTAGTACCAGGAGTCTAGAACCTGGAGTCTAGCACCAGGAGTCTAGAACCAGGAGTCTAGTACCAGGAGTCTAGAACCTGGAGTCTAGTACCAGGAGTCTAGAACCAGGAGTCTAGAACCAGGAGTGTAGCGCCAAGAGTCTAGAACCTGGAGTCTAGCACCAGGAGTCTAGAACCAGGAGTCTAGAACCAGGAGTCTAGTACCAGGAGTCTAGAACCTGGAGTCTAGAGCCAGGAGTCTAGAACCAGAAGTCTAGCGCCAGGAGTCTAGAACCAGGAGTCTAATACCAGGAGTCTAGTACCAGGAGTCTAGAGCCAGGAGTCTAGAACCAGGAGTATAGTACCAGGAGTCTAGAACCTGGAGTCTAGTACCAGGAGTCTAGAGCCAGGAGTCTAGAACCAGGAGTCTAGTACCAGGAGTCTAGTACCAGGAGTCTAGAACGTGGAGTCTAGCACCAGGAGTCTAGTACCAGGAGTCTAGCACCAGGAGTCTAGTAGTCTAGAGCCAGGAATCTAGCAAAAGGAGTCTAGCACCAGGAGTCTAGAGCCAGGAGTCTAGTACCAGGAGTCTAGTACCAGGAGTCTAGCACCAGGAGTCTAGCACCAGGAGTCTAGTAGTCTAGAGCCAGGAGTCTAGCACCAGGAGTCTAGAGCCAGGAGCCTAGAACCAGGATTCTACAGCCAGGAGTCTAGAATCAGGAGTCTAGATCCAGGAGTCTAGTACTAGGAGCAGTGGGCAGCTATTGTACAGCGCCCGGGGAGCAATGGGAGTGAGGGGGGAAGGGGGTGTCTGGTGCCTTGCTCAAGGGCATCACGGCAGGGCAGGAGGTGAACTGGGACCTCTCGAAGTAGCAGTCCACACTTGAACCGGCGACCCTACAGCTCCCAGTCCAAGCCCCTACTGACTGAGCAACTGCCGGACAATTAAGAGTGTTTATTATACATTTTTTTATTTACTTGTACATTTTGTTCTTTCATTTCTGTGAGTATTCATCGTTTCTTCCTCTGAAATGTATGACTTTAGTCTCTAAGAATATATCCAAGTTGAATGCTTACTGTTGTTTCCTATTTAATATCCTAAACATGTTCTTATTAAGACACAAAAACTCGTATTTCTCGCTTCCTAAGATATTAATTGGCACTAATGATCTTCCGTATGTTGCTGTCTGTGTTTGTTGCAGAGTTCAGAAGGATGGAAACTCCCCGCGGACTGAATTTAATAAATCAGATAAGAGTGAAAGCATCTCGGTGTTTGGACACAAACAGAGGAGCAGATAATAAACATTGATAAGATCCCTCATGAAAACGTTACCACATGTTGAGTGTCACGGTGAATTCCCCCCACCGCAGCTCATAGAAATATAATAAATACAAATAAAGCAGTATATATAAAGCTATCTGAACACAAACACGCCTGATATCTTAGCATCATTAAAACAAACTGCACAGTGGAAACGTACAAATACATATAAATGTATCCATGGTTACGTCTTGAGATATTCACTTTCTATTAGTTTATTAAGATATTACATTTTATACATCATCTCTCGAGTATCAGCTGTCAAAGAAAGGCACAAAATGCCTCAAAAATACTAAAATAAATGCAAAAAACGGCACATTTCTAAATATATTTGATCAGATAAAGATCTTGTACCGTATCGCTGTCTGAAACATTGCTCTTTACATGTTGTTGAAATGCATCCTCTGTTGGTGGAAGATTTTCCGAGGCTGCATCTGTTGTTGATGCAATTATGAACCTCAGTTCATCCAAGTTAGTGCACATCAGTCCAATTTCCTTTTTTCCATATAGGAGAAGCGCCAATTCTCTTGCGACTGTCAAAGACTCTTCCAAGCTGGCAGAGAGTCCACAATGGGCCAGATCTTTGAGCTCGCTGAGATGGGTCTGGAGTTTGGTGAATGCTGTTGTCTTTCCTATTCTGTACAAACTACTTGTTGAGCCACAGCCAGTGAGTGCAGAGGTAGGCCTATGTCTAAAGAAATCTCATTTGCAATAGAACTGTTCCAGATATTTCCATACAACTACTGGTTAGTGTTCAATAGCGCCCTAGATAATTCAGTATATTCTTTAGGGATTTCAATTTTTCTGAGTCCTATGTTCCTATCACCAAAAAGTACAATTTCCGTCTAAACTACAGCTAAGTTTACAGGACTATAATTCAGTATTTGCTTAGTTAAATAATTGTCTGACTATTTAGTGATGTAGGACAGCCACCTGGTTCATACCTCAGCAAATCTGAAGAGGAAAAGAGTTGTCATTCTCAAGTTATGGGCTTTTTAGTCACCTTTCCCACATTCGGCCTGGTCTAATTTGGCTCTTTTCCAGGGATTGGGGTAGTTCTAAAGAACAACCCAAAAAACATTTTTTCCCCCAAAATAAAATTTGACAACAATCAATTTCATTAATAGGAGACCCTAAAGATAAGAGAAATCATTGTTGTCATTTGTTCTACCTCGGGTAGGGGTATCTCGAAAACTAAAGCCTTTTTTGAGGACTTGCTGCTGGACTATTAGGAACCTTCCTGACGGAGTGAAATGACCCGGAAGTCCCTCAGTGGCAGCCATGATACTGCTGATTCTCTAGATGATAGGAAAGGAGGTTTCAAACTTCCTTTATAACCTCCTTTAGCTTAGGAACCACTGGACCTCCCTCACCAGGAGGAGAGGAAAAAATGCTGCCCCACAATGCATTGCAGCCGCAGCATTTGACGTCACACAACAGTCGGCCGTTCACGGAAACAACCGATTATGACGGAGAAATGATATCATGAAAGTTACGGTGCTTATTAAGCATTTTAAAACGTATGTGGTAAGTTGCCAAAGTGCTTTGTTTTGAACGTTCATCAGTATTATAATCAAAAAGACAAATATGAACGTTAGTTTTTACAGAAATGATCAAATAAAGTCAACATTTCACTGAGCTGTGTGGGGTTAGTTCAACTTTTAAAAGATGTTTGAATGATGTACACAGTGATAGGTGTTAAGGACTAACGTTTATAATAAATACATTTGTATTGATTTTAAGATCTTTTCATCAATCATACGTATTGGGATCATTTGTATTGATGTGGACCGGAGGGAGAGGGTGACGAGCAGAAGTTTCACTTTCCTTTTTTATTTAATTCCAACTTTGGTCATGAAGAATCTGTTTCTCTGTTGATCATAAAGCAACAGCATCAGAGCACGGTGCAGAGTCTCTAGATGAGTCCCTCGTTCTTATTAAACATCCATGTTGTAGTCCTCTGTATAGAAAACTGTAGTTTCCATAGTTTCCCCACAGCAGCAGACGCACATTCAGGACGTCCGCTGGCGCATCATAAACACGTCAGATAGTGAAAGTGCAGTCGATTCTCTAAAGTAACGCAGTCTCCTCTCCTAAGTCCTTTTGAATTCTCCTCTCCACTATCCCTTAACCCCGTGACCTTTCACACAGAGCTCAAGGGACAGACGATAGGGACAGACGATAGGGACAGACGATAGGGACAGACGTTAGGGACAGACGATAGGGACAGACGTTAGGGACAGACGCTAGGGACAGACGCTAGGGACAGACGATAGGGACAGACGTTAGGGACAGACGATAGGGACAGACGTTAGGGACAGACGATAGGGACAGACGTTAGGGACAGACGTTAGGGACAGACGATAGGAGCTGATTTTTTGACTATCCGACCGCAACAATGTTTAGACTTTTTTTAACTTAAACTCAGTCTTTAGAGGATATTTAGCACTAAAAGCTGCAGTTTTGTGGAAGTTTGGGGCTTTTTGTTTGTTTTAGACTTTGCACTTCTCTCTTTTCTGGTATATTTCACACAAAAACCACAACGAAAAGAGGCTAAAACAATACAGTGTGTCTCTTGCTCCTGTGTCTGAGAATGACTCCACAGCGTTTCAATGCAAACGGACACACTTCAGCCCGGCAGCTTCTACTGAAGCCTTCCCCAACTCCGGGGACTTCCGGCCGGGGACTCCGGGTGGCAGTATACGCCGTGAAGTGGTTTGCGGCCTGCCAGTAAACCCAAAGCAGAAGAAGAAGAAGTGACGTCAGCGGCGTCATTTGCCTAATCCTCTCTCAGGAACTTATTCCGGTGTGAACGAGATCTGCTGGAAGTTCAGGAACTAAAGAGTTCTCATGAACTAAGTTCTGATGAAACTTTGTGGGAAAAAATACCGCGGTGTGAAAGCGCCTAAGGACTAAAGAGGAACCACTTTAAACCCTTAGACGACTTAAAAATCACACAAAATGATTGAAAAAAGACCCTGAAGGACGTCTCAGAGACACTTTAGACTCAGAGACACTTTGGACTCAGAGACACTTTGGTCTCAGAGACACTTTGGTCTCAGAGACACTTTGGACTCAGAGACACTTTGGACTCAGAGACACTTTGGACTAGAAGTTTGATTAAAAAACGTTTTTGCTTCAGTTTGTTGCACGATTACGGAAAAAAACCGGCTCCGATTCTCACGAAACTTGGTGTGAGTTCATATCACGGGTCAAAGAAGAAGCCATTAAAGTTTGGAGCGGATCTACATTTGCTCATGGCTGTAAATAAAGTGATTAAAAGCATCAAGTGTTGAGACGTTGCAGACCCTCTGTGATAAACAGAGGAAACAAAGAGGCGTTTTATAGACTCAGATATTCCAGATACTCCGTGATATTTAGCATTCGGAAAGTCTGGAATATTTTAAAGTTTTGGGGAGAAGCCACGGCTGGAATATGGACCGGATCCATTTCCACTTCTAATCTTGACTGTATGGAGACGCTGGGCTGAACATGTTTCCTATCAAGAGACGGTGAACATCTGCAGGAAAACACATTAAACATAGAATATGAAAAAGGGCTTCCACTGCCTTTAGAGATGGATTTCTGAACGGGACATCACCCAAAGTCATGGCTCTGATTTTACGAGCCTGAAGCCACAGAGCTCTTCTGTTATACCTCATTCACACCAACGGTGTTTCAGGGCCGGTTCGGAGCTGGAGCTTGAAAAGCACCGGGTTTTCCTGTTCACACCGCAGCGGAGCAGCCTCTTAGCTCCGGAATCCGGTTCGTTTCAAGCACCAACACTTTTTCCGGCTAGAGCAAAAGCACCGCATACGTCACTCTTACGTCGAGGCGGGGGCAGGGGCAGGGGCAGGGGCAAGGCCAGGGGCAGGGGCAAGGGCAGGGGCAGGCGCAAGGGCAGAGGCAGGGGCAGGGGCAAGGGCAGGGGCAGGGGCAGGGGCGGGGGCAGGGGCAGGGGCGTGGGCAGGGGCAGGGGCAGGGGCAGGGGCAGGGGCGGGGGCAGGGGCAGGGGCAGGGGCGGGGGCAGGGGCGGGGGCAGGGGCGGGGGCAGGGGCGGGATCAACTCCTGAACAACAACACAAAGCCGGCGTTTTATCCAGTTTGTACACAACGATGGAGAAACTTAACAACTCTGGGCGGTGTGAACAGAGCTGGAGCTGAACTGAAGAACCGGTTCTGAACCTGAAAAGCTCTAGCACGGAGCTTGAACCGGAGTTGCGTTGGTGTGAATGAGGTGTTACTGTCCTTTCTTCTTAGAGGAAGTTCAGAAACACGTAACTCTGGATCTGTTTTAATGTTTGAGGAGCAATAAACGACACAGCAGCTTTCTGGAGTGATAACAATATTATTTTCCGCTTCGCTCACGAGAGTAACAGATGGCGAAATGACGGCCTCGCCTATTTTAATTTAACCAAATATCGAGCCCGATTGTCGAGTTCAAATTATGTAATGTAATTGTTTGCCTGACTGGTCATCGTCATCGAGCTCTTTGATTTCCACAAATCCACGTTTTCTTTGCATTTCTGATCGGATTGGCAAAAACTTCAGAATGTGTATGGACCGCCGTTCAAACGACAGCGTTGGTTTCCCCCAAAACTGGGGATGTACTTTTCGCCCGGAAGTGACGCAGGTGTAACCCTCATCTATATCATTTGATTTCTTATTCCAATTTTTTTAATTTATTATTATCTTTACTTGAGTCCTTTTAAAAAACAAAAGTTATATATCATTAACTTTCTTAGTTTCATACCATATATGTGTTTAGTATTTTTCTCTTTACTTTTTTAATAAACAACAATATAATTAAATATGATTACTCAACGAAAATGTTTAATTAATATTTACTATATTTCAATTGAGTTCTTTTTGAACCCTTGTTTAGCGGTAGCCTCTTTCGGCCTGGTTTCATCTTCTCCTTCAGTCTAAACTTTACGGTAATTAAACAGAGTAAATCATGTGTTTTACCCCCATGAAGGTCCTTCAGACCCTGGAGGTGTGTGTGTGTGTGTGTTGAGGTTTGATCTCAGCCAACAGGAATGCACATTAGCTTCCTCAGAGAGACCACCTGCTGAGCGGCAGGTATCCCAGAATCCTTTGCAGCAGCAGCGTGGGAAACAGAGACTGGTTTGGGACGGAGACGGAGAGTTAGTACACGGAAAATAAAATATGAAGAATGTTTTTTTCAATTCCACCAGTTGGGGTATTTACTGACGTAGAACTAAACGTTAGAATCTCCTCAGCTTGAGTTGACCGTATTCCAGACTGACAAAAACAGAGATGCTACATTTAGAAGAATAGAAGAATAGAAGAATAGCGACAAATGGATGAAATAAACCCACAAGATGATCATCAGGAGGTCCGAAACAACAGATAGACTCAAAGCTTCCAGAAACTGATCCAAAAGACCACAAAGAGACAAGAAATGTCACTATGCCACTGAGATTATTTCAGGATAAACAACCAAAAACACACTCAGAAACCCATTGACCTCCAGACTAGGGGACAGGAAGTGAGGAAATGCTGACTCATGCCAGGGTTTTAGGACTCATTCCTGCACCTCTCTATTCTCTAGCTGTATCCTGATGACTCACGGCTATTACACCTATAACTACACCACATGTGCACAACATCATTATTCCCACCGGTTTCAAACCCCCGGGGAACTGAAAGAGACTGCGTTACAGTTTCGGCAATTTAAAGAGGAATTGCTTCTAAATGAAGGTTCATTTGAGCGAGTACTTCCCATACTTTCCCGATGGAGGTAAACAAACGTAATGCAGGTGAGAAAACCTTCCCTGGGAACGTTATTGTGGAAGCAGCTTCCCTGGAGAGCAGGTTCAAGTGACGACCTTACTCGCTGTTGATTCCATTGCACTGTTTATGCTTGTTTACAACCTACAGAAGTACATTGAAGCGACCTAAACCACGGCCGTGCTCCTTGTGTGTTCACATTGACTTGCGCTCTTCCGGGACGATGACGGATCAGATTTAAAGTCCGATTTGTTTTTAATGTGATGCAGCCGTGAGGGAGCTGCAGGAGTTGAAATGAAACCAAGCCATTAGTCCTAGTGGGGAAAAGAGAGTGATTTTAAAAACATGTCAAAAAGCCCGGATTCAGGGCCAGATGTCGGGGCTTTGATCCGGGTTTATGTGCCTCACCTGGCGGCCATTTCTTTTTTTCACATCATTTAAAATGCTTTACTAGAATTATTACTTCTTAAAATTGTGACTTTTTTTCAAAGGTTTTACTTTTTTTCAAAAATTGGACTTTTCAGATAAAAATAAATTCTCAGAATTTGACTTCAATTTTTTTGGACATTTTTCTCTGAATTTTGACTTGTTTTCACAATCATTACTTTTTTCCCTGAATTTTAACTTTTCCAAAATGGTAACTTCTTCACATAATTTTGTCTTTTTGACAAATGAAGTGTTACTTGTGAATATAGTCCTCTTCCTTGGCACTGGATCTTAAATGTCTAACTGTATCTCAAAGGTTTCCAGCTGATGAGTCAAAGTCTTTATGTTTCACTGAAACACTTTTTGAATCTCCTACACGTTGGTGACGCCTTTCCTCTCTCTCTCTCTCTGTCTCTGTGTGCGTCGGAGCTTTTTAAAGGTTTATCTTCTAATGCCTCAAAGTGTTTTCAGTGTTTTGGGATTGGTGTATTTTTGTCTGCTTTCTCACTCACCTATCTTCTGCATTAACATTCCTTAGTCACCTGGTAGTCACACCCTGTCTCTCTCTCTCTCTCTCTCTCTCTCTCTCTCTCTCTCTCTCTCTCTCTATCTCTCTCTCTCTCTGTTACACCCATCAGCTCCATTAGTATTTAGGCCCACTTCACTTTCACCTCAGAGCCAGATCGTACTTTGCAGCATGCCAGTCTTTCCCGCATTACCCTCCAGATTGCTCTCCAGGTTTCGACCCTGAGCAGCCTGACCTCGCCTGCTCCCTGACCCGGTCTGTACCTGCGACTCCCGTCTTGCTTTCTCCCAGAACCCTCGCCCGTCCCCGACCAGCCCTTTGCCTACTATCTGCCGTTTTGTCTCCTACCAGCCTATTGCCTTCAATCCCTGGTTTCCCGTGTGTTGCATTTTGGTTCTCAACTCGTTTGTGACAATTTTCTTTGGCCCCTTTTTCAAAATGTTGAGATGTGTTCAGAATTTTAACTTTTTTAAATAAGACTTTCTTTCAGACATTTGTTTTTTCTCAGAATGTTTACTTTTTCAAATAGTTGACTTGTTTTCCGAAATTTGACTTTTTCCCCAATTTTTACCTTTTTTTCCAGAAATTTGAAACTTTTTCTCAGAACGTTGTCCTTTGACAGATCTCAAATTAAAATGTGGATATAATCCTTTTCCTTGGCTCGCTGCACTGGCACCGAATTTTCAAAGGAGTGATGATTCAGAGCCTGACTTCACAGGTAAACAAACTGATATAATCAAAGTCCTTAGGATTCATGTTTTCGGAGCATTTCGACCTCGATGTTTCACTCAAATATTTGACCCACTTGTCCATTTTTTTAATCTCCTAACAGACAGAAACCGTTGGTGACGCCTTTTCTCTCTCTGTATGTGCCTCTGTGTACGTTTGAGCTTAAAGGTTTATCTTCTAATGCCTCAAGTGTTTTCAGTGTTTTGGGATTGGTTGTATTTTCTTTGGCGCCACCGCTGCCTCGATCAAACGCTCAGAAATAAAAGCCTCCTTCAGTCCAGAATGCTTCGTCATTTGCCATCCCAATTTGTTTTGAGGCGGCGGAGGCATGTCTTTGGTTCGCCTCGCTGAAGCTGTTAACACATAGCACATTTTTACACGCTGCCATTAAAAGCCACACTCTTTAAAACAGGCCTTTTATTTTTAGCATGTCTCCGTGGCTTTGGATCGACTGAAGCTGCCAAACGTTCTGAAACTTTTACAGCTTCGGAGCCAAATCCTGCACTTCAGCAGGACTACCTCCTGGTTTGAAGACATTTTGAGTATTATTTCTAGTTAGTCTTATGAATTATTATTTTAAAATAAAATAAACTGGAATTTATTTGAATTGACTTTGTTTAGATGAATTTACTTTTTACATGAAATGTTAAGTTTAATTGTCACTTAATTCAATTTAAATCCAGAGAGCAGAAATGAAAGTGCTCGAGATGTTTTTCATTTAAATGTTTTATTTGCCTAATTGATTTAAGATAATGAAAGTGGGTTTTTGTGTTTCTTTAAAAGGTGTTCAACCTAAATGAAGGTACATGGAAGCTAAATGAATTCTAAAAGAACTTAACATGAAGTCAAATAAAAGGAAACAGTCAGGTTGAGTCACGAGTCAATCAAGCAACTCAAACCATAACTCGAGACATATAAAGGAGGCTTTAGTGGTATCAGGCTGTGCAAAGATGCCCACCCACTTTCCCCCAATTACACCCCCAAACCCTGCAGCGAGACAATCTAATTACCAGAAAAATGCTCACTAAAGCAGACGGGGATTTTTCATCAGCTGGCAGAGCTCCGAGGCCCCTCCCCCGACCAGAAACCCCCAAAACCTCCTCTGACACCCAGACAGCCTCATATGTGGTGTGTGTGTATGTGTGTGTGTGTGTGTATGTGTGTGTGTGTGTGCGCACCACAGTGTGTTTAACGTCTGACACCCGGAGATAAACCGTCCACCGCCACCAACGCTCACTTTCCAAATAAATCCCTCCCCAGCGAGCCCTTAGTTATGCTCCTCTGACATTAGAAATATAAATCTTTTATTAAAGTGTTTTATATTTCTCCTGAACATACACACACACACACACACACACACACACACACACACACACACACACACACACACACACACACACACACACACACACACACACACACACACACACACACACACACACACACACACACACACACACACTTATTTATCGTTCCACTTTCTGTTTTAACTTACTGTGTTTACATTTAAATGTACGGCCAAACTTGATTCATTCCTCCTGGTTCTCTACAGCAGACTTTATGTATTCCTCTTTGTTCTCAATAGGCGCGTTCACACGGGAGTACTTTTCCCATTTAGTTCCGATAGTGCCTGGAATTTTGTTTGAAAACTTAGTTCAGAGAACTTTTCCCCCCAGTTTTAGTCCCTGCTGAGAGGTGGGACTATCCTGGAGAGAAAAAAGTACACATTTCTATTGGCTGGGCGAATTGCAAGCCACGCCCCGTAAAAAAAGCCGCCATTGCATTTGCTGGCATTAGCATTATTAGCATTAGAATTATTAGCATTAGCATTATTAGCGTTAGCATTAGCCCCGCGCACCAACGCAGAGAGACTAACTTATGGCAACACAAAAGAAAACATGGGAGCGGTGGAGATGAGGAGGTGTCGGCGTTCTGGTGATTTACTCTGAAGGCTTCAGTAGAATCTGCTGGGAGTCCCAGCGGCTTCTACTGAAGCCTTCCCTAACTCCGGGGACTTCCGGCCGGGGACTTCGGGTGGCAGTATACGCCGTGAAGTTGTTTGCGGCCTGCCAGTAAACCCAAAGCAAAAGAAGAAGAAGTGACGTCAGCGGCTCATTTGCCTAATCCTCCCTCAGGGACTTATTCCGGTGAGAACGCGATCTGCTAGAAAGTTCCATGGGGGAGCTAAGTGCTGGGTACTAAGTGCTGGGTACTAAGTGCTGGGTACTAAGTACGGAAAAGTACTTGGTGTGAACGCGGCTTATACTTCTCTACAGCAGACTGTATTGGTTCTCCTGGTTCTCTACAGTATTTACAGTATGTATGGTACTCTTATCAATGTTCCCTCCCCTGAACGACTCGCTTTAAAGTGCCGACGTCTGGTTCTCCTCGCTCTCTCTCATGAAAGATGCTTCCCTCCTGGTTCTCCTGGTTCTCCTGGTTCTCCTGGTTCTCCTCGCTCTCTCTCATGGAAAGATGCTTCTCTCCTGGTTCTCCTGGTTCTCCTGGTTCTCCTGGTTCTCCTCGCTCTCTCTCATGGAAATATGCTTCCCTCCTGGTTCTCCTGGTTCTCCTGGTTCTCCTCGCTCTCTCCCATGGAAAGATGCTTCTCTCCTGGTTCTCCAGGTTCTCCTGGTTCTCCTGGTTCTCCTGGTTCTCCTCGCTCTCTCCCATGGAAAGATGCTTCTCTCCTGGTTCTCCTGGTTCTCCTGGTATCTCCTGGTTCTCCTGGTTCTCCTCGCTCTCTCTCATGGAAAGATGCTTCTCTCCTGGTTCTCCTGGTTCTCCTGGTTCTCCTGGTTCTCCTCGCTCTCTCTCATGGAAAGATGCTTCTCTCCTGGTTCTCCTAGTTCTCCTAGTTCTCCTGGTTCTCCTGGTTCTCCTCGCTCTCTCTCATGGAAAGATGCTTCTCTCCTGGTTCTCCTGGTTCTCCTCGCTCTCTCCCATGGAAAGATGCTTCCCTCTTGGTTCTCCTGGTTCTCCTGGTTCTCCTCGCTCTCTCTCATGGAAAGATGCTTCTCTCCTAGTTCTCCTGGTTCGCCTGGTTCTCCTGGTTCTCCTGGTTCTCCTGGTTCTCCTGGTTCTCCTCGCTCTCTCCCATGGAAAGATGCCTCTCTCCTGGTTCTCCTGGTTCTCCTGGTTCTCCTCGCTCTCTCCCATGGAAAGATGCTTCTCTCCTGGTTCTCCTGGTTCTCCTGGTTCTCCTGGTTCTCCTCGCTCTCTCCCATGGAAAGATGCTTCCCTCGTGTGAAGCTTCAGTATTGATTACAGACTCCATCTGTTGTGCGTTTCCTCCCTCTCTCTTTGTGAATGAGTCCCTTTGTTGTGTTGGTTTCCATGCGTCCCTCAGAGCTCTGGGTCCAGTGATCAGAGCGTTTCTACAGACGGATCCGTGCTGGTGGTTTTCTCATCAATAAGTGCTCCATTGTCTCCGGACACCATGGGAATCCGAGTGGGACGAGCGCTAATTTACAGGAACTCTGCCACAAATATGATTCAGCTTCTCTTCAGGGAGCGTTGAAGAAGCAGCTCGGCCCCGGAGACGGGAGACACTTCAGGACTGGCAGGGTTTATAAAGTGGGATGTATTTCACTTTCTACTCCTCTATATATTTAGACTGACTGATCCATTCATCCATTTTATTATCAGCGTGATATAGTGTCGTGATTTGTTCGGTCCCACATTTGATTCAGATTGGCTGTAAGCTAGCTAACCTTTTTTACATTTGAGATGAGTGAGCTTCTTGCAGCGCCTCAGAGATTCAGATCTGAACCCAGGAAAAGGGAACTAATGTCCGATTGCCTTCAGTTTCGCAGCTTTCTCCAGAACATCTTCAAACTTGACTCTTCACTTCTTTTGGCGCTCAGAAAAACACCCGCCAAGTTAACGTCAGTGGAATGAACGGACTGGAGACAGAGACTCTATATCCTCTAGCATGAGACCCAAACATGTGGAATCCCCCCTTTGAGCCTGGTGTCCCGGGAGACGGACTGGCTGCAGGTCGGTGTAAACATTCAAGACTCAAAGGTCTCACCATCAGATGCTCAGCAGCTACAGCGTAGAAACAGCAATGACATTCCTCTGAGCGGAGCTCCTCCAACAAAGCAGCTTACAGTATATAATAAAATACAGAAATATCATAATGGGAGCAAAATAATAAAACAATAATTAAAAACATGATAAAAAGCACAATCACTAGAAACACAATACAAACACATTCAAATGTAAACATGTTGTGTTCAACTAATATCTTTTAGCCAGTGCAAAGAGCTGAGTTTCAAACAGACGGATGTTCTGTGTCTATGTGCAAGAACAGGATATGACTTTAAAGGTCCCCATCATCCTCCTCCTCTTCATCAATATATCCCAGGTCTCAGATATATCCAGAGCCTGTCTCTGATTGGCTGAAACACCAAACAGATCATTGCAGCATTACCCATAATCCCCTCTGTTTCAGCCCTGATTCTCTGTCTGTCACTTTAGATGAAAATAAGGAGCCCCTCCCCACGCCCCTCTGAGAGAGACTTGGTTAAAAAGAACTCAATGGAGCTCTAGAGGAGATTCAGGTGATAAGGGGGGGGGGGGGGGGGGTTATCTTGATGCTGATTGGCTAATGGTTACACAAGACAAAGCATCGTTATGACATCATCAAGTGGCCAAAATCTGATCAGCTCATTTTCAGACAGGTTTTTATAGAAATGGATCAAAAAGAGAGAGAATCTCAGAGGGGACACATGTTGATGTAGAAGAGACATGAAGAAGAGGGGACACATGTTGATGTAGAAGAGACATGAAGAATAGAGGACACATGTTGATGTAGAAGAGACATGAAGAAGAGGGGACACATGTTGATGTAGAAGAGACATGAAGAAGAGGGGACACATGTTGATGTAGAAGAGACATGGAGAAGAGGGGACACATGTTGATGTAGAAGAGACATGGAGAAGAGGGGACACATATAGATGTAGAAGAGACATGGAGAAGAGGGGACACATGTTGATGTAGAAGAGACATGAAGAAGAGGGGACACATGTTGATATAGAAGAGACATGAAGAAGAGGGGACACATGTTGATGTAGAAGAGACATGAAGAAGAGGGGACACATGTTGATATAGAAGAGACATGAAGAAGAGGGGACACATGTTGATGTAGAAGAGACATGGAGAAGAGGGGACACATGTTGATATAGAAGAGACATGAAGAAGAGGGGACACATGTTGATATAGAAGAGACATGAAGAAGAGGGGACACATGTTGATGTAGAAGAGACATGGAGAAGAGGGGACACATGTTGATATAGAAGAGACATGAAGAAGAGGGGACACATGTTGATGTAGAAGAGACATGAAGAAGAGGGGACACATGTTGATATAGAAGAGACATGAAGAAGAGGGGACACATGTTGATATAGAAGAGACATGGAGAAGAGGGGACACATGTTGATATAGAAGAGACATGAAGAAGAGGGGACACATGTTGATATAGAAGAGACATGAAGAAGAGGGGACACATGTTGATGTAGAAGAGACATGGAGAAGAGGGGACACATGTTGATATAGAAGAGACATGAAGAAGAGGGGACACATGTTGATGTAGAAGAGACGTGAAGAAGAGGGGACACATGTTGATGTAGAAGACATGGAGAAGAGGATTTTGCATGATATGTGAACTTAAAATAATGTTTGGTGGCTGTTCTAAGCATCAGTGCCTCCACCCTCACCTGAAGACGCCCACTCTTTACTTGTCAGTTCTCAGATGTCTTCGAGCAGATGGAGAACCGCTGAGCTAGCTTCCTCCCTCACAAAAACACAGGTCTCTCTCTGCCTCCCTCCAGACGCCTTGAAACAGTTTATAACCACAGAGTCACAACAAGGAAGTGTGTAGCTGCTCCTGTATCTGTTACACTCAGCAGCTTTTAACATTAGCCTCACACACTTCATCTCCACCGACCCATAGAGAGGAGATCAGCCAATCACAAGGAGGCAGAATGCAGATCGACCAGCTCCTGATTTGTCTCTCAGTGATGATCCTCCGCTAAGTCAGAATGCACACTGTTGTTCTGGAGGGATGCAGCATACCGACCGTTACATTAATGCACATGGGGAAAGGGCTGGAGAATCTGCAGGAAATTAAATTAGAGGAACTATCAGAGGCTCAGAAGACCTCCTGTTATAATAAATATAATAAATAAGTCCAGACACGTTTACTGTCCTGGAGCTGAGAGGGAAATATATCTGTAAAGCTAGAGGAGCAGAGCAGGCTAACAGTCAGCAGCTAGTCCTAGCATTAGCATAATGTTTGCTAGCATTAGCATTATGGTCCTGGAGCCAATAGGAAAAACATATCTTTAAAGCTAAAGGACCAAAAAAGGCTAACAATAGGAAGCTAATGTTAGCATAAGCAACATTTTTGTTAGCATTATGGTCCTGGATCTTAAAGGGAAATAATATCTGCACAGCTAAAGGAGCAGAGGATGCTAACAGTCTGCAGCTAGTCCTAGCATTAGCATACTGTGTGCCAGTATTAGCATTATGGTCTTGGAGCCAATAGGAAAATCATATCTGTAAAGCAGTAGCCTATGCTATCGATATAAAAAATAGTTGAAATGAAAAACGGTATATTTGTAAGATGTTTACCATGAGATGGATAACAATCTTTTTTTCTTTTGATAACTTTTATACAAAGGCCAAATTCATGTACGAGATTTTCATACAAAGTTATAGATAATAGTTAGCATACCATTTTTAAACGCAATAATTCAGACCAAAGCTACATTTACTAGCATTTGATATCACAACATAATAATTATTGTGTTCCCTTTTGCAACTCCTACAAAGCTACATGTACCGAAGATATGGGGACCTGTGATGCAGTGTTTCTGTAACGTAAATACCAAGGCCAAATCTACATGCGAGATATTCAGGTATTTAATATCAGCTACTTCAGTTCAAACTTTTCTCCAGTGTTTTCCAGAGTTACAGGAAACAAGGTGGAGGTTATTGATATACAAACAGTCCCTTCTCTGGTGGACTTTCGCTCTAAAGCTTAAATCGTGTTTTCATCTGCCTCTCAGCTCCTCCTGGGATCCATACTTTAAAAATAGTGATCGTCAATAATCTGGTTCTCTGGTTGGCAGATGTCGGGGAAAAAGAGGAACGATGCATCAGTAAATCCTCACTAAGCTCCTTTCTTTGAGGAGTCCACGGCTGGAGGGAAACTGACACAGAACTTCCATTACTCTGCTGGCAGATACCGAGGAAATGAGAGCAATTATTTCCTGAGAGCAAGTCAAGATTTCTCCGTTTGAGCGCTGGATAAAATGAACCCCCACCTGAGAGGCAGGTATTCTGAAGGACCTTCATTACTCCATTTCTGCTCCGTCATCTCAGAGGAAACCAGAGATCTCTCCTGGACCCAGAACTGAAGTCTGCAAACAATTACAGCCAGCTCTAAAGATGATACCTTACCAGAGAGGATCCTTCCAGAATAAATGCTGCTTCAACAATTCCCTTGTTCAATCATGGAGCCCCTTTTTCACTCTTTTCTCTTTCTCTCGTTTCTTTCAGAATTTAGACTTTTTCAAACTGTTGCTTTTTTTTTCAGAAATTTGACTTTTTTCGCAGAACTCTCTTGTTTTTCCGTTTTTGAATCTTTTCACACAGTTTTGACTTTTTTCACAATTCTGATTTGTTTTCAGATTATTATTTTTACTTTTCTTCCAGAATTTATATTGTCTTTCATAATCTGGCTTGTTTTGAATTTGGACTTTTTTTCTTCAGAATCTAGACTTTTCTCTTTTTAGATTTTTACTCAGATTTTTTTCAGATTTTTCAAAATGTTGCATTTTTTTCAGAAATGTGCCTTTTTTTTCATTCTCTTGTTTTTCAGTTTTTTATTTTTCACATAATTTTTACTTTTCTTTCAAAATGTATAATTTTTTCACAATTCTGACTTGTTTTGAATTTTTGAATGTATTTTTTCAAAATGATGCAATTTTTTTCAGAAAATATTATTTTTTTACAATTACAGGTTACCAATTACAGGTAAGATCCAGGTAAGATCCAGGTGAGATCAGGTAAGATCAGGTAAGATCAGGTAAGATCAGGTGAGATCAGGTAAGATCAGGTAAGATCAGGTAAGATCAGGTGAGATCAGGTGAGATCAGGTAAGATCAGGTAAGATCCAGGTGAGATCAGGTAAGATCAGGTAAGATCAGGTGAGATCAGGTGAGATCAGGTAAGATCCGGTGAGATCAGGTGAGATCAGGTAAGATCAGGTGAGATCAGGTGAGATCAGGTAAGATCAGGTAAGATCAGGTGAGATCAGGTGAGATCAGGTAAGATCAGGTAAGATCCAGGTAAGATCCAGGTAAGATCAGGTGAGATCAGGTAAGATCAGGTAAGATCCAGGTAAGATCAGGTGAGATCAGGTGAGATCAGGTAAGATCAGGTAAGATCAGGTAAGATCAGGTGAGATCAGGTAAGATCAGGTAAGATCAGGTGAGATCAGGTAAGATCCAGGTGAGATCAGGTAAGATTCAGGTAAGATCCAGGTAAGATCAGGTAAGATCAGGTAAGATCAGGTAAGATCCAGGTGAGATCAGGTAAGATTCAGGTAAGATCCAGGTAAGATCAGGTAAGATCCAGGTAAGATCAGGTAAGATCAGGTAAGATCCAGGTAAGATCAGGTAAGATCAGGTAAGATCCAGGTAAGATCAGGTGAGATCAGGTGAGATCAGGTAAGATCAGGTAAGATCCAGGTAAGATCAGGTAAGATCAGGTGAGATCAGGTAAGATCAGGTAAGATCAGGTAAGATCAGGTAAGATCCAGGTAAGATCCAGGTGAGATCAGGTAAGATCAGGTAAGATCAGGTAAGATCCAGGTAAGATCCAGGTGAGATCAGGTAAGATCAGGTAAGATCCAGGTAAGATCAGGTAAGATCAGGTAAGATCAAGGTAAGATCAGGTAAGATCAGGTAAGATCCAGGTAAGATCCAGGTGAGATCAGGTAAGATCAGGTGAGATCAGGTAAGATCCAGGTAAGATCCCGGTAAGATCGGGTAAGATCAGGTAAGATCCAGGTAAGATCAGGTAAGATCAAGTAAGATCAGGTAAGATCCAGGTAAGATCAGGTAAGATCCAGGTAAGATCAGGTAAGATCAGGTAAGATCAGGTAAGATCCAGGTGAGATCAGGTAAGATCCAGGTAAGATCAGGTAAGATCAGGTAAGATCAGGTAAGATCATGTAAGATCAGGTAAGATCCAGGTAAGATCAGGTAAGATCCAGGTAAGATCCAGGTAAGATCATGTAAGATCAGGTAAGATCCAGTAAGATCAGGTAAGATCAGGTAAGATCAGGTAAGATCCAGGTAAGATCAGGTAAGATCAGGTAAGATCCAGGTCAGATCAGGTAAGATCAGGTAAGATCCAGGTAAGATCAGGTAAGATCCAGGTAAGATCAGGTAAGATCAGGTAAGATCAGGTAAGATCAGGTGAGATCCAGGTAAGATCATGTAAGATCAGGTAAGATCAGGTAAGATCAGGTGAGATCAGGTAAGATCAGGTAAGATCCAGGTAAGATCAGGTAAGATCCAGGTAAGATCAGGTAAGATCAGGTAAGATCAGGTAAGATCCAGGTAAGATCATGTAAGATCAGGTAAGATCAGGTAAGATCAGGTGAGATCAGGTAAGATCAGGTAAGATCCAGGTAAGATCAGGTAAGATCCAGGTAAGATCAGGTAAGATCAGGTAAGATCAGGTGAGATCAGGTGAGATCAGGTAAGATCATGTAAGATCAGGTAAGATCAGGTGAGATCAGGTGAGATCAGGTAAGATCCAGGTGAGATCAGGTAAGATCCAGGTAAGATCAGGTAAGATCATGTAAGATCAGGTAAGATCAGGTGAGATCAGGTGAGATCAGGTAAGATCCAGGTGAGATCAGGTAAGATCCAGGTAAGATCAGGTAAGATCAGGTGAGATCAGGTGAGATCAGGTAAGATCCAGGTGAGATCAGGTAAGATCCAGGTAAGATCAGGTAAGATCAGGTAAGATCAGGTAAGATCCAGGTAAGATCAGGTGAGATCAGGTAAGATCCAGGTGAGATCAGGTAAGATCCAGGTAAGATCAGGTAAGATCAGGTAAGATCAGGTAAGATCAGGTAAGATCCAGGTAAGATCCAGGTGAGATCAGGTAAGATCAGGTAAGATCCAGGTGAGATCCAGGTGAGATCAGGTAAGATCAGGTAAGATCCAGGTAAGATCAGGTAAGATCAGGTAAGATCAGGTAAGATCAGGTGAGATCAGGTAAGATCCAGGTGAGATCCAGGTAAGATCAGGTAAGATCCAGGTAAGATCCAGGTAAGATCCAGGTAAGATCAGGTAAGATCAGGTAAGATCAAGGTAAGATCAGGTAAGATCAGGTAAGATCCAGGTAAGATCAGGTAAGATCCAGGTGAGATCAGGTAAGATCAGGTGAGATCCAGGTAAGATCAGGTAAGATCCAGGTAAGATCCAGGTAAGATCCAGGTAAGATCAGGTAAGATCAGGTGAGATCAGGTAAGATCAGGTAAGATCAGGTGAGATCAGGTAAGATCAGGTAAGATCAGGTAAGATCAGGTAAGATCAGGTAAGATCAGGTGAGATCAGGTAAGATCAGGTAAGATCAGGTGAGATCCAGGTGAGATCAGGTAAGATCAGGTAAGATCCAGGTAAGATCAGGTAAGATCAGGTAAGATCAGGTAAGATCAGGTAAGATCAGGTGAGATCAGGTAAGATCAGGTAAGATCCAGGTGAGATCCAGGTGAGATCAGGTAAGATCAGGTAAGATCCAGGTAAGATCAGGTAAGATCAGGTAAGATCAGGTGAGATCAGGTAAGATCCAGGTGAGATCCAGGTAAGATCAGGTAAGATCCAGGTAAGATCCAGGTAAGATCCAGGTAAGATCAGGTAAGATCAGGTAAGATCCAGGTAAGATCAGGTAAGATCAGGTAAGATCCAGGTAAGATCAGGTAAGATCCAGGTGAGATCAGGTAAGATCAGGTGAGATCCAGGTAAGATCAGGTAAGATCCAGGTAAGATCCAGGTAAGATCGGGTAAGATCAGGTAAGATCCAGGTAAGATCAGGTAAGATCCAGGTGAGATCAGGTAAGATCAGGTGAGATCCAGGTAAGATCCAGTAAGATCAGGTAAGATCCAGGTGAGATCAGGTAAGATCAGGTGAGATCCAGGTAAGATCCAGTAAGATCAGGTAAGATCCAGGTAAGATCAGGTAAGATCCAGGTGAGATCAGGTAAGATCAGGTGAGATCCAGGTAAGATCCAGTAAGATCAGGTAAGATCCAGGTAAGATCAGGTAAGATCAGGTAAGATCAGGTAAGATCCAGGTAAGATCAGGTAAGATCCAGGTAAGATCAGGTAAGATCAGGTAAGATCAGGTAAGATCCAGTAAGATCAGGTAAGATCAGGTGAGATCCAGGTAAGATCAGGTAAGATCCAGGTAAGATCCAGGTAAGATCGGGTAAGATCAGGTAAGATCCAGTAAGATCAGGTAAGATCCAGGTAAGATCAGGTAAGATCAGGTGAGATCAGGTGAGATCAGGTGAGATCAGGTAAGATCAGGTAAGATCAGGTAAGATCCAGGTAAGATCAGGTAAGATCAGGTAAGATCAGGTAAGATCAGGTAAGATCCAGGTGAGATCAGGTGAGATCAGGTGAGATCAGGTGAGATCAGGTAAGATCAGGTAAGATCAGGTGAGATCAGGTGAGATCAGGTAAGATCAGGTAAGATCAGGTAAGATCAGGTAAGATCAGGTAAGATCCAGGTGAGATCAGGTGAGATCAGGTGAGATCAGGTGAGATCAGGTAAGATCAGGTAAGATCAGGTAAGATCAGGTAAGATCCAGGTAAGATCAGGTAAGATCAGGTAAGATCAGGTAAGATCAGGTAAGATCCAGGTGAGATCAGGTGAGATCAGGTGAGATCAGGTGAGATCAGGTAAGATCAGGTAAGATCAGGTAAGATCCAGGTAAGATCAGGTAAGATCAGGTAAGATCAGGTGAGATCAGGTAAGATCCAGGTAAGATCAGGTAAGATCAGGTAAGATCAGGTAAGATCCAGGTGAGATCAGGTAAGATCCAGGTAAGATCCAGGTGAGATCCAGGTGAGATCAGGTAAGATCAGGTAAGATGGGAATATCATCCCTAGATCTTTCCTGGGTTTCCAGCAAAAGGTGAAGTTTCATTATTTTATATTCAGGCACTTAATCTACAGATATCAGCTAGATTGTAATCTTCATGTTGTTACTTATATCAGTAACAAGGGAACAAGGGAACAAGCATGGTAGAAGGAAAGGAAATGAATGTATATAATACAATGAAATCAGGGAATTGAGGAAGTTGATGAAGAACAACTCAGGAAAGATTGGAAAATAGAAAGATCAAAACCAAAGTAAAAAGGAGTTCTGAAATCTCTTCCGGTAAAACTGGAAAAGTAGATTTTCTGTCTTATTTTTTATCAAACATTCAAATTAAATTTCAAACCTCAATAAAAATGTCCCTCTGAAGTGAGGAGGAACCAGATGATGATGATGTCTTTTTTTACTTTCAAACAGATTTAAAACTTTCTTTTTCTGAAGACATTTCAAGCAAAGTGACAGCAGGTCTCCCTCAGGTCAAAGTTGACCCATTTCCAAATGTATTAATGTCGGAATAAGGTTTTGTTTTTCTGTTAAAGCCAGTGTGTTTAATACACAACAACAAACAACTCATAATCAGTTTCATTCAGTTCTGGGTGATTACTCAAAGTCTTCCGGGATCACATTTGTAAAAATCTTTATAATTATTCCCATTTTTAATTCTGTGTAAATGAGCTCTATTGATCTTACATTCCAAACAGAAGAATAAGGTGTTGTACAGGTCAGGTTTATTATTCATCTTGTATTACAGCACAGAGGTCTCTTTTTACAGGACTTTCCCAGCATGCATTGCTCTCGGCTGTCAACACACCCCGTCAACAAACCCACAGAAACGCCCAGATGTGAGGAAAAAGAGGCGGTTTCCTCGTGCTCTCGGTCGATTGTTCTGAACAGAGAGAGAGTTCAGAACAGCTGAGACTTTGAACCAGAGACACTCAGAGAGAGAGAGCTTCTTCGGAGCTGGCAGCTTCTCCAGAATCAAACAAATCAACAGCTGGAAATGTGAAATCGAAGCAGATGGAAATGTCGTCAGATTAATCATCAATAGTTCAGACGTTACCCAGGAGCCCTCGAGCAAAACGTCTCAAAAAGAAGGTTTCATTACTGACAGCGCTTTAATAAAACTGGGACAGGACGGAAACATCAAACCAGTCGGTCATATTATTCTGGCATCATTTATGATTTGTGTTTACTAATTAGATCACAACTAAATATGTTGATAATAATAATAATTCATTAAATTCGTTAGAGCGCTTTTCCAAATGCTCAAAGTGCTTCACATGATTTATTACACATATCAGACATGTAGCAGTTAATACTGTGGACAATATGTTGTTGTTGTTGTTGTTGTTGTTGTTGTTGTTGTTGTTGTTGTTGTTGTTGGTATCTAGATAGAGATAAGCCCCGCCCTGACAAAACAAATGATGTTGCGGTAAAACTGGGGAAGTCGGCGCACCTTTAGGACGCCCTGAGGTCGATAGAACAAGATGTCTTCTCCAAACTTTAACTTTCACGGATAATTCCACATTGTTCTAATCCAGTTTAGAAATGGCTAACGGTGGTAAAAGCTAACGCTAACGGAGGTTCGTACGAAGGTGTTTGATATCAGCAGACACAAATGATTTATCCCCTTCAATGCTTTCATTACTTTACTCCCTGAAGACTTTGCGCTGATGGATTAATTAGTTTAATGTTTAAAACCCTTGTTGGAGCTGATTCTAGGCTGAGGGTCATCTGTCTCTCGTGGTTATCTCGGGTCTCTTTCTCAGCTTGTTTTATGTCATCCTGGTTGTTTTTGTGACTCTTTGTTGACTTGTCTTTCTCTACACGGTCTTTCAGTGTCTCTTGTTGATAATGTGATGTCTCGTGGTGACTTCCCAACAGGAAGAGTTGGCATTAACTCCTCTCCGGAGGGTCTGATCCGTCCTGGTGCGTTCAAGTGCAGCTCTGGGAACATGTTACCATTATAAACCGCCTCCTGTAGTCTGGAGAGTCCATCTGGAAGTACAGAGTCCAGAGGCTTTTATCAGCTTCATCCCGCCCAACGTTAAACTGTTCGTTGATAACGAAGAGTCAAAGGTTCAAAGCCACTCTCATCTTTTCACATGTTAGGAGTTTATTTGAGTGAAACCCGTCGTGACTTCAGAGCAGATCGTTTTCACAAAGACCTCCAGGAGTGTTAATTATAGCGTCACTTTGACAGATCAGTCTCTTCTCCGTTGATAACCAAGTGCTCAAAGACTCAAAGGCCTCACACACGGCTCACTTCCACTTTTCATTGACATGTTAGGAGTTTATTTGAGTGGTGAGTTCCCCACTTCAGAGCAGATTCACAGCGTTAGGGAACATCTCCTTCAGAAGGGAGCTTAATGATCATTGCGGAGCTCGTTTTATTGTTCGTTTGAGAGATAACAGTCTCCTCTCCGTTGATAACCAAGATGTTCAAAGTGACTCTCATCTTTTCATTGACATGTGAGCAGCTTTATAGATGTTTTATATATTTAAATACGATCCAGCAGCAGTGGAGGCGACCACTTCAGAAAGACCTCCAGCGTCACAGCGTGGAGTTTAATCTGTATTTCTGTTTCTCAGCGTTCATTTGATGGATGACGGTGGAAGCAGACAGGAAATGCTTCTGTGAGTGTTACAGGGAGGAAGAGAAACATTTACACTGAAGACTCTACCCGCAGTATGACAGCTGGTACTCCAGGAACACCCCGTGTGTTACCTTGCATGATTCAATGAGAAGAAGGAGGAACAGATCCCCACTTAGTGTCTCTTTTCTATCGGCTTGTGTCCTCCTGGACCTTTTGTTTCAGTCTTTGTGACTGTGTGTTGTGTCTTTGGGTCTCTTCAGGGTCTTAAGAGTTCTTTTTGGGGGGTATTTGTCGTCTCATTGAGATTTCCCATGAAAACATGTCGTCAGAAACTTGGCAGATTACACCTGGAGGTGTCCGAGGGTTTTCAGGTGCTGACCGCCAACCACAACGTCTACAGGAAGTTTCATGTCCCCCCCCATCGTCCTCACTTCCTGTTATTTCCTTACTGAAGACTTTACCCACAGTATGACAGATTGTATATCAAGAACACCCCGTGTGTTACCTTGCATTAGGTTGGATTCAACCAAAAGAAGGAGGAACAGATCTTCTTTTTACCACTTAGTGTCTCTTTTCTATTGGTTTGTGTCCTCCTGGTGTTTTAGGGTCAGTTTTAGGGTCTCTCTGTGGACTTTTAGGGTCTCTCTGAGGACTTTTAGGATCTCTGAGGACTTTTAGGGTCTCTCTGTGGACTTTTAGGGTCTCTCTGAGGACTTTTAGGGTCTCTGAGGACTTTTAGGATCTCTCTGAGGACTTTTAGGGTCTCTCTGTGGACTTTTAGGGTCTCTCTGTGGACTTTTAGGGTCTCTCTGAGGACTTTTAGGGTCTCTTCATGGTCTTATGGTTCCTTTTTTGGTATCTTCCCATGACTCTGCAGATTAGAGGGTAAACCTGGAGGGGTTTCTGGCGCTGACATTGAACCACAACGTCTTCAGGAAGTTTGGCTTCATTTCATTTTGTTATTTTCTGACTCAGACGATATTTCAATCCTATATATTTTATCTATAGTATTTAAATATATATATAATAACACATTTGTATTATATAGTGAAGTCAATTGTCTTTATTCCTTTTCCATGGACATATGTTCTATCATTTATTTGTAATAATTCCTCTTATTTCTTATTGTCTTTTTTTGTTGTTGAATTTTTCTGGATTTTTTTTGTTTCTTGATATTCACATTATTTGTGTAGTATTTCTTTGAACTAAAGCAAAGTGAAAACACACTCTCTTTCAAAGGTTAACATATCGTGGTATTTTCCAACCATGGCTGCGGCTGCATTCAGATAGTTATTATAAATGTTATTTCATTTGAATCTCAGAGGTACTTTCTCTGTGTTGAACCTCAGCGTGTGACTAACAGCACGTTATTATCTCTGGATCCTCAATAACGCTCGCTGTGTTTCTGTTTTAAAACGCCGACGCTGTCTGCTCCTTCAGACTCTTTTACTGCGTGGTGCAGAAACTAGATCCAGACCTCGACAAGAAAAGGAGCGACCAAGTCGCACAGAAGCACCTACTGTAACATCCAGATGTTGGGATGTCTGGATAAATATAGACTCCACGTTCTGTCAACATCTCCCATTTTATTATAAACTCTCCGTCTAACGAGCAGAGAAGAAGCCGAAATAAACAGCCGGAGAAGACAAGAGTACACATCCTTACTCAAGTAGAAGTACACACATCATTGACTCAAGTAGAAGTACACACATCATTTACTCAAGTATAAGTACACACATCATTTACTCAAGTAGAAGTACACACATCCTTTACTCAAGTATAAGTACACACATCCTTTACTCAAGTAGAAGTACACATCCTTTACTCAAGTAGAAGTACACACATCATTTACTCAAGTAGAAGTACACACATCATTTACTCAAGTAGAAGTACACACATCATTTACTCAAGTAGAAGTACACACATCCTTTACTCAAGTATAAGTACACACATCCTTTACTCAAGTAGAAGTACACATCCTTTACTCAAGTAGAAGTACACACATCATTTACTCAAGTAGAAGTACACACATCATTTACTCAAGTAGAAGTACACACGTCCTTTACTCAAGTAGAAGTACACACCCTTTACTCAAGTAGAAGTACACACATCATTTACTCAAGTAGAAGTACACACATCATTTACTCAAGTAGAAGTACACACATCCTTTACTCAAGTAGAAGTACACACATCATTTACTCAAGTAGAAGTACACACATCCTTTACTCAAGTAGAAGTACACACATCATTTACTCAAGTAGAAGTACACACATCCTTTACTCAAGTAGAAGTACACACATCCTTTACTCAAGTAGAAGTACAGATACCCGTTTTTAAAGATACTCTGGTGAAAGTAGAAGTACTGACTAAACTTCTTTCCTCAAGTGAAAGTAAAGAGGCTTTGAAATGTGCTTCAGTAAAAAGTACCCATAACTAGCAGCTGTTTTAAAGAGTACCTGACCTCCCTTTATATGAATAGAAAAATAATGTCATTGTTAGCTAATGAATGTTTCCATGGTGACCAACGGCAACATGACAACGTTTTCATTGGTCCCTCTTCTTTAGAGAAGACCAGGAAATGATGGATACACGGATCGTGTTCAAATCAATAGGCACGCAATGACTCTAAATAATAATGATCACGCCACCAAACACACATTCAGACTAAAGGAACCAGCTGTTTGGAAAATGAGAGAAGTAGAAAGTACAGGTATTTGAGTTCAACATGTAAGAAGTAGAAAGTACAGGTATTTGAGTTCAACATGTAAGAAGTAGAAAGTACAGGTATTTGGGTTCAACATGTAAGAAGTAGAAAGTACAGGTATTTGAGTTCAACATGTAAGAAGTAGAAAGTACAGGTATTTGAGTTCAACATGTGAGAAGTAGAAAGTACAGGTATTTGAGTTCAACATGTAAGAAGTAGAAAGTACAGGTATTTGAGTTCAACATGTGAGAAGTAGAAAGTACAGGTATTAGAGTTCAACATGTAAGAAGTAGAAAGTACAGGTATTTGAGTTCAACATGTAAGAAGTAGAAAGTACAGGTATTTGAGTTCAACATGTAAGAAGTAGAAAGTACAGGTATTTGTGTTCAACATGTAAGAAGTAGAAAGTACAGGTATTTGGGTTCAACATGTGAGAAGTAGAAAGTACAGGTATTTGTGTTCAACATGTAAGAAGTAGAAAGTACAGGTATTTGAGTTCAACATGTGAGAAGTAGAAAGTACAGGTATTTGAGTTCAACATGTGAGAAGTAGAAAGTACAGGTATTTGTGTTCAACATGTAAGAAGTAGAAAGTACAGGTATTTGTGTTCAACATGTAAGAAGTAGAAAGTACAGGTATTTGAGTTCAACATGTAAGAAGTAGAAAGTACAGGTATTTGTGTTCAACATGTAAGAAGTAGAAAGTACAGGTATTTGAGTTCAACATGTAAGAAGTAGAAAGTACAGGTATTTGAGTTCAACATGTAAGAAGTAGAAAGTACAGGTATTTGAGTTCAACATGTAAGAAGTAGAAAGTACAGGTATTTGAGTTCAACATGTGAGAAGTAGAAAGTACAGGTATTTGAGTTCAACATGTAAGAAGTAGAAAGTACAGGTATTTGAGTTCAACATGTGAGAAGTAGAAAGTACAGGTATTTGAGTTCAACATGTAAGAAGTAGAAAGTACAGGTATTTGAGTTCAACATGTAAGAAGTAGAAAGTACAGGTATTTGTGTTCAACATGTAAGAAGTAGAAAGTACAGCTTAATGTTCAGGGAATGAAACGGTAGTGGTGAAAGTAAGAAAAGCGATGGATCAATAGTTGGTTAGGGTCAGGGTTTGGTTTCTGTGTTTAGTCACTGAGGTTTCTGAAGGTCAGGAGAATGGGTTTGGTTTGTTGTCCAGGATGTTGGATCGTCTGAACTCTAAACGGCTCTTTTTGGCCCAAAATCTTCTCCTCAGTGAAGTCCTGAGTCCTTCATTATGAAACATCTCTTCAAGGTTGTATTATAATCCCAAGTGTGGTCAAAGTGCTTCAAACGAGGAAACGCCTGAACAGTTTAATAACAACTATATTTGGGTCTTTTTCAGGTGAAATTGTTGGAACATTGGAAACCACGAAGAGGCTTTTCCACGGCAGGTGGGGTTCGTTAAAGATACCCGGGGTTATAGAACCTTTTACAATAGAGAAGAAGAAAGATATATCTATACATTTCTAACAAAAACAATATATGAGTGCGTTTATAGGTGCGTCTGACAGTTTCTTTTTTTTACTCAGAAACTCATATATTTCCTTTCCCCTAAAAAAGCTCAGAATCAGGACTTTATCCTCAGAATTTTAAAACATGTTTTTTTTTCTTCAATAAGAGTTCAGTCAAATGTTTTTTTCCTGACTATTATCCATCCATCTTCTCCCGCTTATCCGTGGTCGGGCCTCGGAGGTATCAGTCCCAGCAGAGAGCCCCAAACGTTCCTTTCCCCACATCAACCAGCTCTGACTGGGGGGTGCCAAGGCGCTCCCAGGCCAGAGAAGAGATATAGTCCCTCCACCTGGTCCTAGGTCTACCCCTTGGTCTCCTCCCAGCTGGACGTGCCTGGAACACTTCCCTAGGGAGGCGCCCAGGTGGCATCCTAACTAGGTATCATCCTAACTAGGTGGCATCCTTACTAGGTGGCATTCTAACTAGGTGGCATCCTTACTAGGTGGCATCCTAACTAGGTGCCCGAACCACCTCAACTGGCTCCTTTCGATGCGAAGGAGGAGCGGTTTAACTCCGAGTCCCTCCCGGATGACTGAACTCCTCACCTTACCCCTAAGGGAGACGCCAGCCACCCTGCGGAGAAAACCCATCTCGGCCGCTTGTACCCGCGATCTCGTTCTTTCGGTCATGACCCATCCTGACTATTATTTGTTTCTGAAAACATTTATTTTCTGCATAAATTTCATTTTATTCATTTTTTATCTCAGAATCTTTGTTTAAATCCTAATCTTGAAAAAAAAAAAAAAAATCAGATTTATTTTCTGTAAAATAATCTTTTTTTTCTTCTGAAATAAAGTTCTTAGATTAAAGTCAGAACGCAGAATCTCAAAATGTAGAAACTATCTCTCTCCTCCGGAGTAACACATCTGTTCACATGTGGTTGGTCTCTGCTGCTGTCAGGACTGCAGAGCTTGTAAAGAGGAGACACCACTCACTTACCAAACATAACAAATGACTGATTTGCAGAGCTCATTAAACGCCTCTCACTGACTCTAATGCTCTACAGAGACTGAAGCGCTCATTTCTCCTCTCAGTGATTTGCTGCTGACAGCCGCGGTCAGCCGTCTGCCGTCCGTCTCCCGGTTTAATTCCCCTCATCGCTCCTCTCTAAGCGTCTGAACGCCACACCCTGCGGCCGAGTCATTGTGTGAAACCTGGTTTAATCAGAGGGCGACAAACAGCCCGCCCTCCAGGGAGAAACAGTCACTTTTTCCCCCAAAGAAACGTAATCACTGACTCTACCTTCAGACGGTGGAAAACCAAGGGTCAAGGTTAGTTTATTTAAAGCACATTTTAAGAGGCAATTCAAAGTGCTTCACATATAGGCATTTAACACATTAAAAATACAAAAAACACACAAACAAAAACTAAAAAACGCAATTCATAAAAACGATAAAATACTGGTTGCTAAAAGTGCAACGATGAGACCACCTAATGACACCTGATTCACACCGTATTTAATTTGGTCTTAATGTACATTATTTACTTTCATATTCTGTTCTTGTACATATCATATTCTAAATGTGGTCCCTCCTTCATTCTGCAGACTGTAAACAACAACAGCTTAATGGCGCCTCCGTTAGTCAGTCACACTCCTCTGGTTTGGAACGCCCCCCCTCCTGGAAGCTGTGCATCACTGAGCGCTGACTCACCTGTTCACTGAGAGTGCTAACACCAGGTCACTCTCAGGTAGACCCAGACTCAGCCATACTATCATCCACAGACACATGGATCCTTTTCCAGGCAGCCCATTGGTTCAATCTCATCCCATTAACCCGTTATATCACATGACCCGTACCCCTGCCATGCTAACAACTATTGGGAAATGTTGGAGCAAACATAAAACAGTGGTGGTGGCTTGAA
This sequence comes from Notothenia rossii, assembly GCF_949606895.1. Taxonomy (NCBI): domain Eukaryota; kingdom Metazoa; phylum Chordata; class Actinopteri; order Perciformes; family Nototheniidae; genus Notothenia; species Notothenia rossii. The sequence goes on along the minus strand of NC_136908.1, from coordinate 64,145,015 downwards.
GCCCACCTCTGCTCCGCGCCGTCCGTTAGATGAGCCTGGTCACATTAATAAGAAGAAGGAGTTCAAAACACCGGAATAAAGGTTATAACAATAATCTGATTGATTTGAATGGTAAAGAAAACCCATACAAGTTAAAGAGTACTCCGGACTCTACTGCCGTGCGATACAGGTATCGGGACCAGCCAGTCGGAAACAGGAAGCCCCGTGGATGGATAAACATCAGTATACATAGACAGATTTGGAGGCAGTCGATTTCACTCCTAAGCGAATCAGAGTTCTGGGAAAAATGTATTTCACTTCTGAACAGAGCGTGAGAGCTTCGGACAGTCAATCTTTTATCTTGCACCTGAATTCACTCCTTTACTTTCCAAGGAATATTTCACACAAACTATTCTTTCCCAGACAATCAAACATCGTACACAGATATATTGGTGCCCAGAAAGGACCTTGAAAATAATAAGTGTGTGTGCTGAAAAGAATATGTGTGTGTGCTGGTATCTAGGTCAGTGAGTGTGAGTGAGAAGGGTATATATATATAGGATAACTTGAAAACAAGTCCCCAATAATACACGTTTACTTTAATACAGTTTAGAACAATATCTGTTAACTTTAGAAATAAGGGGATATTTTAAAGTCGTCTCTTCCTGAGTTGTCTATGTTTAATTCAGCAGCAGAAGTGTTATCTTTTACACAGATTCTAACCCAACTGCTTGTAATCTACTTATTTCTGACTATTGCAACGGTTTGTTCATTGCTTTTATCCAACTATTGCACATATTTATCCATGACTCTAGGCTAACTATTGAAACCATCTGACTGTTAACATAAGCTTACCATTGCAACCATTTGTCCTTTATTTTTGGCTAAATATACAACTATTGCAACCGCTAGTCTGACACTTTTATCCAACTATTGCACATATTTATCCATGACTTTAGGGTAACTGTAGCAACTACTTGACAGTTAACTATTGCAACCATCTGACTGTTAACTTGGGCTAACTACTGAAACTATCTGACTGTTAACTTGGGCTAACTACTGAAACCATTTAACTGTAAACTGAGGCTAACTACTGAAACCATCTGACTGTTAACTTGGGCTAACTACTGAAACCATCTAACTGTTAACTTAGGCTAACTACTGAAACCATCTGACTGTTAACTTGGGCTAACTACTGAAACCATCTGACTGTTAACTAAGGCTAACTACTGAAACCATCTGACTGTTAACTTGGGCTAACTACTGAAACCATCTAACTGTTAACTTAGGCTAACTACTGAAACCATCTAACTGTTAACTTGGGCTAACTACTGAAACCATCTGACTGTTAACTAAGGCTAACTACTGAAACCATCTAACTGTTAACTTGGGCTAACTACTGAAACCATCTGACTGTTAACTTGGGCTAACTACTGAAACCATCTGACTGTTAACTTGGGCTAACTACTGAAACCATCTGACTGTTAACTTGGGCTAGCTACTGAAACCATCTGACTGTTAACTTGGGCTAACTACTGAAACCATCTAACTGTTAACTTGGGCTAACTACTGAAACCATCTGACTGTTAACTAAGGCTAACTACTGAAACCATCTGACTGTTAACTAAGGCTAACTACTGAAACCATCTGACTGTTAACTTGGGCTAACTACTGAAACCATCTGACTGTTAACTAAGGCTAACTACTGAAACCATCTGACTGTTAACTTGGGCTAACTACTGAAACCATCTAACTGTTAACTTGGGCTAACTACTGAAACCATCTGACTGTTAACTTGGGCTAACTACTGAAACCATCTGACTGTTAACTTGGGCTAACTACTGAAACCATCTAACTGTTAACTTGGGCTAACTACTGAAACCATCTGACTGTTAACTAAGGCTAACTACTGAAACCATCTGACTGTTAACTTGGGCTAACTACTGAAACCATCTGACTGTTAACTAAGGCTAACTACTGAAACCATCTGACTGTTAACTTGGGCTAACTACTGAAACCATCTAACTGTTAACTTGGGCTAACTACTGAAACCATCTGACTGTTAACTTGGGCTAACTACTGAAACCATCTGACTGTTAACTTGGGCTAACTACTGAAACCATCTGACTGTTAACTTGGGCTAACTACTGAAACCATCTGACTGTTAACTTGGGCTAACTACTGAAACCATCTGACTGTTAACTAAGGCTAACTACTGAAACCATCTGACTGTTAACTTGGGCTAACTTCTGAAACCATCTCACTGTTAACTTGGGCTAACTACTGAAACCATCTAACTGTTAACTTGGGCTAACTTCTGAAACCATCTGACTGTTAACTTGGGCTAGCTACTGAAACCATCTAACTGTTAACTTAGGCTAACTACTGAAACCATCTGACTGTTAACTTGGGCTAGCTACTGAAACCATCTAACTGTTAACTTAGGCTAACTACTGAAACCATCTGACTGTTAACTTAGGCTAACTACTGAAACCATCTAACTGTTAACTTAGGCTAACTACTGAAACCATCTAACTGTTAACTTGGGCTAACTACTGAAACCATCTGACTGTTAACTTAGGCTAACTACTGAAACCATCTAACTGTTAACTTGGGCTAACTACTGAAACCACCTGACTGTTAACTTGGGCTAACTACTGAAACCACCTGACTGTTAACTTGGGCTAACTACTGAAACCATCTAACTGTTAACTTGGGCTAACTACTGAAACCATCTAACTGTTAACTTGGGCTAACTACTGAAACCATCGAACTGTTAACTTGGGCTAACTACTGAAACCATCGAACTGTTAACTTAGGCTAACTACTGAAACCATCTTACTGTTAACTTGGGCTAACTACTGAAACCATCGAACTGTTAACTTGGGCTAACTACTGAAACCATCTGACTGTTAACTTAGGCTAACTACTGAAACCATCTGACTGTTAACTTGGGCTAACTACTGAAACCATCTAACTGTTAACTTGGGCTAACTACTGAAACCATCTAACTGTTAACTTGGGCTAACTACTGAAACCATCTAACTGTTAACTTGGGCTAACTACTGAAACCATCTGACTGTTAACTTGGGCTAACTACTGAAACCATCGAACTGTTAACTTGGGCTAACTACTGAAACCATCGAACTGTTAACTTAGGCTAACTACTGAAACCACCTGGCTGTTAACTTGGGCTAACTACTGAAACCATCTTACTGTTAACTTGGGCTAACTACTGAAACCATCTTACTGTTAACTTGGGCTAACTACTGAAACCATCTTACTGTTAACTTGGGCTAACTACTGAAACCATCGAACTGTTAACTTGGGCTAACTACTGAAACCATCTTACTGTTAACTTGGGCTAACTACTGAAACCATCTTACTGTTAACTTGGGCTAACTACTGAAACCATCTTACTGTTAACTTGGGCTAACTACTGAAACCATCGAACTGTTAACTTAGGCTAACTACTGAAACCATCGAACTGTTAACTTAGGCTAACTACTGAAACCATCTTACTGTTAACTTGGGCTAACTACTGAAACCATCTTACTGTTAACTTGGGCTAACTACTGAAACCATCTGACTGTTAACTTGGGCTAACTACTGAAACCATCTGACTGTTAACTTGGGCTAACTACTGAAACCATCTGACTGTTAATTTGGGCTAGCTACTGAAACCATCTAACTGTTAACTTGGGCTAACTACTGAAACCATCTAACTGTTAACTTGGGCTAACTACTGAAACCATCTGACTGTTAACTTGGGCTAGCTACTGAAACTACCTGACTGTTAACTTAGGCTAACTACTGAAACCATCTAACTGTAAACTTGGGCTAGCTACTGAAACCATATGACTGTTAACTTGGGCTAGCTACTGAAACCACCTGACTGTTAACTTGGGCTAACTACTGAAACCATCTGACTGTTAACTTGGGCTAACTACTGAAACCATCTAACTGTTAACTTGGGCTAACTACTGAAACCATCTAACTGTTAACTTGGGCTAGCTACTGAAACCACCTGACTGTTAACTTGGGCAAACTACTGAAACCATATGACTGTTAACTTGGGCTAGCTACTGAAACCACCTGACTGTTAACTTGGGCAAACTACTGAAACCATCTAACTGTTAACTTGGGCAAACTACTGAAACCATCTGACTGTTAACTTGGGCTAACTACTGAAACCATTGAACTGTTAACTTGGGCTAGCTACTGAAACCATCTAACTGTTAACTTGGGCTAACTACTGAAACAATCTAACTGTTAACTTAGGCTAACTACTGAAACCATCTAACTGTTAACTTGGGCTAACTACTGAAACCATCTAACTGTTAACTTAGGCTAACTACTGAAACCATCTAACTGTTAACTTAGGCTAACTACTGAAACCATTGAACTGTTAACTTGGGCTAGCTACTGAAACCATCTAACTGTTAACTTGGGCTAACTACTGAAACCATCTAACTGTTAACTTAGGCTAGCTACTGAAACCACCTGACTGTTAACTTGGGCAAACTACTGAAACCATCTGACTGTTAATTTGGGCAAACTACTGAAACCATCTAACTGTTAACTTGGGCTAACTACTGAAAACATCTAACTGTTAACTTGGGCAAACTACTGAAACCATCTAACTGTTAACTTGGGCTAACTACTGAAACCATCTGACTGTTAATTTGGGCAAACTACTGAAACCACCTGACTGTTAACTTGGGCTAGCTACTGAAACCATCTAACTGTTAACTTAGGCTAACTACTGAAACCATCTGACTGTTAACTTAGGCTAACTACTGAAACCATCTAACTGTTAACTTAGGCTAACTACTGAAACCATCTAACTGTTAACTTGGGCTAACTACTGAAACCATCTGACTGTTAACTTAGGCTAACTACTGAAACCATCTAACTGTTAACTTGGGCTAACTACTGAAACCACCTGACTGTTAACTTGGGCTAACTACTGAAACCACCTGACTGTTAACTTAGGCTAACTACTGAAACCATCTGACTGTTAACTTAGGCTAACTACTGAAACCATCTAACTGTTAACTTGGGCTAACTACTGAAACCACCTGACTGTTAACTTGGGCTAACTACTGAAACCACCTGACTGTTAACTTGGGCTAACTACTGAAACCATCTAACTGTTAACTTGGGCTAACTACTGAAACCATCTAACTGTTAACTTGGGCTAACTACTGAAACCATCGAACTGTTAACTTGGGCTAACTACTGAAACCATCTAACTGTTAACTTGGGCTAACTACTGAAACCATCTAACTGTTAACTTGGGCTAACTACTGAAACCATCGAACTGTTAACTTAGGCTAACTACTGAAACCATCTTACTGTTAACTTGGGCTAACTACTGAAACCATCGAACTGTTAACTTGGGCTAACTACTGAAACCATCTGACTGTTAACTTAGGCTAACTACTGAAACCATCTGACTGTTAACTTGGGCTAACTACTGAAACCATCTAACTGTTAACTTGGGCTAACTACTGAAACCATCTAACTGTTAACTTGGGCTAACTACTGAAACCATCTAACTGTTAACTTGGGCTAACTACTGAAACCATCTGACTGTTAACTTGGGCTAACTACTGAAACCATCGAACTGTTAACTTGGGCTAACTACTGAAACCATCGAACTGTTAACTTAGGCTAACTACTGAAACCATCTTACTGTTAACTTGGGCTAACTACTGAAACCATCTTACTGTTAACTTGGGCTAACTACTGAAACCATCGAACTGTTAACTTGGGCTAACTACTGAAACCATCTTACTGTTAACTTGGGCTAACTACTGAAACCATCTTACTGTTAACTTGGGCTAACTACTGAAACCATCTTACTGTTAACTTGGGCTAACTACTGAAACCATCGAACTGTTAACTTAGGCTAACTACTGAAACCATCGAACTGTTAACTTAGGCTAACTACTGAAACCATCTTACTGTTAACTTGGGCTAACTACTGAAACCATCTTACTGTTAACTTGGGCTAACTACTGAAACCATCTGACTGTTAACTTGGGCTAGCTACTGAAACCACCTGACTGTTAACTTGGGCTAACTACTGAAACCATCTGACTGTTAATTTGGGCTAGCTACTGAAACCATCTAACTGTTAACTTGGGCTAACTACTGAAACCATCTGACTGTTAACTTGGGCTAACTACTGAAACCATCTGACTGTTAACTTGGGCTAACTACTGAAACCATCTAACTGTTAACTTGGGCTAACTACTGAAACCATCTGACTGTTAACTTGGGCTAGCTACTGAAAC
>NC_136908.1:64128734-64131234 GCF_949606895.1 Notothenia rossii | reverse complement strand
GCTAAGCTAAAGGAGGCTAATGTTGGGCTTTAAAGGAACTACAGCACGGTCACATGACTTCACGTCACCACCGCTAAGCTAAAGGAGGCTAATGTTGGGCTATAAAGGAACCACACCACGGTCACATGACTTCACGTCACCACCACTAAGCTAAAGGCAGCTAATGTTGGGCTATAAAGGAACTACAGCACGGTCACATGACTTCACGTCACCACCACTAAGCTAAAGGCAGCTAATGTTGGGCTATAAAGGAACTACAGCACGGTCACATGACTTCACGTCACCACCGCTAAGCTAAAGGAGGCTAATGTTGGGCTATAAAGGAACTACAGCAAGGTCACATGACTTCACGTCACCACCGCTAAGCTAAAGGAGGCTAATGTTGGGCTATAAAGGAAATTATCAGGACTCAAACTGCTGACTCATATTAGGGTTTTAGGATTCATTTCTCCAGCTCTCTGTTATTTGCTCTAATAAAAGCTGATGAACTACACTGTGATCAGTTTACATTTCTGGACATGGTTATCTATCCTTTATAAATGCACGAGTTGGTTTAAATGTATGTAAAGTAGTTTGTGCAGCTCCTTAGACATATTAGTAACTGAAGGCTTCATCCAAATATAGTTTAGCGAGACTTTAAATGATGATGATGTGACAAACATGAAAGGGATTAAAAAGAATCTGCACATCAGCACATTTTCAAACGGAGGCTCAACATGTACCCCATTGATTCAGCAGCAGGACGGCAACGCTGAGAGTTTAACATGGAGTTTAAATTCTTCACATAGAAGACGTGTTCAGCAGCATCTGGACCCCCCAGACATCAGAGGGGCTGCTGGGAAATCTGCCAGCTGGAGGCGGCAGCAGCTTCTCAGGAGGTCTGAGAGACAGAGAAACTAAGAAGACTGGAAACTGTCCTGAAACCGTCCTCAAACTGTCTTAAAACCGTCCTCAAACTGTCTTAAAACCGTCCTCAAACTGTCCTGAAACCGTCCTCAAACTGTCTTAAAACCGTCCTCAAACTGTCCTGAAACCGTCCTCAAACTGTCTTAAAACTGTCCGGTTTGAGGACAATTTGAAGATAGTTTGAGGACAGTTTGAGGACCGTCCAAAAACTGCACTCAAACTGTCCTCAAAGTTTCCTCTAAGTCTCCTCAAACTGTCTTAAGACCGTCCTCAAACTCTCCTCAAACCATCCTCATATCCGTCTTGTCCGGCTGAATGCTAAAAATATGTGGCTAAATGAATGCATTTCAATGGAAAAGCTGCAAGGAGTGTGTGGAATGAAACGGCACCAATCCTCTGCACCCAGTTCAACTTTGACTGGATAATTCACATCGTTATCCAACAGGGCCGACTTTTGAGTCAAAATGTGTTATTGAGGAAATTCTGTGAGAACAGAAACTGGTTGACAGAGTTACATCATACTAATAAAGCTTTTAATAAACTGGGTCTGAGTCACTCTTTATTGAATAAAATGAACAACAAATTATCAGGGAGGAGTAAGACTTTTGACTGAAGGCATGTTTCCTATTAGCTAGCATGTTAGCAGCTAATAATGTAATTATTAAAGATTTGTCAGAGTTTGGAATGGTTTACACAGTTATGAGAACATCACACGAGTAAAGTTTGCAATAAACTGGCTTTGAGTAAATTTATTAAATAATATTATAATCAAAATATCAGGGAGGAGTAAGACATGCTAGTCGTACCTTGTTTCCTGCTAGCTAGCATGTTAGCAGTTTATAATATTATTGAAGATCCTCTGTCGTAATATAGCATTGTTTACACACAAGATGTGAGATCATCATACGGATAAAGCTTTAATTCAACTCGGTGTGAGTAACTCTTGATCAAAAAGTTTAAAAAACAGTAGAGGACCCAGTATCGAGCCTTGGGGAACACCACAAGTACATTACACACAAAAAACACAGAGCTATATGATTTATGAATTAATGTGTAATGATTACAAGGGTTTGGGTTACTGTGTTGCACTGTGTGATGTACTCTACAGGACATTTAAGTCAAAACAAGAAAAGCATGCCACAGAAAGGGCGGATCTGAAATCTAAACTTTTCCATTTCTCTGACACCGACGAGAAATTTGCTCGACAGATTCGGGTGGAAACCTCGAACCGTTCGCCTGTTATGAAAGAGAACACCTCCTGTCAGCGTGTGTGTATCTGTGTGTGTGTGTGTGTGTGTGTGTGTGTGTGTGTGTGTGTGTGTGTGTGTGTGTGTGTGTGTGTGTGTGTGTGTGTGTGTGTGTGTGTGTGTGTGTGTGTGTGTTAGACACAGGGAGGAGTGTTTGATCAGTATCAGCGGTGATGTCTTGAAGTCTGTTTATAACTGCCGTCGCTCTGATGATGATCCTGGGTGGTGTGCTTGTTTTAAATTATGTGTGTGTGCGTGTGTGTGTGTGTGTGTATGAGTGTGTGTGTGTGTGTGTGTGTGTGTGTGTGTGTGTGTGTGTGTGTGTGTGTGTGTGTGTGTGTGTGTGT
>NC_136908.1:64063734-64121234 GCF_949606895.1 Notothenia rossii | reverse complement strand
GAGGTCAGAGAGAGACGAGAGGTCAGAGAGAGACGAGAGGACAGAGAGGACAGAGAGGACAGAAAGAGACGAGAGGACTGAGAGACGAGAGGACAGAGAGGAGAGAAAGAGACGAGAGGACTGAGAGACGAGAGAGGAGAGAGAGAGACGAGAGGACAGAGGGAGACGAGAGGTCAGAGAGAGACGAGAGGACAGAGAGGACAGAAAGAGACGAGAGGACTGAGAGACGAGAGGACAGAGAGGAGAGAAAGAGACGAGAGGACTGAGAGACGAGAGAGGAGAGAGAGAGACGAGAGGACAGAGAGGACAGAAAGTGACGAGAGACGAGAGGTCAGAGAGAGACGAGAGGACTGAGAGACGAGAGGACAGAGAGGAGAGAAAGAGACGAGAGGACTGAGAGACGAGAGACGAGAGGACAGAGAGGACAGAAAGAGACGAGAGGACTGAGAGACGAGAGACGAGAGGACAGAGAGAGACGAGAGGTCAGAGAGGACAGAGAGAGACGAGAGACGAGAGGTCAGAGAGAGACGAGAGGACTGAGACGAGAGACGAGAGGACAGAGAGAGACGAGAGGACAGAAAGAGACGAGAGGACTGAGAGACAAGAGGACAGAGAGAGACGAGAGGACAGAGAGAGACGAGAGATGAGAGGACAGAGAGAGACGAGAGGAATGAGAGAGACGAGAGGACAGAAAGAGACGAGAGGACATAGAGGACAGAAAGAGACGAGAGGACTGAGAGACGAGAGATGAGAGGACAGAGAGAGACGAGAGGACAGAGAGGACAGAAAGGGACGAGAGGACTGAGACGAGAGGACTGAGACGAGATGGCGAGAGGACAGAGAGAGACGAGAGACGAGAGGACTGAGAGAGACGAGAGGACATAGAGAGACGAGAGGACTGAGAGAGACGAGAGGACAGAGAGAGACGAGAGACGAGAGGACAGAGAGAGACGAAAGGACTGAGAGAGACGAGAGGACAGAGAGAGACGAGAGGACTGAGACGAGACGAGAGGACAGAGAGACGAGATGACGAGAGGACAGAGAGAGACGAGAGACGAGAGGACTGAGAGAGACGAGAGGACTGAGAGAGACGAGAGGACAGAGAGAGACGAGAGGACAGAGAGAGACGAGAGACGAGAGGACTGAGAGAGACGAGAGGACAGAGAGACGAGATGACGAGAGGACAGAGAGAGACGAGAGGACAGAGAGAGACGAGAGACGAGAGGACAGAGAGAGACGAGAGGACAGAGAGTGACGAGAGGACAGAGAGAGACGAGAGGACAGAGAGAGACGAGAGACGAGAGGACTGAGAGAGACGAGAGGACAGAGAGACGAGATGACGAGAGGACAGAGAGAGACGAGAGACGAGAGGACAGAGAGAGACTAGAGGACTGAGAGAGACGAGAGGACAGAGAGAGACGAGAGACGAGAGGACTGAGAGAGACGAGAGGACAGAGAGAGACGAGAGGACGAGAGGACAGAGAGAGACGAGAGACGAGAGGACAGAGAGAGACGAGAGACGACAGGAGAGAGAGAGATGGGAGGACGAGAGGACAGAGAGAGACGAGAGGACAGAGAGAGACGAGAGGACAGACAGAGACGAGAGACGAGAGGACAGAGAGAGACAAGAGGCGACAGGACAGAGAGAGACGAGAGGACAGAGAGAGACGAGAGGTGACAGGAGAGAGACGAGAGGACAGACAGAGACGAGAGACGAGAGGACAGAGAGAGACGAGAGGACAGAGAGAGACGAGAGGTGACAGGAGAGAGAGAGACGAGAGGACAGAGAGAGACGAGAGGACAGAGAGAGACGAGAGGTGACAGGAGAGAGAGAGACGAGAGGACAGAGAGAGACAAGATGACGAGAGGACAGAGAGAGACGAGAGGCGACAGGACAGAGAGAGACGAGAGACGACAGGAGAGACGAGAGGACAGAGAGAGACGAGAGGCGACAGGACAGAGAGAGACGAGAGACGAGACGACAGAGAGAGATGAGAGGCGACAGGACAGAGAGAGACGAGAGGTGACAGGAGAGAGACGAGAGGACAGACAGAGACGAGAGGACAGAGAGACGAGAGGACAGAGAGAGACGAGAGGTGACAGGAGAGAGAGAGACGAGAGGACAGAGAGAGACGAGAGGACAGAGAGAGACGAGAGGTGACAGGAGAGAGAGAAACGAGAGGACAGAGAGAGACGAGATGACGAGAGGACAGAGAGAGACGAGAGGCGACAGGACAGAGAGAAACGAGAGACGACAGGAGAGACGACAGGAGAGACGAGATGACGAGAGGACAGAGAGAGACAAGAGGCGACAGGACAGAGAGAGACGAGAGACGAGATGACAGAGAGAGACGAGACGACAGAGAGAGACGAGACGACAGAGAGAGACGAGAGGACAGAGAGAGACGAGAGGACAGAGAGAGACGAGAGACGAGACGACAGAGAGAGACGAGAGGACAGAGAGAGACGAGAGGACAGAGAGAGACGAGAGGTGACAGGAGAGAGAGAGACGAGAGGACAGAGAGAGACGAGAGGACAGAGAGAGACGAGAGGACAGAGAGAGACGAGAGGTGACAGGAGAGAGAGAGACGAGAGGACAGAGAGAGACTAGAGGACTGAGAGAGACGAGAGGACAGAGAGAGACGAGAGACGAGAGGACTGAGAGAGACGAGAGGACAGAGAGAGACGAGAGGACGAGAGGACAGAGAGAGACGAGAGACGAGAGGACAGAGAGAGACGAGAGACGACAGGAGAGAGAGAGACGGGAGGACGAGAGGACAGAGAGAGACGAGAGGACAGAGAGAGACGAGAGGACAGACAGAGACGAGAGACGAGAGGACAGAGAGAGACAAGAGGCGACAGGACAGAGAGAGACGAGAGGACAGAGAGAGACGAGAGGTGACAGGAGAGAGACGAGAGGACAGACAGAGACGAGAGACGAGAGGACAGAGAGAGATGAGAGGACAGAGAGAGACGAGAGGACAGAGAGAGACGAGAGGTGACAGGAGAGAGAGAGACGAGAGGACAGAGAGAGACGAGAGGACAGAGAGAGACGAGAGACGACAGGAGAGAGAGAGACGGGAGGACGAGAGGACAGAGAGAGACGAGAGGACAGAGAGAGACGAGAGGACAGACAGAGACGAGAGGACAGAGAGAGACAAGAGGCGACAGGACAGAGAGAGACGAGAGGACAGACAGAGACGAGAGGTGACAGGAGAGAGACGAGAGGACAGACAGAGACGAGAGATGAGAGGACAGAGAGAGACGAGAGGACAGAGAGAGACGAGAGGACAGAGAGAGACGAGAGGTGACAGGAGAGAGAGAGACGAGAGGACAGAGAGAGACGAGAGGACAGAGAGAGACGAGAGGTGACAGGAGAGAGAGAGACGAGAGGACAGAGAGAGACGAGATGACGAGAGGACAGAGAGAGACGAGAGGCGACAGGACAGAGAGAGACGAGAGACGACAGAAGAGACGACAGGAGAGACGAGATGACGAGAGGACAGAGAGAGACAAGAGGCGACAGGACAGAGAGAGACGAGAGACGAGATGACAGAGAGAGACGAGACGACAGAGAGAGACGAGACGACAGAGAGAGACGAGAGGACAGAGAGAGACGAGAGGACAGAGAGAGACGAGAGACGAGAGGACAGAGAGAGACGAGAGACAAAATGATGACTACAATTATATTTGAATTGACAAAAAATGGATCCAAAAAGCCTGAAAAGCAAAACCATCAGAAAAACTGAAAAATTAGAGAAAATTGGTTAGAAATGAAAATACATGCAAATTGACTCAAATTACATAAAAAATAATTGAAAATAAATGAAAAAGTTACTGAAAATACTTTCAAATACTCGTGAACCTGATGCTGCCCACACACACACACACACACACACACACACACACACACACACACACACACACACACACACACACACACACACTCTCTGTTATTAGCTGCTGTGTTTTATCAGGCTATTTTTAGCCTCGTGTCTGATTTGCTTGGAGTGGCGGAAAGTCAACTCTGGAAACTGAAGCTGAGTGAAGACATGTGTCCTCACACACACTCCTCACACACACCTCACACACACTCCTCACACACACTCCTCACACACCACACACTCCTCACACACACCCTGACTCAGGAATACTCGTAAATACGTTAATACATAAATATATATCTCTGTCCTCTCTGGAAAAGAGACGCAGTGGAAGAGGTCGTCTGGAATTACAGATCTTTGGGCCAAGTGTAATCTCATGGAAACAGATCAGAAACTCTGGAGAAGCTTCACGAGGCGCGGCCGAGGAGAACAGAACACTCAGATTCATACTTTCATTTATTCATCTTTCTGTGACTTCAAATATGTCCCCACGTTGAGGTGTGAATGTCCGAGGAGGGTCAAAACAGTTCCAGAAAGAAGAGCTTTTTCTTAAAGTAGGGGGTTTCCTAGCCGCAGTTGAAGGGGCGGGTAATCTTAAAAGTTAAAAAACCTAATCGTTTACAAAGAAATACCAACAAAGGGGACATAAAACCTCCTCACAGGGACTCAAAGGTCTTCAGTGAGACATAGAACAACCTGAACATAATGCAAAACGTCCTCAATGGGCCAAGAAGTGAAGCTCATGAGAAAGAGAAGTAAAAACACTCAAAGGGACACAAACCGTCTTCAATGAGACATACGATGATCAAAGAGATACAGAATCACCAACACATGGTCAAAAAGACACTGAACCAAAGCAGACCTAATAAATCTAAAACACACACAATGTCCACAAAGAAGTGAAACAGGACCTCAAGACGTCTCCTAGAATCTGTTACTCTTGATAAAGTGTAGGATGGACGTTTTTCTAATAGTTGGACAGGTGTTCGGTCTCCACCTGTCTCTCTGCAGATTGAACAGATACTTTCTCTTCCTGGGACTCTCTCTGTTTGTCTGCTTCTCGTTGTGTGGTCTCATCCCTGAGCTCTTAAAACATTATTTGACTCTTTTAATCTCACTTTATTCGTTCTGTCTTTGAACGCGCTAACCCTCAGCGTCTGGAGTCTCATTTCACTTCATTAGAAGAAGAACATTAACAGGCTGTCTGTATCTCTGCACACTGCTAACACATGTGGAAACATCTGGCTTCACAGAGAAGAAGAAGCGTCTAATTTAAAAAGGCAGAGCGAACCGTCGTTAGCGCGTTAGCTGCTATCTTTAGCCTCTGATGCTAACAGCGGCGGACGGCGGCCGGACGTTTAATCTGCAGAAGTAATTTCATTTTAATTGATGACTAATGTTGCGCAGGATAAGAATACATCAGATGTTCTTGGTAAAAGCAGTGATGCACAGTTTAACCCTTCGTTACGTTACATAAGAGGAACAATTATAGATCTGAAGAGTAAAGGCATCTCGTGAGAAAACAGTGATGAATACAGAGACATGCTGAGAGGAAGAACAGTTCAAACAAAGTCATGTTTCAAAACAAAAGGACATCATGTTTCAAACTCTCAGAAACATTCGATAGGCTCACGCAGCAATGCTACAACTAAACGGCCTTTCCTTCTGCCAATAACAACTGGACTGAATATAGGTTCCTCAGGGTGTTTTTAGACCTTCTGATGCAGAGGTGTTCCAGCTCTCTAGAAACCGTCAGACGTTGAATGTCAGACGCGTCACTCTCTCAGTCTGAAGGAGGTTTGAACCCCAGAAACCACCAGCCTCTAAACATAGAGACCTCAAACCACACGGAAACTGATGCTTCGGAGTGAAAACCACCAGCAGCGTGTTGTGGGGAGCGCTCCCTTTCTTCACCTCCGTCTCACAGCAGGGGGTCATTACTTAATACTGAGAGAGTGAGACAAAAACACGCGGTGGGGAGACGAAAACATGAAGCGAGACTGAAAATGATCTCGTGAAGAAGCCCAAAGTAAAGTTTGTGGAGCTGCAGAAACAACATGTGATGCTGCAGAGCCTCAGTGACGTGTGCAGAGAGATGGTAGAAGTACACACTTTACTCAAGTAGAAGTACACACTTTACTCAAGTAGAAGTACACACATCCTTTACTCAAGTAGAAGTACAGATACTCGTGTTTAAAGATACTCTGGTGAAAGTAGAAGTACTGACTAAACTTCTTTACTCAAGTGAAAGTAAAGAACTTTGAAATGTACTTCAGTAAAAAGTACCCATAACTAGCAGCTGTTTTAAAGAGTACCTGACCTCCCTTTATATTAATAGAACAATAATGTCATTGTTAGCTAATGAATGTTTCCATGGTGACCAATGGCAACATGACAACGTTTTCATTGGTCCCTCTTCTTTAGAGAAGACCAGGAAATGATGGATACACGGATGGTGTTCAAATCAATAGGCACGCAATGACTCTAAATAATAATGATCACGCCTCCAAACACACATTCAGACTAAAGGAACCAGCCTGTTTGGAAAATGAGAGAAGTAGAAAGTACAGGTATTTGAGTTCAACATGTAAGAAGTAGAAAGTACAAGTATTTGAGTTCAACATGTAAGAAGTAGAAAGTACAGGTATTTGAGTTCAACATGTAAGAAGTAGAAAGTACAGGTATTTGAGTTCAACATGTAAGAAGTAGAAAGTACAGGTATTTGAGTTCAACATGTAAGAAGTAGAAAGTACAGGTATTTGGGTTCAACATGTAAGAAGTAGAAAGTACAGGTATTTGAGTTCAACATGTAAGAAGTAGAAAGTTCAGGTATTTGGGTTCAACATGTAAGAAGTAGAAAGTACAGGTATTTGAGTTCAACATGTAAGAAGTAGAAAGTAAAAGTCGTAAAGTACTGATACCAGAAACCTGTACTTAAGTACAGTAACACAGTATTTGTACTCCACTACTTCCCACCTCTGGTGATAAATACAGAGATAGGCTTGAAGGAAAAACAGTTAATTGAAAGTCATGTTGTCTGACCGGTTCAGCTTTTGGGAAAATAGACGTCTCAGAGCGGCTTTAATCTGAGTTTCCACCAATTAATGTTCATCTTGTGTCTCTAAGGATTTAA
The DNA here is from genome assembly GCF_949606895.1 of Notothenia rossii. Classification (NCBI taxonomy): domain Eukaryota; kingdom Metazoa; phylum Chordata; class Actinopteri; order Perciformes; family Nototheniidae; genus Notothenia; species Notothenia rossii. Next base: position 64,114,217 of record NC_136908.1, on the reverse strand, counting down.
GATCCAGAGGTTCTGGATATGTTTACCATCAGCCAAGTTATCCACAGAGGTCGCCTCCTCTGCAAAACAAGAGGACATCATGTTTAAAACTCTCAGAAACATTAAATAAACAGTTTCATGTTTAAAAGTCAGTTCTTTCTCTGATAGCTTCAGATCAGACATCGTCCACACGCAGAGGGAAAGAGCACCTGGATCTGGTGTGGTGCAGTATACCACTGGACAGAGTGTCAGTTCAGAACTACGACTTCTTAGCATTGAAGTGATTTAAACAATACAACTCAACTAAATGAACGTCTCGGGGGTCTCGTGTTCAAAAGTCAGTGCTTTTTGAGACAGAGACACGCGGGGGGGGGAAACATGAAGCGAGACTATGATCACGTGAAGAAGCCCAGAGTAAAGTTTGTGGATCTGCAGAATCAACAGGAGATGCTGCAGAGCCTCAGTGACGTGTGCAGCACTCACATGTGCCACTGTTTAGGCTTTTTTATGGAGTGAAGTTAGCAGGAAGTGGGAGTGAGTGCACGGTGTTTCTGCTGCCGTGATGTCACAGGAGGGCTGAGCTCTTTTTATAAAGCTGAGAAACATGCAGGGAGGAAGCAGATCTGAGAGGGTCTCTTCACGGGACCGTTACTATCTGAGAGGGTCTCTTCACGGGACCTATACTATCTGAGAGGGTCTCTTCACGGGACCTATACTATCTGAGAGGGTCTCTTCACGGGACCTATACTATCTGAGAGGGTCTCTTCACGGGACCTATACTCTCTGAGAGGGTCTCTTCACGGGACCGTTACTATCTGAGAGGGTCTCTTCACGAGACCTATACTCTCTGAGAGGGTCTCTTCATCTATACTATCTGAGAGGTTCTCTTCACGGGACCTTTACTATCTGAGAGGGTCTCTTCACGGGACCGTTACTATCTGAGAGGGTCTCTTCACGGGACCTATACTATCTGAGAGGGTCTCTTCACGGGACCTTTACTATCTGAGAGGGTCTCTTCACGGGACCTTTACTCTCTGAGAGCATTCAGAACAGGAAGAACCAGGAGCTCAGACAGGTGAGAGCTTTCATTCATTCATCGAGAGCAGGACTTCACACTCTTGTCTGGGTTTGCTGAGTTCTGGTCAATTTAAGATTTATTTCTCATATATTTTTTTAATCTAAAAATAAAATCCATATATTTTTATTTAAATCTCATTTATGTCAATTCTAACAGTTAGAAAAATTATCTTTTATTTTTTCCTGAACACAAAATGTGTTTTTCTTTTTTAAATGGCATATTTTTAATAATTTTTCTATTTCGGCCAACTTTTAACTTTATTCCCAAAGTTGTTGTGCACGTATAAAATATATTTTCTACTCTTTACATTACATTATTATTACATGCTTTGATCCAAAGCAACTAACATACTCAATACTGTGGGCAAGGAGCACTTTGAGGTGAAGTGTCTCAGGGACACAACGACAGTGGGGTTTGAACCTGATCAGAACACCAACACACAACCCACTGTACCACACTCTTAAAATCAAAGGATATTAAAGTGAAGTTCCATTTCCCTTTTATTGCAGGAAGTTCACTTTAATATCCTTTGATGTTAAGAGTAGAAAATATATTTTATACGTGTGCAACTATTTAAGGTGGACATGATATCTCTGCTAATCCAATGACTAGGACTCGTGTAAACGTCTTAAAAAGTGTTCTTGTTACAAAGCTTCACGGTATTATCAGAAGACATTTATAAGCTGATGCTCGTCCTGATTTCTTTAGTCTCTGTGATGCTGTCGACTTCACGTGGACTTTATTTGGGAATATTTAAAGACATCTTGTTGTTCTTCACCGTCTTTTAAAAGGTCTAATAGGGTTTCTCGTATTCATCAGAGCTACACGGCGGTGTCTTCTGCGTACAGGAGGATTGTTTTTAATTATCACTTAAAAATAAAATGTTCTCTGCATTGGAAGAGAAACTATAACATGATATCCAGCCAATAAATAGTGTTGAGTGAACCTTTTTAAGTTCCAAAGAATCATTCAGAGAAGATAGACGTGCAAATACAGACATTTTTATTCCTTAAAATTGACATTAAAATAGCTTTTCTTGTCAGATCAACCTCATGACATGTTAAAATCACAGTTTTATATTAAACAATAAACATTTTTAACACAACATGCTAATCGTGCTAAACAACAGAAAACAATATATTGTCACCATCATTGTTTTTCATTTCATTGTTGGCATTGATTTTGTGAGGCTAACCCGGGTGATTTGTTAGCCTCACTATTAGCTTGTAATATTTTATAAAGACTCAGTTTGACTCTTTTAAAATGCAATAACAACTGTAGCTCCATAAAAAGCTGCAAACTGTTTCTAAACCTCTCTCAGTACGCTAATCCGTTAGCTTGGCAGCGCGGCGCTAACCATAATTAGCTCTAATTGAGCGCAGGGGAACACTAGCAGATAATAAACACACATCTGGGGACACACACATATCTGATGAGACACACACACACACACACACACACACACACACACACACACACACACACACACACACACACACACACACACACACACACACACACACACACACACACACACACACACACACACACACACACCCACCCACACTCAGACAGACTGCAGGCGCCTGCACTTTCCTCTCAATGCTGCTGGAGCTGCATGCTAAGCTAACGGTTAGCATGCTCAGACACTGCCAGATTCTGCAGAAGGACTTTTATTTATTCAATGTTAGTAACGCTGACGTCTTTATAACTCACTGTGACTTTAGATAAATGAAAACACATGGATCTTCTTCTGGCATGATGCTAACACAGGCTGTGGAAAGTTTGCTTTTGAGACTCGTTTTGGGGGTTTTTGAAAGCTAAACATGCAGTAAATAGTAAGAAGATAAAGAATAGAAATGTAGAAATATATTTTTTGTAGTATTTCTTGAACCACAGACTGTAACACACTTATTTAATGCCCATAAATCCCTACAATGTGGGTTTCTGACCATACTTTGAGCCTAGCTGTGTTTTTGTGGTCTGTATTTTGTCAGATGGTCACTGGGTCAGGCTGGGTAGCCGAAAAACCTCAGAAAATATGTGTGTGTGTGTGTGTGTGTGTGTGTGTGTGTGTGTGTGTGTGTGTGTGTGTGTGTGTGTGTGTGTGTGTGTGTGTGTGTGTGTGTGTGTGTGTGTGTGTGTGTGGTGGGAGTGGTGTTTCATGTGAATGGGATTGGGAGTAAAACATGAGCGTGGGAGGAAAGGGAATCATTCTTTATGGCGTTTATGTCCAAAAACAGTACTGAATTCCTGCGTTAGAAAATATGTCGAAGTGTATGGAGTCCCAGGAGTGCCATCAAAAATGATACATACAAACATGGAACAATAAAGAGGATTTAAAAGTATAGGATGTATACAGAGGAATAAATAAAGCAATACATATAAAGGGAAAGTGTTTTTAAAGTACTTATTTCTGTTTCACAAATATTTTCAGTATGTTTTTTAATTTAATTTGAATGTTTGATCCTATTCTTTAATTTTTTCCCTTTTTATTTTTATTAAGTGATTTATATGTTCTCATTTCTATTTATACCTCCACATTTTTTTTTTGTACTTTTTTTTTTTTTGTATCTTTCCTATCATTACATTTACTTAATTACTCCATATTTTTATTTACATTTCCACATTCTGTATTACATATTTTTTTAATTCTCTATATATTTCCATATTTTTACCAATACATTCATTTAATTAATTAAATGTTTTAATATACTTAATCATTCATCTTTATATATCAAACATTTCATTTTTTATAGAAAGTTTTTATGGCATTCCTCTGTCTCCTTAGTGGAGGGTCAGAGTGATGAAGACCACCCTGAGAGGAGAATCTCACGTCCTCTTCATCATCCCTCAATCATCTTCATCACCTCCTCCTCCCTTCGCCTCACATTTTCCCATCATCTCTCACTCAGGAACTCCTCTGTGATTTACTGCAAGTCACTCTCGCTCTAAAACTATTAAATAAGAGTCTGAGGTCACTTTGGAGGATTCCTCTCACATTTAGTGGGGAACAAAACCACTTATTTTATCCATTAAACTTCTCAAATCCAAGGTGGAATGGCCTCAGGACTTTAAATGTGTATTCAGGAATCTCTCATCCTGCTGCATGGATCGGAAGTGTTGTCTTTGTTTGGAATAATAAAATATAACAGTTTATTCATCACAACATTTCTTAAATGGTCAGAGTTGTGTAAAACTGGATTTTGACATTATACTGTATATTAAGATGAACCCTTAGTTTTTACCTTAGTGTGAATGGTTGTTTGAAGGGAAACTGCCCATTATTCCGATGGCCCATTCATGTTAAACCTAGTAAACAGAATAATAGGTCAATTGGGCAAAAGATAATAATATTGGGCAAAAGATAATTTTTCTGACGGCCCATTAGCCCAAAAAATACAAACCTGTTGCTTCGAAAATAGAGTAAAAAAGATAGTTTGAATAGTTGTTTAAAAAGAGATTACCTCTTGTTTCTATGGCCCATTTTCGTAATCCCAGTAGACCAAAAAATGGGCCATAGGAGAAAATGACCATTTGTCCGACGGCCTGTTATCCCAAAAAAAACACCCGTTGCTTCCAAAATACAGTCGAAAAAATCATTTTAATTGTAGTTTAAAAGGAGATCTTGTTGATTTGGCCCATTTTTCAAAATCAAAGGGAATCGGAGAGCCAGTCCTTCGTAAATTAAAATAGATAAATGTGTGGCTTGTAATAATTTGACCTGCCCCTTCATTGTGTTGATCCATTGACCCTTTGAGACATGTTTCTGATTATTGGTGTTTCGACAAATGTTCCATAGAAACAAAGGACGTTTTTTAAATCTTTAAAAGCCTCGATTTTCTCGCTTTGAGTTGATGATAATACTTAATACAAAGGAACTGTGGGGACTTGTGCTGAGACAAAACGCTTAACAAGGTTTTGAGAAATGGGCCATCAGAACGACGGTAGCACAGACGTTGCCTTCAGGAATCTGTCATTAAACCAACTTCCTCTCCCTGTGAGGTGAGGAGCTAAGAGTTTGTTCGGGTCTTTAAACAGTACCAGTCTTTGTGAGGACGGTTCTTTTAAAAAGCCGCCTCAGGAGAAACGAAGGGGGGGGGTCGTGTTCAGTCACAAAGATTAAAAGCGGACATTTGTTTTGTGTTCACCGGCTCTGCCAAGTCGCTGTAATTTTCTGTGAATCTGAACCAGCAGTCTGGCAGCGAGCCAGCAGGCGCTGGAGCCGCTCTGCATTCTCTCTCACCTGCGGAGCAGAGCGGCTCCCGCACCGGGGCGTCTCTGGTGGAGAATTTGCATGTTTTTGTGGAAAACACTCCTTTGTTGTCTCTTACCTGTTTAAGTAAAGTAGGTTTTACATTCAGATTGATTTCAGGCTCCCCTTCCCCTCTTCTTTTGTCCTCGTGAAATGAAACCTCTGTGGACTTTGTGTTCCTGAATCTCCTCCAAACAACAGCTCAGAATCTGGAAGACTCTTCTCTCTGCAGACAAACTTCTGCCATCAGAAAGCTTTTATTTATATAAAACATGACTGCTCTACAAAAGCTGTAAATCCGAGTCTCTCCTCCTGATAGAAGACATGATAACTTCAGGAGTCACACAGCAGTGAGATGGAGGCTCTTGTTTTTAGACTAGCTTCATCTTGTTCAGTCAGAACATCTTATTTTGAGTTGAGTCTCAGATGAAACCCAGCATCTCCTGACTCCGGTCAAATACAGTTCAAAATGAGTTCTCCAGATAACTCCAAGATGTGATTTATCTAAACATACTTCTTATTTTAATAAATAAGAATAAGAAATACTTTATTGATCCCAATGTGGGAAACGTTTGCAGCAGCAGCGGAAAAAGACGAGGCATTGAACATTAGAGAAATGAAAAGACTAGAAATAAAAAATCCAAAATGTAAATGTCTCAAATAGAAATCAAAAGTAGAACAAATATATATATATACATATACATGTGGAAAATACACATTTACAGTAATAAAATATAAAGCAGGATATTATATATTAATTGTGTAAGGAATGGATTATTAAACATTAGAAATCTTACAAAGCAAATTTTGTTCTTATTTCGTGAAGACGAGGTGGAGACGAGGTGTCTTCACGTGAAGACACCTCGTCTTCTCGTGAAATCACCTCGTCTTTACGTGAAGACACCTCGTCTCCATTATTGTTTGAACTTGTTTTTGGAGCTGCATTTGTTCCAGTGTTGGAAAGCAAGTGTTAGAAATGAATGAAAGGAGAGGCAGTGATTTCTCGTTGCATCACCACGTTGGCAGACTCCGTATTTTACAAATAATGTGTTCATTGTGTTGAAAGCGTGACCTTTAAGAGGAGCTATTTCTGTAAAGAGTGCATCACATGTTTGAGACCATCGAGGAAAAGAGAAACACACCGAGTGGAAACCTGATCTGTTTCTGCGTATCGTGTTGCATCAGGACGCAGAGCGGACCCACACAAACATGGCGGACAAAAGGCCGTGTGTTAGGGGACGGAAAAAACACAGTTTCCCTTAAAGTGTGACACTCTTGATTTAGTGATTTAAGAGCTTTTGCACAGAATCAACAAAACAAAGCATTTCCAGCAAAATGTGAGAAAAAACTGATTTCCTCTCTTTTTATGGTGGATTTTCATCATTTATCTGCTAAGAGAATACATTAGGTCATTTCCCAGTGGGCTCGGCCTTTACACCCAAAACGAACATAAAGTGTCCCTTCAGTATGACACTCTTAACTGAGTGATCTACGTAAGAGCTTTTGAACAGAATCAAATCAAAAATGTTTCTGTACATGAAAACGGGCCAAAAGGCGTCGATGGCCGTTCACTGCTTTGTTATAAAGCATCTAAAAAGAGACGAATCAAACGAAGTCAACTGTGAACAGTATCTTTATAAAACATCTCATGAAACAGCTGATTACATCTCTGCAGGGTTTTTAATTCATTTTTGTATATTTTTGTGCTGGTTTTATATAATTTTGTGGACATTTCTTTTTATTTTTCTGGTCGTTAATTATCTTTTTTTGCATCGTTCTTTTGCTATTTGGTATCTTGGGGTTTGCAGGATTTCTAAGTAATTTTGCATCGTTTTGTTTTAAACTTCACTTGTTTTGATTGTCTTTGGATGCATTGTAGGAATTGTACTCATTTTGCATCTCCTTTTTAGTATGTTTAGGGTCATACGAACAATGTCCTTAGAGGAAATCAAAGCTGTAATCGTAACAGCGTTTAGTTTCTGCAGCTTTTAGTAAACGCTGCCATGTCTCCTCAAGTTGCTGAATGTTCTCTAAACGCTGCACGTGAAGTTGCTGAAGACGTTTCTTCATGTGGAACATTTGGGTTTTTGTATCTGCATCCTTTCTGAAGCTGCAGAATATCACAGTTTTGTTGCAGCGCGTTGGCACCTGTCGGCCTCCGTAGATTTACTCCGGAAAAACCCAAATCAATCGTCTTATTGTTTGACTTCAAAAGAGTAAAAGAAACAAAGGTCTTTGTGTGAATTCGCCCTGGATGAGATGTAATTCACATTAATCACATGTCTGTTGTTTCTAAACACAACGTCTGGGAAACAAATAAAAAACTCAGATCATAACTACACATAAATCTCCGTCGTGTGAAACGCTCCTGCCCGCGCTGTGTAAACAGTTTCCCCCCAGGAATGATTTCCACACAGATATGATCGTGTGTGTGTGTGTGTGTGTGTGTGTGTGTGTGTGTGTGTGTGTGTGTGTGTGTGTGTGTGTGTGTGTGTGTGTGTGTGTGTGTGTGTGTGTGTGTGTGTGTGTGTGTGTGTGTGTGTGTGTGTGTGTGTGTGTGTGTGTGTGTGTGTGTGTGTGTGTGTGCGTGTGTCTGGCTTTAATTGTGAGGCGACAGCTGGAACACATTTCAGGTTTTCAACACGTGTCCGTCAGCGCTGCGGTGTTTGAGTTCCCGCGTGGAGGTTAACTCGGGAAACTTGGATTTAATGTCCGTGTTTCTTTATGTTTTACGCCTGATTTGAGTGTGGTAAAACAAGCCCCATGTTCATGAAACCTGGTGTTAGCGTGCAGCATGTGCAGAGGATAACTACAGGACAGAGTGTTATGCTGCTGTCAGCTGATCTTAATAGGTTTGTTGTGGTTTCGTATGAAAATATCCCTGAGAATCCTCACAGATGGGCCTTCAAAGAGCTGTGTTATGCTGCTTTCTTGCAAACGGTGTCATCTTGCATGCATCTACGCTAGCTGGTAGTAAATCCGTAAAATATTCATACAAGTATCAAAGGAAACCGTTCAATAATAACTTGGAAAAATAGACGATTGTGAGCTTTGAACGCAGCTTGGAGACGCGTTCGAGACACAAGAGAAACACAGGAAACTTCAGTTTTGATGTAACGACCGGGTCATCGTCGGGTCATTACCTGCTTTTTGTTCGGGACCAATTCACAGATTTAATTAATCTTACATGTATTTTTCCAGAAGAATATTTCAGTTCATTTGGTGCTTTTTATAGCTCGAGGCTAATGTAGCATAGCCTGAAGTCCCAATTAACACGATCACATCAGATCTGCTTTAACGAGCCGTGTTAATGAGATCAGTTCATTACAATCAGAGAGGTCAGCTTATCTGCATCGTGAACGCTTCGTCTGAGGAACTTTATTTATAGTCGTTACAGACGCTCAAATAAACAACATCGACGGAGACAGTGACGTATTTAGTCCAGTCATTCATTCAGAATAAAAGCTCATTATTTACCGGTTGTACGTCACTTCTTACGTTAATTAAGAGAGTCTCGTTCCTAATCACGTGTCTCGTCTAAAAAAAACTATTGTGCAACTATGTGCAGTGTCTTTGGCACTAATTGACCTCCGTAAATCCATTTTTTTTAACCAAAATGCTTTTGTCATTTTTTATTTATTGTGTAGTTTGTATTTGCTGTCCTCTCATCTTAAGAGATGAATTATACCTGACATACCAGTATTAAACACGAGACGCATCTCCTTACGTGAGCCGTGTTTTTGGCACTAATTGACCTCCGTACATGCAGCTTTTTTCCAACCACTTTAGTTTTAGTTGTCTTTTGTTAAATCTTAAACTCCGGATGAAACTCTTCTCCTGGTGCTGCTCTGCCACCTTCCTGCCGCTCCTCCTCTTCCTCAGTTGTTGTAGCTCCTCCCCCTCGTAGCCCCTCCCCCCATAGCCCATCCCCCTTTCAGCTCCTCGTCCTTTATCCTCCTGCTTCAGTTTCTCCTCACACCGACCTGAGGCGGTACACCTGAAGGACTCTTTTCTTCTTCTTCTCCTTCTTCTATCTTCTTCTCCTCCTCCTGCTGTTTTTAAACGAGGACGTACTCTAACCTCCTGGATGTGTTTCGACTCGTGGAGATTTCATTTCATTTAATTTCCCTCACCTGGACTTTATTTGTGGAAGTTGGAGAAAAAACGGACTCAAAGTGAATTATTTTTGGATAAAAAAACCCTGCTGTGGGAAAGTAAGTGTCCCAGTAACACTTCTTCTACTCCTCTTATTCCTGCAGCCGCTTCTTCTTCTTCTCTTGTCTCTGCAGCTTACTGTCACTTTTTAAAGTATTTTTCTTCATTAATTGTCAAAGTGTATTTATGTTGCACTGTTGGACTTCTTCTCTTTCTTCTTCTTCTCTTGTTTCTGCAGCTTCATTGCATTTTTTGTCTGTCTCTATTTCTCAAAATGTCGTTATTTATGTTGGAGGACTTCAGAGCTGCTTCATTAGGAGTCTGCTGTTTCTGCTCAGACTCTAAATCACTTTGAGATGAAATATTTAAAATCACGACGTAACTTATAGAAACTTGGATAGACATTTTGTTCAACAGAATATTAATTTAAAATACTTTTGGTGCTAATTTTGACAGCTGAGAGACTTGGTGTCAGCTTTGAGGACAAAATACAATATTTATAATAAAGGGAAAATGTTCGGTTTTTTACTGACATGTCTGTCACTTTAAACGCCAACACGTTAATATAATAAATAATACGTTTCCAGCATTTTATCTTATTTGACCTTTTACTGACTTTTTTCAATATTTCTGTCGTTTTAAACTCCAAAGTTTTGATGTAGAAATTATTTTTTGGAGCTTTTTCTGACAGCTTATGAAGTCAGATATTTACAATGACCTGTATTTATTTCTTATTTTGCTGACAGACAATTACATTTTTAACACATAGCCCAAACGTTTTTTGACTTATTCTTGTCTCATTTTCACAATTTCTTGACTTTTTACACTAAATTTGATCCGTTTCAATGTTTTCAGCCTGTGTTTTTGCCCTAAAGGCAAATATTTATCTAATTTGATGTGAAAACTTGCGTATGACACTGATCGCATTAAAATAACAGGTTGTTAAACTGCAGAAATAAAGACGTGCAAGAAGTGAAGTCTGCGAGATGTTGTATCGGTTTAACGAGGGGAAAGTGATGAGGTGTTTGATGTCCTGCAGATTCTGATGAAGTGTGTGTGTGTGTGTGTGTGTAGGATGAGTTTCCTGCAGCAGTGGATCTTCGCTCTCTTCTTGCTCTGCTCTCCGGTCACCGGCCGCCCCATCGATGCCGTCAGCAGCAGAATGTAAGTTTTTAACATTACGTGACTTTACAAACTCAATACTGTGGACAATCCCCGAAGGAGCACTTTGGGGTGAAGTGTCTCAGGGACACAACGACATGCTGACTGCAGTGGGGTTTGAACCTGAGACCCCCTGATCCCAACACCTACGCACAACCCACTGCACCACACGCCTCCCTATTTTAAACATATATATATTTAAAATCCTCGATGCATCCTTTAAAGAGTTTCTAACCCCCCAGATCATCCGATGGATCTCCAGTATTCCTGTGCCTTTATTTACACATGATGTCTTATTGTTCAGAAGCAAAATCCTGAGGAATAAACTCGATTTTTAAGCATTTCTTTCTTGCAAAAAAAGCCCAAACTTAAAAATTCTGTCCATAAAATAATATCTTTAAATATATAATAATGTTCACATTCAAGAGCTAATTTATCTAACTCAAAAACACGAATTTAAATTTAGTGAAAATTGGTTAAAAATATTTTAAAGAAAAGGTTTTTTAATTTAATTTTATTTTTACTGTTTTTCTCACAAAATAAACCAAAACATTCAAGAAGTTTGTCTAAAATAATAATAATTTAAAAAATCTGAAGTAGTTCAAAGTTAGGAGCTACCTGTTCAACAAGGAGTCACTATTGGTTTAAAAAACCCACATCTTCTGAAATGTTATTGATCAAATGATCAGTTTCTGGGCTTTTAGGGATTATATTTATCTCTTTTTTTCCTCAAAGAACAACTTTAAAGTGTTTTAAAATGTAAAAATCTAAAATGAAAAGTGGATTATTTAATAATAGATGGAAATAAAGCCAACTAGATGTTCCTTTCTAAACACAGTTTTTAAATATTAGACGTTTCCAGGTTTAAATACAGGAAGAATTTCTGCTTTTCTTTACTTTTTTAGCCAAAATTCTACCAAATCCACCAAAAATATTTGACATTTTAAAATAAAAACGTGGAAATTTGTCCAAATATTGGATTCAAATCCGCATTTATTTGATCAAAAGAGAACATGTCATCTTCTCTGAAGTTTAATGCATTTCATGCTCGCAATATCGTGCATATTTCCCATTTAGTCTTCATGCAGACGCTGGAGTTGTAGTTTTTATTTTTCTGGAAACTTTTTTTGTGTTGGAGAAAAACTGAGGTGTAAAACCAGCAGGAAGTTCCTCTGTGTTTGAAGTTCAACTTTAAAGAGGCCAGTTTTCAAAGAACAGGAAATATCTGTATGCAGAAAAACAGACGGCAGCTCAGGAGGATATTACTGACCACTTTAAAGAGTCCTCGACTGCTGATGGTCAGGTGTATATCAGTATGTAGTGTCTCTACTTTAAAGAGTCCTCTCCTGCTGATGTTCAGGTGTATATCAGTATGTAGTGTCTCTACTTTAAAGAGTCCTCTCCTGCTGATGTTCAGGTGTATATCAGTATGTAGTGTCTCTACTTTAAAGAGTCCTCTCCTGCTGATGTTCAGGTGTATATCAGTATGTAGTGTCTCTACTTTAAAGAGTCCTCTCCTGCTGATGTTTAGGTGTATATCAGTATGTAGTGTCTCTACTTTAAAGAGTCCTCTCCTGCTGATGTTCAGGTGTATATCAGTATGTAGTGTCTCTACTTTAAAGAGTTCTCTCCTGCTGATGTTCAGGTGTATATCAGTATGTAGTGTCTCTACTTTAAAGAGTCCTCTCCTGCTGATGTTCTGGTGTATATCAGTATGTAGTGTCTCTACTTTAAAGAGTCCTCTCCTGCTGATGTTCAGGTGTATATCAGTATGTAGTGTCTCTACTTTAAAGAGTCCTCTCCTGCTGATATTCAGGTGTATATCAGTATGTAGTGTCTCTACTTTAAAGAGTCCTCTCCTGCTGATGTTCAGGTGCATATCAGTATGTAGTGTCTCTACTTTAAAGAGTCCTCTCCTGCTGATGTTCAGGTGTATATCAGTATGTAGTGTCTCTACTTTAAAGAGTCCCTCTCCTTATCGTTCTATATATTTACGTTATGTCAAAGCTAGTGAAAATGGGTTGAAAAAATGCACGAGAACTTCTGGAAAAAGCAAGAAAATACACTTAAAAATACTCTTAGCAGTAAAAGTCCATTTCAGAAAGTTATATAAATCACATTTAACCTATATTTGTATGACAATTAGTTGATTTATTATGTATTAACTGATATTCTGAGTCAACTAAGTTAAGGTTAAAGTGGATAATACCGGCTTCCTAAACCTGCTAATATTAATAAAGTACCTCCAAACTGTAAAGTAGTTCAGCACTTTAGTAAATGTACTTCATCTTAATCTCCCACTGGTTTGGAGTCCTTTTGAACACATTTTAAATGGAGTTTAGTGAGATGTTTTCTGTGCTGACAGCGCCCTCTTGTGGTCTCTTTGTGCCATGTGGTCAATTACACAAATGACACCTCAAAATATAGGAACATTCAAATAAGTTTTGGTCACGTTTTCAGTGTTTTTGGATGCTCTTATGCTTTTAAAAAGATGTATTGTAAAGCAGAGGTTGTGAGTTCAAACCCTGCCTTAAACTCCTCATGGCTTTGTTGTAAAATAATAAATGTTCTGTCTTAAATACATCGTTATTATGCACTTTAAAAACATAAGCACAAGATGGTTAATTCATGCAAATTGTAGAAACATTTCGTGGGGTGTGATGAGGTTTTATGTGCAACAGCACCCCCTTGTGGATGTTCGCCAAACACCATTAGGATTTTTACAGCATTTAAACCTCTTATGTTTTAGAGAGTTTAAATACTGCTACAGCTCCTCGTGGTCTTAAAATGTTATATAGAAGATAAAAACTATCTTATATTAACTGCTTCTTATTTTTACTACCCAGCATTGACTACAGTAATGATGACGTGGGTCTTTAAATATGATGTAGGCGTGACTCAGTAGCACCCAGGCTCCATAGCTCAGGGGTTAGAGCACTGGTCTTGTAAACCAGGGGTCGCGAGTTCAATTCTCGCTGGGGCCTACCTCACATTTTTTTTTTTTTAAAGTAGGAATAAGATAAGATAACTTATAAGAAGTACTTTATTGATCCCAATTGTGAAAATGTTTGCGTTGCAGCAGCATAAAAAGACAAAGTATATATTTATATGTATATAAAGTACATTAGAGAAATTAAAAGACTAGAAATAAACAATCCAAAATGTAAACATCTCAAATAGAAAAAACATAGCATTACAAAATTAGAAAATGAACATGTTGAAATACAAATGTACAGAAACAACATATAAGCAGGGTATTATAAATACATTTAGTGTGTGAGGAATGGAATATTAAACATTAGATTGATCAGACATGTAGAATGTACAGTGGGAGTTTAAGTCCAGGATACTTTCTAGACTTCAAATAATTAAAATACTTAAATACTTAAAGTTTCATATTTAATGAACATATACGTTGTGACACGTGGAGGAATATCGTTAATCCTGAAGGTGGCGCTGCAGCGACATGACTCATTACAATAATTACAAAATCAGAATTAAAAACAAACTAACAATTTATAAAAACTAAATAGTGGATAGAAAATATAAATTAATTAATAATGTATAATAATAATAATAATAATAATAATAATAATAATAATAATAATAATAATACATGTGTATAATTATTTTAATTGAAAAAAAATCAATAATTTGTATTTTTTTAAATAACTAAAAAAAAAAATTGGGTATTTTTTCTGTAAATTATATAATGTTTGTAGGCAGTGTGAAATACCGGGGGGGTGCCCATCTCTCGTTTATTGCGCAATATACCAGACATTTTTTTAAATGTCTTCTATTTCCTAATAGCTGTAAATCTGCTTTGTGTTTAGTGTAGTGATTTCCATGAGACAGTAAATGTGTAATGGGCGTGGCCTAACGTCACCCAGGCTCCATAGCTCAGTGGTTAGAGCACTGGTCTTGTAAACCAGGGGTCGCGAGTTCAATTCTCGCTGGGGCCTGACAGAAGTTTTTAAAATGTAATTAATATATAAATGTGTTTCTGAATTAAAACTTAATCACAACGACCTCAGATCAGATCAAAGTCACAAAACAACCCCCAGAGCTCACCTGTGAACTCTGAACTATGAAATATCCTGTGGGTCTTTTGAAGGCAAGAACGTGTTTCACATAATTTTCCAAAGTAATGAATAATATCTGTTTTCTACAGAAATGCCTAATTTGATCAAATAGTCGGTGTGATTGTTTGCAGTACAAAAAAGTAACATTTAAGGGAAATTCTATATTTCTAATTTATTAAATATTCTTTTTTTACAGAAAAAAGTGTAATTTATTGATATTTTCCATGCACTTATTGCTGACTAAAACATTCAATTTAATCTTATAATTTGTATTTAATAATATGTATTTTGAGTGTTTTTTTTTCAGAATTAAACAAAATATTCTGTATTTTTTGCAGAAAGAAAAGTCTGGTTAAAGGAACTCTGTAAATTGTATTTATCGTTTCCTCTGTATCTGTCCCTCAGAAAGCGCTCGGTGTCTCATATGACTGAGGAGCTCTGTGAATTGTAATATAATGAACCCTTTCCTGTCCGTGTGTCCCTCAGAAAGCGCTCGGTGTCTCATAGGACTAAGGAGCTCTGTAAATTGTAATATAATGAACCCTTTCCTGTTCGTGTGTCCCTCAGAAAGCGCTCGGTGTCTCACGCCCAGCTGATGCACGATAAGGGTCGCTCTCTGCAGGATCTGAAGAGGAGGATGTGGCTTCAGGAGCTTCTGGATGAAGTTCACACTGCAGAAACCAGAGATCTTCCCCCCCGCCCTCCCCCATCTGGAGGGGGAGGAACCAGCACCGAGGGAGTGGGGGTGAGCACCACGGGAGAAACCATGCACTCAAAACCCCCGGGGGGAACCAAGAACCTCCCCCTCATCTTCAGGGAGGAAGAGGAAAAGGAAAAAGGAAATCTCCCACAGGAAACCAACAAATCTCCGAGAGCCCCGGGGAAAAAGAAGAAGAAAGGGAGAGGAGGAAGGAGGAGAGGAGGAGGAGGGGAGGAGAAGAGGAAGAGGAGGGAAAGATCACTGGGAGGAGGGAGGAGGAAGAGGATGGAGGAAGAGGAGGGAGGAAGAGCGGGGAGGAAGAGGAGAGAGGAAGAAGATGGAGGCAGTGGAAAAGGGTTGGAGTGGAAAACGCTGCTCGGACTGCAGAGGAAGTGAAACGCTGTCAAACTCTGACACAGGTGAGAGAGAGCTGAGATTTACTACTTTATTTAGGAGACCCTGAAGGCAGCATCTCGCGGTCCAATGGGAATTCAACATTGGATTTCTCTCAGAAAATACCTGCAAATGTATTTTGAATACATCTTTGATTTTCTGGTAAATAATAATTTTTAAAAAGTCAAAGACTAACAATAAAAAATATGGCTTTTAGTTCATTTTAAAATAAATAAATATTTTAAAGGGTTTTAAGCTTTAAAATCACTCTTTAAAATAAAAGAAACGTTGTCTTTCGGTCTAGAAAAACTGTATTTTTATGTGATTCTTGCCATTTTAAAAGATATTTAGCAACAAAATCAATATTATATATTATAGTTTTGTATCTTAATTATTATTTAGAATGATATCTATTTATAAAAACTCTGATTTAATGTATTTCTCCCTCTCTGTGTTTCAGAAACCTGCGGACACTCGACTCCTAAATTCTCACGCTGCAGTTTCTCTGTGAACGTGATTATTTGGAAAGAAATTGGAAAATATTTATTGTGTGTAAATATTCTAAATATATCAGAATAGATAGATGATGATAAGTATTTGATGCGCCACGAGGCAACAGATGTTACTCTTTGTGAATCCTTTGCTTTTATTCTTTTTTATTCCAATAATGTTGGTAATTTATTTCGTCTGAATGGTGTATTTATTTTTCTAAATGTATCGGGGTGCTGCTGACCTTCTATATTTTTGTACCATAATGCACTTTAGATATATAAATATAAATATATATACCATTACGTTCTTTGTTGTTGAATGAAATGAAGAAAAAACGACGGTCGTCTCTTTGTGTTTTTGTTCAGTTTTTTTTATTTCTCGCTGCTGATTTTTCGGATGTTTTCTGATAAAAATGGTTTGTTATTTTATTTAGTGTTTGAGTCCCGCTGCCTCTGTTTCCACCAAATGCTCTGCTTCTCAAACTCTCTGTACACAAACCAAACGGCTTGATATGTGTTGGTTTTGGCTCTTGCACTGAGATAAACACCCTGTACTGAACGGATTAAACATTTGACAGAATCCTCCTCGCAGTCTCACGTCTCTTTAATGTCGCTTTCTAGATAGATTGAAGGGGAGGGAAGAAACCCTCTTTGATGGTCTCACATGCAGAGCACACAGCGCACAGTGACATTTGTTCTCTGCTGTTAACCCATCCCAGTCTAGAACCAGGAGTCTAGAACCAGGAGTCTAGAACCAGGAGTCTAGCACCAGGAGTCTAGCACCAGGAGTCTAGTACCAGGAGTCTAGCACCAGGAGTCTAGCACCAGGAGTCTAGCACTAGGATCAATGGGAGTGAGGGGGGAAGGGGGTTGTCCGGTGCCTTGCTCAAGGGCACCACGGCAGGGCAGGAGGTTAACTGGGACCTCTCCAAGTAGCAGTCCACACTCCATATTTAGGTCGGGGACTCGAGACACGCAAAAATGAGTTTTACATTAAAACCCGTATTCGTGGTGCACCCCAGGGCTCTATCACGGGTCCTCTTCAAGTTCTAGATTTTATTCATAATTACTGTCATTCTTTCTGTATTTTTCTGCAACAAAGGCTCTAAATAATCTTTCTTAATCATTGCGTTTATTTATTATTATTCATTTTATTTCAATATAGGGTTTTATCCTGGGTCCTCTTAAGTTATATATCTCTTAATAATTAATTACATTGATACACCACTATAATTGAATCCTGAAAAATCCTATTATTGTAATGCAAACAAATAATCTAAATTAAAATATTTGATTTAAATTTGGGAAGAAAGTTTGACGGGTATTTTAGAATTAAAATGTTGATTTCATTAGTATGTGTACTTACAAATTACCGTTTGAATTATGTAAGTGTAATGGATTTATGGGCTACATTTAGACAATTTAATCAGTAAAAGGACATTTTATTATTCATATCAGATGAGATAAGATAAGAGGTACTTTATGGATCCCAAATTGGTAAATGTTAGCGTTGCAGCAGTATCAAAAACAAGGCATTGCACATGAGTAGAAATTAAAGAGTAGAGATAAACAACACTAGAATTTAAACATCTCAAAACAGAATTAAATGCATTAATAAGTAAAACATATACAGTCGACCGCGAAGATGAGAAATCTGGTCCTAAATCGAAGAGACAGGCTTCCGAGGGCGGTCTATATAAAGGGCAGGTGGTCCGAGGGTCACCGCACTCGGCTGCAGCACTCTCTTCCAGGCCCCACGTCTTCATCGATGTTTGGAAGCGACCGACCCCAGTTCGTAGACGGGTTAGTGTAGTCCATTGCCGACGTGGTAGTTGGTCTCCTGCTATGGCGCCATCTCCTGGGTCCCAGATGTAGGGTGGATGCATGGGGTGGATGCGGGAGAGTCCGGGTAGCCCCCACTCCTGCTTCCAAGCAGCCGCCAACCATGCATCTCTGGGGAGGTGCTTAGAGGTGGAATTGAGCCTCTCTTGTGCTTCCTTGTTATAGGGGAGGCGATGAAACACTACTGACTGAAGGGCTATTATATTTAAGGATTTGTTTACAGATTTTAAACAGCAGCTACTCTATGATTTATTTGCACTCAAAAAAATATTAAAATACTAAAAATAAATATCTACATTGACTGAATAAATCCTTTAATGTGTCAATCGGCCTGAGGCTATATTTAAACATTTACAGAAACACATTTAATCAGTAAAAGCAATAGATTGTTACGTTTTTTACTATTTGTTTTATTCCTATTTAATTATGCATATTTAGTTATTTGTTTACCAAGCTTCTCTGTGACTTATTTGCACCTGCTTCATATAGAATTTAAAATATTAGAAAAATAAAATACTAAAAAGAAATATCTACCTTGACTAAATAAAGCCTGTAATGCGTGTATCGGCCTGAGGGGGCAGCACTGACCCGCCAGCCCTCATGACTGACCGAACTTAAAACCGTAGAAGAAGACTGCTCCCCCACGTGAGAACATGCCTGCTCCGGGAGGAAAGATAAACAGACCGAAAACTGTAAGAAACTCTCTCTATTTTATACATTTCATCCTCTGAAAGCGCGTTGAGTGTTTTTAGTGAACCGGATGTTGATACGTCATAACTGGAGAGCTAGCCACTGTTAGCATCAAGAGCTAACAACAATATGCTACTTCACCAGCTAACCTAGCTTCCTGTTGCTACATGTGAAAACCTGGTGAATAATAGTGAAAAAGAAGCTTAAAAATACATTAAATGTGTGTTTTATGAAGGTGTGGTTCTGTAGATAACATGCAAGGGGCTATAGAGTGGGACAGATATTCAGAAAAGAGCAAACATGTGGATTTAATCCCACTTTAATGGATCCAAGGTGATCAAACTAAATGCCCCAAATACCATCATAAAGTGCTTGTTCACACCATCACAGGGTGTTACTCAGGGACTGCTGTTCAGCGGAACACAAACCTGTTTCAGTGTCTAAAGCTTTGGCTCATTTACTGACATTTCTGCTTCTAAAGTAAAAAGAAAGTGTGTTTCATGAAGTGATTCCCTTTACCTGAAAGTGTTTGAATGAGGACAGGTATCCTGACTCAACAGCTAACGCGATCAGAGACACGTTATTACCAGATGCTCTGATTTATCCGCATTTTAGTGATTCAAACATTTCCACTCAGCTCATGTTGAGTTAGAAACTGATGAGAGTTGCTCCTTCATTGATCAGCTTGATTAAGAAATGGTGACACATCCCCCTCTTCCTCATGTCTCTTCTACATCAACATGTGTCCCCTCTTCTCCATGTCTCTTCTACATCAACATGTCTCCCCTCTTCTTCATGTCTCTTCTACATCAACATGTGTCCCCTCTTCTCCATGTCTCTTCTACATCAACATGTGTCCCCTCTTCTTCATGTCTCTTCTACATCAACATGTGTCCCCTCTTCTCCATGTCTCTTCTCCATCAACATGTGTCCCCTCTTCTCCATGTCTCTTCTACATCAACATTTGTCCCCTCTTCTCCATGTCTCTTCTACATCAACATGTGTCCCCTCTTCTCCATGTCTCTTCTACATCAACATGTGTCCCCTCTTCTTCATGTCTCTTCTACATCAACATGTGTCCCCTCTTCTTCATGTCTCTTCTACATCAACATGTGTCCCCTCTTCTCCATGTCTCTTCTACATCAACATGTGTCCCCTCTTCTCCATGTCTCTTCTACATCAACATGTGTCCCCTCTTCTCCATGTCTCTTCTACATCAACATGTGTCCCCTCTTCTTCATGTCTCTTCTACATCAACATGTGTCCCCTCTTCTCCATGTCTCTTCTACATCAACATGTGTCCCCTCTTCTTCATGTCTCTTCTACATCAACATGTGTCCCCTCTTCTTCATGTCTCTTCTACATCAACATGTGTCCCCTCTTCTCCATGTCTCTTCTACATCAACATTTGTCCCCTCTTCTCCATGTCTCTTCTACATCAACATGTCGTCTCTTCTCCATGTCTCTTCTACATCAACATGTGTCCCCTCTTCTTCATGTCTCTTCTACATCAACATGTGTCCCCTCTTCTTCATGTCTCTTCTACATCAACATGTGTCCCCTCTTCTCCATGTCTCTTCTACATCAACATGTGTCCCCTCTTCCTCATGTCTCTTCTACATCAACATGTGTCCCCTCTTCTCCATGTCTCTTCTACATCAACATGTGTCCCCTCTTCCTCATGTCTCTTCTACATCAACATGTGTCCCCTCTTCTTCATGTCTCTCCTACATCAACATGTGTCCCCTCTTCCTCATGTCTCTTCTACATCAACATGTGTCCCCTCTTCTCCATGTCTCTTCTACATCAACATGTGTCCCCTCTTCTCCATGTCTCTTCTACATCAACATGTGTCCCCTCTTCTCCATGTCTCTTCTACATCAACATGTGTCCCCTCTTCTCCATGTCTCTTCTACATCAACATGTGTCCCCTCTTCTTCATGTCTCTTCTACATCAACATGTGTCCCCTCTTCTTCATGTCTCTTCTACATCAACATGTGTCCCCTCTTCTCCATGTCTCTTCTACATCAACATGTGTCCCCTCTTCTTCATGTCTCTTCTACATCAACATGTGTCCCCTCTTCTCCATGTCTCTTCTACATCAACATGTGTCCCCTCTTCTTCATGTCTCTTCTACATCAACATGTGTCCCCTTTTCTTCATGTCTCTCCTACATCAACATGTGTCCCCTCTTCTTCATGTCTCTTCTACATCAACATGTGTCCCCTTTTCTTCATGTCTCTTCTACATCAACATGTGTCCCCTCTTCTTCATGTCTCTTCTACATCAACATGTGTCCCCTCTTCTCCATGTCTCTTCTACATCATGTGTCCCCTCTTCTCCATGTCTCTTCTACATCAACATGTGTCCCCTCTTCTCCATGTCTCTTCTACATCAACATGTGTCCCCTCTTCTCCATGTCTCTTCTACATCAACATGTGTCCCCTCTTCTTCATGTCTCTTCTACATCAACATGTGTCCCCTCTTCTTCATGTCTCTCCTACATCAACACGTGTCCCCTCTTCTTCATGTCTCTTCTACATCAACATGTGTCCCCTCTTCTTCATGTCTCTTCTACATCAACATGTGTCCCCTCTTCTTCATGTCTCTTCTACATCAACATGTGTCCCCTCTTCTTCATGTCTCTTCTACATCAACATGTGTCCCCTCTTCTCCATGTCTCTTCTACATCAACATGTGTCCCCTCTTCTTCATGTCTCTTCTACATCAACATGTGTCCCCTCTTCTTCATGTCTCTTCTACATCAACATGTGTCCCCTCTTCTCCATGTCTCTTCTACATCAACATGTGTCCCCTCTTCTCCATGTCTTCTACATCAACATGTGTCCCCTCTTCTCCATGTCTCTTCTACATCAACATGTGTCCCCTCTTCTCCATGTCTCTTCTACATCAACATGTGTCCCCTCTTCTCCATGTCTTCTACATCAACATGTGTCCCCTCTTCTCCATGTCTCTTCTACATCAACATGTGTCCCCTCTTCTTCATGTCTCTTCTACATCAACATGTGTCCCCTCTTCTTCATATCTCTTCTACATCAACATGTGTCCCCTCTTCTTCATGTCTCTTCTACATCAACATGTGTCCCCTCTTCTCCATGTCTCTTCTTCATCAACATGTGTCCCCTCTTCTTCATGTCTCTTCTACATCAACATGTGTCCCCTCTTCTTCATGTCTCTTCTACATCAACATGTGTCCCCTCTTCTTCATGTCTCTTCTACATCAACATGTGTCCCCTCTTCTTCATGTCTCTTCTACATCAACATGTGTCCCCTCTTCTTCATGTCTCTTCTACATCAACATGTGTCCCCTCTTCTTCATGTCTCTTCTACATCAACATGTGTCCCCTCTTCTTCATGTCTCTTCTACATCAACAAAGGAAGTGTTGTTGTTGTTGTTCTGACAGGAAGTGTTGTTGTTGTTCTGACAGGAAGTGTTGTTGTTGTTCTGACAGGAAGTGTTGTTGTTGTTCTGACAGGAAGTGTTGTTGTTGTTGTTGTTGTTCTGACAGGAAGTGTTGTTGTTGTTCTGACAGGAAGTGTTGTTGTTGTTCTGACAGGAAGTGTTGTTGTTGTTCTGACAGGAAGTGTTGTTGTTGTTCTGACAGGAAGTGTTGTTGTTGTTGTTCTGACAGGAAGTGTTGTTGTTGTTGTTGTTCTGACAGGAAGTGTTGTTGTTGTTCTGACAGGAAGTGTTGTTGTTGTTCTGACAGGAAGTGTTGTTGTTGTTCTGACAGGAAGTGTTGTTGTTGTTCTGACAGGAAGTGTTGCTGTTGTTGTTGTTCTGACAGGAAGTGTTGTTGTTGTTCTGACAGGAAGTGTTGTTGTTGTTCTGACAGGAAGTGTTGCTGTTGTTGTTGTTGTTCTGAAAGGAAGTGTTGTTGTTGTTGTTGTTCTGACAGGAAGTGTTGTTGTTCTGACAGGAAGTGTTGTTGTTGTTGTTCTGAAAGGAAGTGTTGCTGTTGTTGTTGTTCTGACAGGAAGTGTTGTTGTTGTTGTTGTTCTGACAGGAAGTGTTGTTGTTGTTGTTGTTCTGAAAGGAAGTGTTGTTGTTGTTGTTGTTCTGACAGGAAGTGTTGTTGTTGTTGTTGTGACAGGAAGTGTAGATAAACTCCTGATTTGAGAGGTGTATAAAGTACAGCGAGGTCCTGATTCACACGGGCTGCTCTTCATGTTGTTATTAAGTTGTTGTTGTTGTTGTTGTTCAGGAGCTGCGGGGGAACCTGTGTAAGCGTCGGCGGGTTCTGAGCAGAGAGAAGAGGAAGAGGCATCTGATCACCGGACACATCATGGACGCCGGACTCATCACCAAGCATCACCTGAAGAAGAGGAAGTCAGAGATTTAAATAAATTAACGTTTTATATCAAAATTCAACATTTTCAATAAAACGTAAACAAAAAAACCTGAATATTATTTCTAAATGTAAATAATTTTTAATCCTTATCTTTGGATAAAAATGTAAATTTTAGAAACATTTTTATTTGTAATTATTTCCGTTTTATTGAAAATGTTGTTTTAATCTTTTTTATAGATTTAATTCAGAAAATAAATATTTTTGTTTTGTCAAATTATTCCAGAAATAATTTTGCTACACACCCAGGCTGACGTGTTGTTGTTGTTGTTTAGGTCGAGCGCGCGGGCGAACATCACGCTGTCGGGGAAGAAGAAGAGGAAGCTGATCAAGCAGCTCCAGCACATGCAGAACGAGAAGAGCAGCATGGAGGGTAAACAACAACAACAATAACAATACATTTAATTGACATATCGCCTTTCATCATCCCAAGGTGCTCAACAAAGAAACATTCAACACGACGGGGGGGAGTGTTACATTGGGGGGGGGGGGGGTTCATCATCATCATCATCATTCATGATTCTCATCAGTATTATCATCAAAGAGAAATATGAGCGTTACATTTCTCTTAGCTCTGTTTGTTCATCTTTTAAAAGATGTCTGAATGATAAACAGTGATCGATGTTAAAGAGGAACTTGCAGGTTTTTTTTTCTACATTTTTGCTTAAACTTGCCTGAAAATTCAAATAAAAATTCAAATACTACTTTAGTTATAGCCTGATATATGATAGCTAACTTCACAATGTTGTGATGTGACGTTAGCTAACATTCTGTAGCTAACGCCGGTCACTCACCAAGATAGCTGCCCAGTTCTCCACTGGTTCTCCTCACACCACAGCTCCATTTCTCTCCCATGGCCGTTATTTCTTCTAACCCTTGGCTGCTCCTGGTCTCTTGGACGCCTAGCAGGCTCATCATTATAAGGTTGTGGTCCGTCATATGCATTCGAATATTCATGTTCAACTTCTTCTGTGTCTTCTGTGTCGAAACTAGCATTGGGATCCATGTTTATTAATACGTTACACCGGCCGCTCTCCCCCTTGTGTCCCCCGTGTTACGTCACACGCGGGAGGTCACGTGCCGAGGCTTTTTTATGCGGAAGTGAAAATTTCTTACAAAAACGACTCCAGATGTCACTGAAGTTTATATTTCTTTATATGTTTTAGAAAATCTAGTGTATTCATCTTTTTCCTACACATTTATTCTCTGGTGTCTCTAACCTGGAAGTTGCTCTTTAAGGACTAACGTTTATAATAAATACATTTGTATTGATTTTAAGATCTTTTCATCAATCATACGTATTGGGATCATTTGTATTAATGTGGACCGGAGGGAGAGGGTGACGAGCAGAAGTTTCACTTTCCTTTTTTATTTGAATTCCAGCTTTGGTCATGAAGAATATGTTTCTCTGTTGTTCATAAAGCATAAAGCAACAGCATCAGAGCACGGTGCAGAGTCTCTAGATGAGTCCCTCCTTCTTATTAAACATCCATGTTGTAGTCCTCTGTATAGAAAACTGTAGTTTCCATAGTTTCCCCACAGCAGCAGACGCACATTCAGGACGTCCGCTGGCGCATCATAAACACGTGGGATAGTGAAAATGCATTTGATTCTCTAAAGTACCGCAGTCTCTCTTCTCCTAAGTCCTTTTGAATTCTCCTATCCACTATCCCTTAACCCCGTGACCTTTCACTCAGAGGTCAAGGGACAGGCGTTAGGGACAGACGTTAGGGACAGACGGATAGGGACAGACGATAGGGACAGGCGATAGGGACAGACGTTGGGGACAGACGATGGGGACAGACGTTGGGGACAGACGATGGGGACAGACGTTGGGGACAGACGATGGGGACAGATGTTGGGGACAGACGATAGGGACAGACGATAGGGACAGGCGATAGAGACAGACGATAGGGACAGACGGATAGGGACAGACGATACGGACAGACGGATAGGGACAGACGATACGGACAGACGGATAGGGACAGACCGTTAGGGACAGGCGGATAGGGACAGACAATAGGGACAGACGGATAAGGACAGGCGTTAGGGACAGACGATGGGGACAGGGAAAGACGATAGGGACAGACGGATAAGGACAGGCGTTAGGGACAGACGGATAAGGACAGGCGGATAGGGAAAGACGATAGGGACAGGCGGATAGGGACAGACAATAGGGACAGACAATAGGGACAGACGGATAAGGACAGGCATTAGGGACAGACGGATAAGGACAGGCGGATAGGGACAGATGATAGGGACAGGCGGATAGGGACAGACAATAGGGACAGACGGATAAGTACAGACGATGGGGACAGATGGATAGGGACAGATGTTAGGGACAGGCGGATAGGGACAGACAATAGGGACAGACGGATAAGGACAGACGTTAGGGACAGACGGATAAGGACAGGCGGATAGGGACAGACAATAGGGACAGACGGATAAGGACAGACGATGGGGACAGATGGATAGGGACAGACGGATAAGGACAGGCGGATAGGGACAGACGATAGGGACAGGCGGATAGGGACAGACAATAGGGACAGACGGATAAGGACAGACGATGGGGACAGACGGATGGGGACAGACGGATAGGGACAGACGATAGGGACAGGCGATAGGGACAGACGATGGGGACAGGCGTTGGGGACAGACGATGGGGACAGACGTTGGGGACAGACGTTGGGGACAGACGATGGGGACAGATGTTGGGGACAGACGTTGGGGACAGACGATAGGGACAGACGATAGGGACAGACGTTGGGGACAGACGATAGGGACAGGCGATAGAGACAGACGATAGGGACAGACGGATAGGGACAGACGATACGGACAGACGGATAGGGACAGACGATACGGACAGACGGATAGGGACAGACCGTTAGGGACAGGCGGATAGGGACAGACAATAGGGACAGACGGATAAGGACAGGCGTTAGGGACAGACGATGGGGACAGGGAAAGACGATAGGGACAGACGGATAAGGACAGGCGTTAGGGACAGACGGATAAGGACAGGCGGATAGGGAAAGACGATAGGGACAGGCGGATAGGGACAGACAATAGGGACAGACGGATAAGGACAGGCGTTAGGGACAGACGGATAAGGACAGGCGGATAGGGACAGATGATAGGGACAGGCGGATAGGGACAGACAATAGGGATAGACGGATAAGGACAGACGATGGGGACAGATGGATAGGGACAGACGTCAGGGACAGATGTTAGGGACAGGCGGATAGGGACAGACGTTAGGGACAGACGGATAAGGACAGACGTTAGGGACAGACGGATAAGGACAGGCGGATAGGGACAGACGATAGGGACAGGCGGATAGGGACAGACAATAGGGACAGACGGATAAGGACAGACGATGGGGACAGATGGATAGGGACAGACGTCAGGGACAGACGGATAAGGACAGGCGGATAGGGACAGACGATAGGGACAGGCGGATAGGGACAGACAATAGGGACAGACGGATAAGGACAGGCGTTAGGGACAGACGGATAAGGACAGGCGGATAGGGACAGATGATAGGGACAGGCGGATAGGGACAGACAATAGGGACAGACGGATAAGTACAGACGATGGGGACAGATGGATAGGGACAGACGTCAGGGACAGATGTTAGGGACAGGCGGATAGGGACAGACAATAGGGACAGACGGATAAGGACAGACGATGGGGACAGATGGATAGGGACAGACGGATAAGGACAGGCGGATAGGGACAGACGATAGGGACAGGCGGATAAGGACAGACGATGGGGACAGGCGGATAGGGACAGACGATAGGGACAGACGGATAAGGACAGACGATGGGGACAGGCGATAGGGACAGACGATAGGGACAGGCGGATAGGGACAGACAATAGGGACAGACGGATAGGGACAGACGATAGGGACAGGCGATAGGGACAGACGATGGGGACAGGCGTTGGGGACAGACGTTGGGGACAGACGTTGGGGACAGACGATAGGGACAGACGATAGGGACAGACGTTGGGGACAGACGATAGGGACAGGCGATAGAGACAGACGATAGGGACAGACGGATAGGGACAGACGATACGGACAGACGGATAGGGACAGACGATACGGACAGACAGATAGGGACAGACCGTTAGGGACAGGCAGATAGGGACAGACAATAGGGACAGACGGATAAGGACAGACGTTAGGGACAGACGATGGGGACAGGGAAAGACGATAGGGAAAGACGGATAAGGACAGGCGTTAGGGACAGACGGATAAGGACAGGCGGATAGGGAAAGACGATAGGGACAGGCGGATAGGGACAGACAATAGGGACAGACGGATAAGGACAGGCGTTAGGGACAGACGGATAAGGACAGGCGGATAGGGACAGATGATAGGGACAGGCGGATAGGGACAGACAATAGGGACAGACGGATAAGGACAGACGATGGGGACAGATGGATAGGGACAGACGTCAGGGACAGATGTTAGGGACAGGCGGATAGGGACAGACAATAGGGACAGACGGATAAGGACAGACGTTAGGGACAGACGGATAAGGACAGGCGGATAGGGACAGACGATAGGGACAGGCGGATAGGGACAGACAATAGGGACAGACGGATAAGGACAGACGATGGGGACAGATGGATAGGGACAGACGTCAGGGACAGACGTTAGGGACAGACGGATAAGGACAGGCGGATAGGGACAGACGATAGGGACAGGCGGATAGGGACAGACAATAGGGACAGACGGATAAGGACAGACGTTAGGGACAGACGGATAAGGACAGGCGGATAGGGACAGACGATAGGGACAGGCGGATAGGGACAGACAATAGGGACAGGCGGATAAGGACAGACGATGGGGACAGATGGATAGGGACAGACGTCAGGGACAGATGTTAGGGACAGACGATGGGGACAGACGATAGGAGCTGATCTTTGGATTATTCGACTGCGACCCTTGTCCCCAAAGGTGCGGAGGCGTGAACGGGGAATGGAGAGCAGGCCGGAGTCCGGGATGGAAGGGTGGAGGAGATCTGTGAGGCACGGAGGGGCGGAGGGACCGAGGGGAGAGGGCACGGGGGGACCGAGGGGAGAGGGCACGGGGGGACCGAGGGGAGAGGGGGGAGAGGGCACGGAAGGACCGAGGGCAGAGGGCACGGGGGGACCGAGGGGAGAGGGGACAGAGGGAGAGGGGAGAGGGGGCAGAGGGCACGGAAGGACCGAGGGCAGAGGGCACGGGGGGACCGAGGGGAGAGGGGGCAGAGGGCACGGAAGGACCGAGGGCAGAGGGCACGGGGGGACCGAGGGGAGAGGGGACGGAGGGAGAGGGGAGAGGGGGCAGAGGGCACGGAAGGACCGAGGGCAGAGTGCACGGGGGGACTGAGGGACCGAGGGGAGAGGGCGCGGAGTGACTGAGGGGAGAGGGCACTGAGGGACTTGTAGGAGACGAGGAGGAGGAGGTGATGTGGGACTCGACCGGGAGTCAGTGGGGGTGATGAGCTGCAGCGCTTGGTGCGTGCGAGGACCCTGGCAGCTGAATAAACACAACTTACAAATGAATTATAAAAAAATTCTAAATTGAAATATTTTTCCAGAGATAATAATAAATAATAAATCCAAAATGTTTCCTGTTTTTAAAAATGAATGAAACTTTCCAAACGATAAAAAACCCAGTGATGTGATTGGTTCAGGGCACGAAGACCTTCCGAACAGACGATCAGTCCAGTACCTAAACTCTCTGTTTTTGACTCCTCAGCTGAGACCACAGTAGCGGTACCACAGAAGAAGAGTCAGGAGTCTGCTCCGAGCCAGAAGAAGAACAAGAAGAAGAAATCAGTGGGAGCTCCGGGGGAGGTGGAGATGGGCGACATCGAGTAGAGAGAAGAAGAAGATTACATATGGACTGAAATACAAGTCTCTCCGTTTGTCTCCAGAGATCTGCTGCTGCTGTGTTTCAGCAGACGAGGAAGACGAAGAGAGACGAAGAGAGACGAAGAGAGACGAAGGGGAGAGCGTGAACACCAGGAGAGCTTTGGATTATAATCATTAAGAAAACGTGATTTAAAGTATTGAGACGTTCGTCTCGTTGTGCTGTCATGTTGTTTTAATAAACACTTCCTGTAACCAGCTGTGTCTTCTTCTCACGGCTAAAGGCCGACTTCATATCATTCGCTCCGTGTCCTTTATATTTATTATTATTTAAAGTAAAATACTAAATATATTCAAAACTAATTATTTTCTTTCATTTTAAACTGAGTCCAGATTTTTTATTAAAAACGTAGAAAAGTATGAAACGAAGCTTTTTGATGTGTTTTTAATCCAATAAAATGCATTTTCTTTAGTTTATTTATTTTGACCCAGATTTTCTTGTCTGTATTTTCATGAACCTTTTATATTTTGTTTAATTTTATAATTATTTAAAAATGGTCAACAGGATGAGATGTGTTAACATCACAAATGATTAAATATTACTTTTTTATATTTAATCTTTTATCTCAAACCCCACTGCAGTCAGCATGTCGTTGTGTTGTCCCTGTGGCGCAGTGGACTGGAGCACAGGTTCAAACCCCACTGCAGTCAGCATGTCGTTGTGTTGTCCCTGTGGCGCAGTGGACTGGAGCACAGGTTCAAACCCCACTGCAGTCAGCATGTCGTTGTGTTGTCCCTGTGGCGCAGTGGACTGGAGCACAGGTTCAAACCCCACTGCAGTCAGCATGTCGTTGTGTCCCTGTGGCGCAGTGGACTAGAGCACACGTTCAAACCCCACTGCAGTCAGCATGTCGTTGTGTCCCTGTGGCGCAGTGGCCTGGAGCACAGGTTCAAACCCCACTGCAGTCAGCAGGTCGTTGTGTCCCTGTGGCGCAGTGGACTGGAGCACACGTTCAAACCCCACTGCAGTCAGCATGTCGTTGTGTCCCTGTGGCGCAGTGGCCTGGAGCACAGGTTCAAACCCCACTGCAGTCAGCATGTCGTTGTGTCCCTGTGGCGCAGTGGACTGGAGCACAGGTTCAAACCCCACTGCAGTCAGCATGTCGTTGTGTCCCTGTGGCACAGTGGCCTGGAGCACAGGTTCAAACCCCACTGCAGTCAGCATGTCGTTGTGTCCCTGTGGCGCAGTGGACTGGAGAACAGGTTCAAACCCCACTGCAGTCAGCATGTCGTTGTGTCCCTGTGGCGCAGTGGACTGGAACACAGGTTCAAACCCCACTGCGGTCAGCATGTCGTTGTGTCCCTGTGGCACAGTGGACTGGAGCACAGGTTCAAACCCCACTGCAGTCAGCACTTCGTTGTGGCACAGTGGACTGGAGCACAGGTTCAAACCCCACTGCAGTCAGCACTTCGTTGTGGCACAGTGGACTGGAGCACAGGTTCAAACCCCACTGCAGTCAGCATGTCGTTGTGTCCCTGTGGCGCAGTGGACTGGAACACAGGTTCAAACCCCACTGCGGTCAGCATGTCGTTGTGTCCCTGTGGCACAGTGGACTGGAGCACAGGTTCAAACCCCACTGCAGTCAGCATGTCGTTGTGTCCCTGAGACACTTCACCCCAAAGTGCTCCTGTGGGGATTGTCCTCAGTATTGAGTATGTGAGTCGCTTTGGATAAAAGAGACTAACAAGTAACATGTAATGTATAAACACGTATTTCTGTATTAACACTTGAACCCTTAAACTGTCTTTTAACGCCTAGATGAGGTGTTTCGCAGCGGGGTGGAGGGGCGATTACACCGAGTGTGTGAGCAGATTTTGGGATGCATCATTTCTCACTTTCACTATTTCTCCATGAGGTATTTTATTTATTATCTTATTTATTTTTTAATTAGATTTTCTTAGATATCAGTATTTTAATTAACCTTATATATTTTTTATATTATTTATAAACATTAAAAAATGATGGGATAAAAAAAAGAAGATAAATAACCGTATTAAATATTACTTTTCTTTTAATATATATTTAATGTTTTATCTTTAATCTGCAACAAAATATATTGTGTAGGCTTTACTGGTATTATACGTTTTTTATTTTATTGAAAGACAGAAGTGAATTACTTTCTTTGTTTAAATATATCATTTATTTCTACATTTTCTTTATTATTATTCAAATTAAACGTTTTGGTTTATTATCATTATTTCTAAATATTGCCTATGTGCTATCACCCCTCTTTGATCCCACATTGTTCCTGCCTCTTTAATTATTGATAACCCCTCTATAACCCTCTTATATAAACACGTATTTCTGTATTAAAACCTGATTTTAACTCTTAAACTGTGCTTTGTAACGCCTATAGATGAGGTGTTTTGTAGCGGGGTGGAGGGGATGATTACACCGAGTGTGTGAGCAGATTTTGGGATGCAGGATCCGTGTTTCCCTCCCCCTCCTGCAGGCAGAGGACAAAGAGTAAAATGGGTCAGACTCCGGAGGGAAGAGCATCCTGAATCCGGAGAGCGACCATCGTGCTGCTCTAACCCGGCCTTTTCATCATTTTAATTTAAATAAAACCCCACCTTCCTCCATCCTCTCCGATCAGCGCCATGTGGAGCATTTAAAGGAACATTTGAAGCCATTTTCTGTAAACCAACATGTCCTCTCCGGATCTCACTGGAGCTGAACTGGTTTGATTGGGATTCAGATCTTTTTTTTTTTTGTTGGAGAAGCTCCGGTGTTTTTCCAGAGACCGACTCATCGGGCTGAGTCTATCCGACGAAGGGGCGATGGATGCGGGGTCGAGCTAATCCGTGTCCCCGGTGAAAATACAGGTACAATAGCTTTGAGGCTAGTGTTAGCATCAGTGAAGCTAAGGGCAGGTGGATCATTGAATAACATTAAATTAGCTGCTTTTTATTAGGATGTATATAGATATTTTACAGTATTTAAATGTGATATAGTGTCATGTTTAACAGATCGTTTATTTATGTATATTTACAGCCTTTAATCCGCAGTTTAAATCCACTTTGCGTACCTGTTATCATATGGAAGCCCACTGATGCCAATATGATGACAAATATGTCATTATCAATTTAACACATGGAAGCTCTTTAAGGCCAATGTGGTGGAAATCATAATAGTGTTTTCAATTTTAAACTCCCACAAACATTTGATTAATTGCTTCTATAAGCTAGCAGTTAAATTAATCAGTGTCCCCTTTAACGGTTGCCTTTGTGATAAATACTAGTTATTAAGAGACTTTATTTCAGTTTTTCTGTCAACAGCTAGCTTATTTACCTAGCTTTATAGCCTCTAACATGATGGGTCCACTTTGCGGTTATTTATAGGTATATATATACCCCCTAATAAAACAAAACACACCTTATTTTATAGTGTATTTTTATGCATTTAATTTAAAAACATTTATTCAGACTTTTTTAATTCTGTTGTTTACCCGTTTCATGAGTAAAAAGAGACTTATTCATGCCTTAAGAACACCACAGAATGTATTTAATGTTTATTATTTAGTTCTTTTAAAAATAAAGAGCTGTACTAAAGGTAACATATTTAACATTTAAAACGTTTTTCTTCATAAATGGTATACAATTTGTAACATTTTTTCTAATTAAATCAGATTTAAAACACTTGCTTGTATCATAAACACTTTATTACGAAGCAACAAACCAATACTGTTATTTATTTTTGTGGGAACAAGGCTTGTGTACATTAAATAATTTATTCGAAAAACCTTAATTAGCTGCTAATTGCCCTTTTCTTAAAAATATGGAAGCCCATATCTGCCAGTGTATGAAAACAAACATCCTGTAAATCACTACAATAATAATAATAATAATAATAATAATAATAATAATAATACATGGGGTTTGTATAGCGCTTTTCCTAATGCTCAAAGACGTTTACAATGATAAACTATATTAAAAATAATGATAGAGGGCAATTTCTCACACAAAACGTGGACATTAAGCCCCAAAACCGTCTCATACATGACGTGTGCTCACATAACCCTCGTGTTTTGTTTCAATGATCAGAACGTGGAGTCCAGAGGTGGAAGTATTGGAGTACAAATACTTTGTTACTTAAGTACATGTTTCTGTTATCAGTACTTTACTCCACTACTTATCTTTCTGACGACTTTTTACTTTTACTTCTTACATGTTGAACCCAAATACCTGTACTTTCTACTTCTTACATGTTGAACTCAAATACCTGTACTTTCTACTTCTTACATGTTGAACTCAAATACCTGTACTTTCTACTTCTTACATGTTGAACACAAATACCTGTACTTTCTACTTCTTACATGTTGAACTCAAATACCTGTACTTTCTACTTCTTACATGTTGAACACAAATACCTGTACTTTCTACTTCTTACATGTTGAACTCAAATACCTGTACTTTCTACTTCTTACATGTTGAACTCAAATACCTGTACTTTCTACTTCTTACATGTTGAACTCAAATACCTGTACTTTCTACTTCTTACATGTTGAACTCAAATACCTGTACTTTCTACTTCTTACATTTTGAACTCAAATACCTGTACTTTCTGCTTCTTACATGTTGAACTCAAATACCTGTACTTTCTACTTCTCACATGTTGAACTCAAATACCTGTACTTTCTACTTCTTACATTTTGAACTCAAATACCTGTACTTTCTACTTCTCACATGTTGAACTCAAATACCTGTACTTTCTACTTCTCTCATTTTCCAAACAGGCTGGTTCCTTTAGTCTGAATGTGTGTTTGGTGGCGTGATCATTATTATTTAGAGTCATTGCGTGCCTATTGATTTGAACACGATCCTTGTATCCATCATTTCCTGGTCTTCTCTAAAGAAGAGGGACCAATGGAAACGTTGTCATGTTGCCGTTGGTCACCATGGAAACATTCATTAGCTAACAATGACATTATTGTTCTATTAATATAAAGGGAGGTCAGGTACTCTTTAAAACAGCTGCTAGTTATGGGAACTTTTTACTGAAGTACATTTCAAAGCCTCTTTACTTTCACTTGAGTAAAGAAGTTTAGTCAGTACTTCTACTTTCACCAGAGTATTTTTAAACACGGGTATCTGTACTTCTACTTGAGTGAAGGATGTGTGTACTTCTACTTGAGTGAAGGATGTGTGTACTTCTACTTGAGTAAAGGATGTGTGTACTTCTACTTGAGTGAAGGATGTGTGTACTTCTACTTGAGTACTTCTACTTGAGTGAAGGATGTCTTTGTCCTCTCTGTTCAGACGCACCTGGAAACCCATCGGATAAGGAGCTGTAAAGCAGATAAAGTGACGTCCCAGCAGGGGGTAAAGTCTGCGGACTGTGGACCTTCTGATGGAGGACGCTGCTAACGGTAAGTTCTTGCTTCAAATGCACTAAATATATTCGATTTAAGTCACTACTATTTAGAAATATTTATGGCTATTTCACTTCCATCCTTTGGTTACTTTAACTCAATGACTCTAAATAATAATGATCACGCCACCAAACACACCTTCAGACTAAAGGAACCAGCCTGTTTGGAAAATGTGAGAAGTAGAAAGTACAGGTATTTGAGTTCAACATGTAAGAAGTAGAAAGTACAGGTATTTGAGTTCAACATGTAAGAAGTAGAAAGTACAGGTATTTGAGTTCAACCTGTAAGAAGTAGAAAGTACAGGTATTTGAGTTCAACATGTAAGAAGTAGAAAGTACAGGTATTTGAGTTCAACATGTAAGAAGTAGAAAGTACAGGTATTTGAGTTCAACATGTGAGAAGTAGAAAGTACAGGTATTTGAGTTCAACATGTAAGAAGTAGAAAGTACAGGTATTTGAGTTCAACATGTAAGAAGTAGAAAGTACAGGTATTTGAGTTCAACATGTAAGAAGTAGAAAGTACAGGTATTTGAGTTCAACATGTAAGAAGTAGAAAGTACAGGTATTTGAGTTCAACATGTAAGAAGTAGAAAGTACAGGTATTTGAGTTCAACATGTGAGAAGTAGAAAGTACAGGTATTTGAGTTCAACATGTAAGAAGTAGAAAGTACAGGTATTTGAGTTCAACATGTAAGAAGTAGAAAGTACAGGTATTTGTGTTCAACATGTAAGAAGTAGAAAGTACAGGTATTTGTGTTCAACATGTAAGAAGTAGAAAGTACAGGTATTTGAGTTCAACATGTAAGAAGTAGAAAGTACAGGTATTTGAGTTCAACATGTGAGAAGTAGAAAGTACAGGTATTTGAGTTCAACATGTAAGAAGTAGAAAGTACAGGTATTTGTGTTCAACATGTAAGAAGTAGAAAGTACAGGTATTTGTGTTCAACATGTAAGAAGTAGAAAGTACAGGTATTTGAGTTCAACATGTGAGAAGTAGAAAGTACAGGTATTTGAGTTCAACATGTGAGAAGTAGAAAGTACAGGTATTTGAGTTCAACATGTAAGAAGTAGAAAGTACAGGTATTTGTGTTCAACATGTAAGAAGTAGAAAGTACAGGTATTTGAGTTCAACATGTGAGAAGTAGAAAGTACAGGTATTTGAGTTCAACATGTGAGAAGTAGAAAGTACAGGTATTTGAGTTCAACATGTAAGAAGTAGAAAGTACAGGTATTTGAGTTCAACATGTGAGAAGTAGAAAGTACAGGTATTTGAGTTCAACATGTAAGAAGTAGAAAGTACAGGTATTTGAGTTCAACATGTAAGAAGTAGAAAGTACAGGTATTTGAGTTCAACATGTGAGAAGTAGAAAGTACAGGTATTTGAGTTCAACATGTAAGAAGTAGAAAGTACAGGTATTTGTGTTCAACATGTAAGAAGTAGAAAGTACAGGTATTTGAGTTCAACATGTAAGAAGTAGAAAGTACAGGTATTTGAGTTCAACATGTAAGAAGTAGAAAGTACAGGTATTTGAGTTCAACATGTAAGAAGTAGAAAGTACAGGTATTTGAGTTCAACATGTAAGAAGTAGAAAGTACAGGTATTTGTGTTCAACATGTGAGAAGTAGAAAGTACAGGTATTTGTGTTCAACATGTAAGAAGTAGAAAGTACAGGTATTTGTGTTCAACATGTGAGAAGTAGAAAGTACAGGTATTTGAGTTCAACATGTAAGAAGTAGAAAGTACAGGTATTTGTGTTCAACATGTAAGAAGTAGAAAGTACAGGTATTTGTGTTCAACATGTAAGAAGTAGAAAGTACAGGTATTTGTGTTCAACATGTAAGAAGTAGAAAGTACAGGTATTTGTGTTCAACATGTAAGAAGTAGAAAGTACAGGTATTTGTGTTCAACATGTAAGAAGTCAAAGTCAAAAGTCGTCAGAGAAATAAGTAGAGGAGTAAAGTACAGATACCAGAAACTTGTACTTGAGAACAGTAACGAAGTATTTGTACTCCACTACTTCCCACCTCTGTTTGTTACGGCAGTGAGAGTTGCCAAAGAAATGTCGTTGTACTTTGTATGATGACGATGAAGATATATTCTATATATTCCACTTATTTTGCCGTCTATTAATAAAACCCACTGACCTGATTCGCTCTGAGGAGGAAAGCTAAAAATGGAGACGCTCTATTTTTACTCGGAGTCGATTGATTCGTCTAATTTAGGCTCGTGTTTTGTCAGCGGAGACAGATCTGGGACGCTTAAAAAAAAAGGTGTTTTAGTGTCAAAAAACTGTCAGTGAGACGTTTTAAAAAAAGTCCATCAAAGGAATTTAAATCTAAAGATACTCGTGTTGTTATATAATAATACATTTGCTGTCTATGCTTTTCTACCATTAAGTAAATAATCACTTTCCCTAATTATTAAGTATTTCATTAGCCTCATAATTCCAATAAACTCCTTTTTTATTTCTTTTTTATTCCGTCATCGTGTAATCAGTAAAAAGAGACGTATTCATGCCTTTTTATTTAATGTTTATTATTTATTAAGTTCAGCTAAAATAAAGACCTGTAATAAATCTCATTTACTTGACATTTTTCTTCATAACTCTTATAAAATGTGTGAATATTTTTATAATTTAATCTGATTTCTTTACTGAATATAACTTATGAGTGTATGCCTCATTCAAATAAATTGTTTTAATTAAATAAACATGTTGTTTTTTAGGCTAAACACCCAAAATAATGTATTTAGGCAGAATATTTGTTTATATGAAAACACAAAGGGGCTCTGTTCTGCTCTGTTGTGATTGGTCGACCGCTCCGATGTCCCGCCCCTTAGCCTATCACGTACAATGTGTAGGATTATAATATGTAAAGTTATATTTAAGTGTATTTATTTGAGTATAAATGAATAACTCGTATCGTGTCCTCTCTCCTCAGTTCTCTAGTGTTTGTGGACTCTCTCTCTTTAAAACTGACCGTAGATCAGCGGCCGCCATGACGCCTCCTCCTTCTTCTTCCTCACCAACGCTGCTGCTGGTGGTGGTGACATCACTGATGACATCACTGGTGACATCACAGGCGCTGGACCCGGAGACGTGTTACTCGCGACAGCATCTGAGCGCCATCGTGAACGTGAGGCAGGCTATGACCAATCCCAGCACAGCGATGGACGCCCGGGCCGTGACCTCAGACAGAGACTGCGTTCTCTCCTGCTGCTCTGAGGAGGTGAAGCCAGGTGAGGTCACATGATCACGCTCACATGACCCCCGTCACATGACCCCCGTCACATGATCACGCTCACTCTGTATGTGTTTAACCTCCAGCTAGCTGCTACCTTTTTGATTGTTTTTTGTAGACCTGGCAATAAGCTTCTGATTCTTTCTGCTAGCGTAACGTGAGACCTCTCTTTCCTCCTCCTTTTAACTCATGAGACTTTTCAATTCTGACTTCTTTCGTGGTTTGTTGAAGGAGCTAAATGCAACATGGCCGTGTTCAATGGCAACAAGCCGGCGGGAGAGGATAACTGCTTCCTGTTTCACTGCGAGGTGGAGCAGGACTGTCCTCTGATGAAGGCGCAGGACAACATCAACACCTACGACATCTACAAAGGTGACCTCATCCCACTCAGATCCACCCAATATCTATATTTAATATGTGAAGCAGAAAGATCTAAAAAACTTAAGGTTGTCAATGTTTACTTCAGATTAGCTCCACGTCAGAAATGATCATGCTTGTCACATGTCTCTCTCCATAGAGGCTGAATCATCATGTTAATCACATAGCTATCATATGCCTCAAACAGTCC
The DNA here is from genome assembly GCF_949606895.1 of Notothenia rossii. NCBI lineage: Eukaryota > Metazoa > Chordata > Actinopteri > Perciformes > Nototheniidae > Notothenia > Notothenia rossii. The sequence continues at coordinate 64,075,917 of NC_136908.1, read as the reverse complement.
TGATGCTCTTCTAGGTAATCACACATCCTGTCATGTTCACAGCTACAGGTGATACCTTTGTTAGCATGTTGCTCTCATGTTGGAGGAGGACATTCAGTGTGTTCCCAACAGTTAGTCCTTCAGTTAGAGAGAGATTAGTTTGACTGAATTTAAAACACATTAATAACGACTGTGTCTAATTTCCCGCTCAGGTTTGATTCATCCAACCACGTTGAGAACCTCGACCACAACGACCGCCACCACTGAACCAACCACCATCACCATCACCACTACACCAGCACCAACTACACCAGCACCAACTACACCAGCACCAACTACACCGCCAACCACACAACCCACCACCACACAGAGTACCACAACAACAACAACAACAACAACGACACCAACAACCACCACCACCACTTTGGCGCCAACAACACCACCAACGACCACCATGACGACACCACCTCTTCCACCCTTCATCATCCTCGCCACCATGGCTCCAGTTCCTCCAGAAACAGCCACCACAACAACAACAACAACAACTTCTCCCACAACAACAACCGCCATGAAAAAGCCAAATAAACCCGGTCGAAAACCGAATAAACCGCCCAAGAGACTAAGGCCTCATCCTGTGAACAACGCCCATCCAACGCAGAGCTCCACCACGCTACTTCCTGTTGCTATTAGCAACACAGAGGCTATAGCAAGAACTACTGAAACTACAACTCCCACGACTACAACTCCCACTACTACGACTACAACTCCCACTACTACGACTACAACTCCCACTACTACGACTACAACTCCCACTACTACGACTACAACTCCAACAACTACGACTACAACTCCCACTACTACGACTACAACTCCCACTACTACGACTACAACAGCAACAAGAACTACAACTCCAACAACAACAACAACAACCATTCCACCTACTACAACTACTACAACTACTACAACTACTACACTTCCCACAACAACTACTTCCTGCAATTCTTCTCCACCAAGTACCACAACAACAACCACCACCATTTATACAACAACAACAACAACAACAACAACAACTCCGCCCTCCACCACACGTTCGTCTCTGCCAGCGAATCTCGTAGTCGTCGTCCCAAAAGACGCCGTCCAATCAGATCGCGCCCTCCAGGACTCGGGGTCTCACGGGGCGTTGAAAAACGGTGTTGTGGCGTTTATGGTGCTGGGACTAGCCGTGCTAACGCTAGCTTTAGCGGTCGGCGGACGAAAGGCGATGGAGTCGTTCGATCGACGACATTACACGAGACTGGAGCTCAACGACCTGCACTACGAGGTGTGAGGGGTGTTTTTCATTCGTGACGGGAGCTCGGAACGGACCAAAAGGCTTTAAATGTTGGTTCATGGGAGGATGTTTTGATTTTACGTTAGCTAAGACACGTTTGTTTGTTGAGATCTACGAACGTAATCTGGCATCTACATACGTTAGCTAACCAGCATTTGTTAGCCTGGATGTACGAACGACGGAAACTTGGAAAGTACTAAAAGACTTTAAATGATTGTTCATCTGATGGTGTTTTGATTTTACTTTAGCTAAGAAACGTTTGTTTGTTTGTTGAGATCCAAGAACGTTAGCTAACAAACGTTCGTTATCCGGCTTCTACATACGTGAGCTCACCAACATGCGTTAGCCTGGATGTACGAACGGCGTACGACTCTGAAAGGACTGAAATACTTGAAATGAGCGTTCATCTGATGGTGTTTTTATTTTACGTTGGCTAAGAAACGTTTGTTTGTTGAAATCCACAAACCTTAGCTAATGAACGTTTGATATCTGGCACCAACGTTCGGATGTACGGACGACGTACGTACGAAATGTGACGGGGACTCGGAAAATACTTTAAATGATTGTTCATCTGATGGTGTTGATTTTACATTAGCTAAGAAACGTTGTTTGTTGAGATCTACGAACGTTAGCTAACAAACGTTCTTTATCTGGCTTCTAAATACGCAAGCTAACCAACATTTGTTAGCTGGGATTTACGAACGACGAACGTACGGAATGTGACGGGGACTCGAAAAGGACTAAAAGACTTGAAAGGATTGTTCATCTGATGGTTCAGCACAAACTAAGAGAACGTGTGTTTAACTGAAGAGGCGTTACACTGAGAATAAAACTCACTTCACGATGTTGATTAGGGCTAACGTAGGTTTATAAATAATGATCATTAAAATGGGTGAGGTACAATCCTGATTGGCTGAAGGCTGTGCATTATTTCATAATAGCCAAACAGAATGTCCTCAGTTCATTCACATTGCCCTAAAATATGATTACAAACGACATCAGATTTAGTGAGTGTGGTATAAAAACATGACCTCATTGGAGTCACTATTATTTCCCAATCAGTTATTGATATGGATAAATCCTCCATAAATTACCCATAAACAAATTGCATTGTTTGAAAATTATCATTTGTGGACTTTCATGGATGGCACGATTGTATAATTTTATTTCGGTAAATATCTTATCATACAGTAAACGGGAAAACCCCAGAAGGAGATCATGTCTCTACGTTTAGCTCGTCCAAAAAATGCATCATAAGACAAATCAAACGCATCTTTAACGCTCTCTTTTTTAATATATTTTGTGCACAATTGAACAAAACTTCTGCTGAGTTTCATGTTTTAAGAAGATTTGTTACATCTTATCACAAAGTCATGTATTCGAATAATTAGAAAAACATCGTAATTAAGTAAAATAATGAAAAACTTTTAATCAGACTTTTATTTCTAACTATTAATTATTAAAAGTATTTGTTTATGTGGAGATGGCGATGAACAAACAAACAGCAATATTTTTATTCCCTGACTCTCAGGAAGCCTCTGTACATTCTTCACGGGTTATTATTATTATTATTATTGTGTGTATAGACACCTGCATGTATTTGTACTCACATGCTTCAGACTCTGCACTGTGCTGCTTTTCTGTCCACATGGCGCTGAATCGGGTTCTTGAAGGTTTAAAAAATATCGGAAATGGAGCCGGAGTTAAATTCAGAGACTCAACATTTTAGAGATTAGTGGAACATTTTTGGGACTAATTTATGAGAAAAAAACATATTAATAGAAAGTTTTCCTTTAACTTACATGGAAAATTTAACATAAAAATATCACCAACATTTCTGAGAAAAAAATTAAATTTGGAGATTTTTTTTCTAAATTATGAACAAAATTAGATGGAAATTATTTTTAAACTGTTTTAAAAAAAAACATTTTTAACATTTTTAAAAAACTGAAATTGAAAGAAAGAGAATCTCAGTTTTTTCACGTAAATTTAAAACTTAAATCTAATTTTTATTTTTTTAAATATCTTGCTTTTATTGTGTTTTTTTCTCGTAAATGCACAAATTAAATGGTAATCCAACGTTGTTTCTCTGAATGTTTCCCCCTCTGGCTCCATATTTGTTCCTGTTTTTAACCTTTAATTGACCTCACAGTCGGTCATATATAGATATATATATATATATATATATATATATATATATATATCACGTGGCTGCAGCTCTTCGATGCACTAACTGTGTTTTTGATAAATATGATATGCTTCTTTTTGAATATTAGATTGTTTTTCATAAGTAAGAGTACACTGGCCACGCACTATTTTCCTACACTGATGAAGACGATGATGAAGATGAGTGCACACACACTGCTGATGTTCCTCTGTTCTTAATAACCTCACGATGGTGACAGTTTGGTGTCTGTGACGTGATGCTTCTGCATACAGTCCATGTAAGGATTAAAAAAAATGTGATTTTTGATCGTCGTGATTGTGCCTTTTTTTCACTGATTCTGGGGATGGACCCTGAACTCAACACGAAATCATTCAGACACATTTTTAAAGATTTGATAAAAGAGGGAGGAAGTGAAACGCTCTGTTGAGTCTTTTTGTGTCTGTTTTTGATTATGTGTATTTTTATAATCATTGTCCATTTTTGATAATTTCTTTTTTAAGTCATTTTACGTCTATTTGATCACGTTGTCTCTTTTTGGTCCCTTTGCATTAATGAGCATTTTATTTGTCGTTTTGATCAGTTTGTGTCTATTATAATGTTGTCTTTTTGGTCATTTCCCATCTGTTTTACACTCAGACCTAAACACAGTAAATTGTGATGAAATGAACATATTTCTTATTGTTTAGATTCCACCAAGTATTAATCTGGAGCTGACGTTTGTTTACACATTCTCTGCTGATTTATTAATCTACAAAATGTTTCTCGGAAGTCTTCTAAGGGAGGATGATTCTGTATTTATCGTCACTTGTTTATCTTCAGACTTTGTTCTCCAGCCTTAGTTCAACTTAGTTTATCCAACATCTGTGATTTTCTATACAGATACAACTGATTTCGTTCACAATAAAATATGTTTAATGCACGATTACAAGCACTTCAAATAAGTATACAAATCCCAGTCAAATTATAAAAAGTGAGACAAACATGATGATTTACCCTCCTGTCAGTGAAAGGGTTTTTTGTGACTGTATGTTCTTTAGTCTCTTTCTGATCGTCTCTTTAAAACTAATTATTTTATGCCTTTTTACATATGCACATTTCATTTGGTGTATCTTTTTGGTCATTATGTGTCTGTTATTAATCACTTTGTCTCTCTTTTACCCGAAGTTAAAACTTACTTTATCCAACATCTCTATCATTTTAAATCCTTTCTCTGAGTGCTTGATGTTCCCAGTGTTTGTCTGAATGTGTGTCGGTGTGTGAGAGCCTCTGTACCGGGTTAAACGGAACCTCCATGATAAACTAGTCCCGCAGGAATGTGTGTGTTAAAGCCGAACTTCAGGGTCCTTCCTGCAGCCTGATTCTCCTCCAGGATCCGGGGGTGAATCCACAGCAGGAGAACACACACACTAAAACCCATTAAACACCATGCAACGGGGTGTTTTCCAGGCTGTTGTAACACTACCCTGCATGAAATCAGAACAACAATAGAGAAGGGCTGAGGAGGTGGAGGTGCAAGAGGAGGAGGAGGAGCAGCTTCCTCACAGCGGAAGGATCTCCTGCAGGACAATGTGAGAGTGCATCCACTTATAGCAAAAGCAGCCAGGATGGAACCACTGGGGATCATTTAACACCCTTTTTGTGGAGTGAAAATCACAATTTAGTTGCAAAAACCCCCTTGGATTGTGTGACCCAGAGGAACCGGCAGCAGCAGCGATGAGAGCTCTGCGCTGAGGCCGAGAATAGAGCGCCTTGCTGGGCCACGACTAGGGAGAAAGATGGGTGTCGTGCTGCGGAGCCTGTTGTTGTGTAGTTTCTGTATTCTCATACGAGGTGAGTCCCTGCTAAACACGCCGCTTTCTTTCAGGGTTTCCGGGTAAAAGTGTGGTTTAAAGCCCCACAGGAGCAGTGTTTTTTCAGCGGGGTTTCTCTGCAGAGGTGTCCGGGCTCGAGGCCCTTTCTCCGGGTCCGAGAGGAGCTAACTGTTAGCCCACTATGCTATGCGTGCTTTTCGCCTGTTTTGCTCCTGGAGCTCCGGGAAAATAAAACCACAAGTAGCCTGTGTTAGCCACATTAGCTGGAAAACATCCCGTTTCTCTCCCTAGGCTCCTCTGAATCCACATTTTCAGGTTAAATGTGGTATTTTACCCAAATGTGCAGTTTGTTAGCATGCTAACTTTGTGTTTAGTAACTTAGGTTAACGTTAGGTAGCAGTTAGCACAACAGATGCTAACACAAAGCTAACAGGCTAGTGTTGTGATTTTCATGTGTTTTTGTTTTGTTTCACGTTTGTCTCTTTTTGATCAGTTTGTCTGTGTTTTGTTATTGTGTGTCTTTTATAATAATTCATTTTGTGTTTTTGGTTGTAATTGTTGTCCATTTCTGGTCTTTTTCTGTCTGTTTTTAGTCATTTTATCTCTTTGATTATTTAGTGAATTATTTATTCATTTTGTGTTTGTTTTTAGTCATTTGTATGTTATTTTAGTCATTGTTGTCCTTGTTGTGTCTGTTTTGATCCTTTAGCTGGGCAATGATCAGGGAAATCTTCTTGTGTGTTAATTGTTGGTGTTATGTGACTAGATGCTGGCTGGGTCCTTCCTGCACATTTCTATCGAATAAAACTTAGTTTATCCCAGAACTCTGTGATGTTTTGTACAAGTATATAAACCTAGATTTGTTTACCATAAAAACAGTTAAAGCACTATTACAAACACTCAGAGCTGTTAGGCAATTACAATTAGTACAAAGACACAACGTTATATATACTAGAACGTGTTAGAGGAGTAAATACGAACTTAAATAGGCTTTTAGTCAAATATAACTGGTTCCTGGCTCTATCTATAACACAGGCTCAAAAGACAATGAAGTCAGTAGTTTTCTATAAAACCCAGAGAAGACGTGTTGAAATCCTTAAACAGAATCAAGTTATGGCTAAACGCAGTAAAGTGAGAGCAAGTGGCCCTCTGGTCTGTTTAGATTAATGCTTTATTTTATTTATCTGCAGCCGACCAGCGTTTACATTTTTACTGCTGACTTCTTCTCGTTTACAGCATACTTCTCTGACGTCTCTCTCTGTCTTGGTCCAAAACCACAGAAAGACAAATATTAGTGTGTGTGGTGTTTTGTGATGAAACATTTCCAATATTACGCCATGTCTACTTAAAAACACATTTTGAGTCTGTGTTCCTTTAGACGTCAGAAAACATCTAGTTTTGGCAGCGTTTACTGATAAAACGCCTGAATCAGTGAGCTCTGTGTACTGGGACATAAATATGTAATAAACAGCTGGAAACATCTCAAATGAGATCCAGATGGTCTGCTGGTGTGACCTCAGTCGATCCGGTGTTTGGGATCAAGTATAGGGTTAACTTTCATAGATCTGGATAGAATGGAGTTTCCGTGGACGACCCATCAGCACCGGTCAGCAGAAGGTTGAATATAGTGTCATCTTTAAGTTGGAAATGGTGTATTTTGGGCGGTATAAAGGTTGTTGTTTCTGTGTGTATTCCCCAGTTTAAGTGCTGTGATCTCCCACAGTATAAAAGAGGCATTTGTTACACTATAAAGGGTTTAAAGAGCAGCCTTTAGCTCTTTCCTGTTCTTTGGTTTTAGCGCCCGGCCGACGCGCTGACACGTCACTCAGAGATATGTTGTTGGTTTATGTTATGGTTCCCTTTTCTTCACTGTTCTCGTCTTTCAACACAAATGAAGGTTTCTTACCAGACGATGTTGAAACCGTTTCGTCACTTGGCTCCTACAGTGTTCTATATCACACTTTTGAGTTTGTATTTCTGTAAAGGGTGTAGCATGATAAAAGGTGTTTGTGTTTACCACCGTTTAAATGTATTATTCTATTTCTTTAACGGGGACAGTGAACACTGATCAACATTTCTGTACATGTGCCAAGAGGCTTTTTTTCATCTTAGTCCCTGGACAGATCAAGTCAACCTAAAGACACATTTCATTCAAAACTAAATACAATCAAATAAAAACATGCGCATACAGACCAGAGGCCTGTACTACGAAGCTGGTTCAACCTAACCTGGATATGTTTGAGTTAGCCGGTTGGTCTAATCCAAAACATACGCGCTCTCGCTAAACGGTCCTACGACGCGGGTTATCAAGTGGATCGCTCAAGCCATCCGTGTCCTATCTAGTTAGGTGCGTTCACATGAAAGGGGTGGTATCTGGAGCGTTCGACCAATCACAAACATGGAGAAGGTACTGACAGCGTAGCGTCATACTTCCTGAATGAAAAGTCAACTATAATATTAGACATATGAACAAGTTAAACTTTAAACATCCATGACTTAAACACTTGATCCAGGATCAAAGCCACATAGCTGCACCTGCAAGGTGAACACAGCTGGTAACAGAACAAGTGTTTGAATGCATACATGAACAGGTTTATGATATCACTGCCCCGTCTAAGACACCATCTGACTTTCATTACATTTGACTCCAGTGTTTCCTCAACTTAATGTGTTGCTTCAAATAATCCTTCTGCATCCAGTATGTGACACTGTGAGTGTTGCACGGCCAGATACGGCTCAGCTGACTCAGATAAGGAGATGATACATTATGATGTGATATGCCGTGGACTGTACTTCATGTTACTCTGATCCGGTTACTTATGTTGTGGCAGATATTTAAGTAAGCTTTCTTAACGCTAATGTTCTAATAGTCAGATTGCTCTGAAGATGGGAGGTGATATTCTATTAATGTTCACGTTCACACAGTCGCTGATTTTTGCCGGCCGTCTTTCCTGCAACGGCAGCTTTTCTGTATTTCCTTTCTCCTGTAATATGACTTGATGGCTTTAAACTCCGCACACTGAGCTCTGATTGGTCAGCAGGCAGTGCTTTCACTGAGTTGAGCTCTTAGCCTGCAACCTAACCTGCTCCGGGGCAGGTTAGCCGCTCAGCATCAGTTACCATGGAGATCTAGCCCGCTAAAAAGAGAACCAGCTTTGTAGGACCGGAAACCCAGAGTTAACCTGAAGTTAGCCGCTAAGAGAACATCCTGCTTCGTGGTACAGGCCTCTGGAAATGTTGATAAAAAAACTAAACGGAACAAAAAAGTTAAAACACAGGCAGATGTGTTTTCTACAGTTTAACATATCTTTCTCGTACCGTTTCCACTGCAACCAATACATATCTTCCCCAGTGTGAATGCACCTGTGATTGAACACACCCCCCCATCCCCCAGGTATAGCAGTGTTTCCCAGTATACATAGTATTTCTCTCCACACTTGAGTTTCTGTATATGTTCCTCTGTTACAGCTTGTATTTTCACAGGTATAGCAGTTGGGTTTTTGTCACAGTTTTAACGTTGTATTCTCGTGCCGGTTCCACCGTAAAAATAGCATATTATTTCTCCCCAGAATCCACGTTGTTTTCCCAGTATGCGTGTGGCGCAGTGGGTTAGTGCGTTGGTGTTGGGATCAGGGGTCACAGGTTCAAACCCCACTGCAGTCAGCATGCCCAAATTGCTCCTGTGGGGGTTGTCCTCAGTATTGAGTCTGGAAGCCGCTTTGGATAAAAGAGACTAACAAGTGACATGTGATGTATAACTCCTCCTCTTCCTCTTCCTCCTCTTCCTCTTCCTCTTCCTCCTCCTCCTCCTCCTCTTCCTCCTGCAGGCGTGCCGCTGCTGCTGTATGCGAACCGGCGGGACCTCCGTCTGGTGGACGCCGCCCACGAGAAGCACAACTCCTCGGTGGTGGTCGGGGGTCTGGAGGACGCCGCGGCCGTGGATTATATCTACGACCAGGGCCTCATTTACTGGAGCGACGTGAGCGAGGAGGCCATCAAGCGCACCGTGTTCAACCAATCAGGAGCCAGCGTGGTGCAGACGGTGGTGCCGGGACTCGTGTCGCCCGACGGCATCGCCTGTGATTGGAGAGGAAGGAAACTCTACTGGACCGACTCGGAGACGAATAGGATCGAAGTGTCTGAGCTGGACGGGAAGCTGAGGAAGGTTTTATTCTGGCAGGAGCTGGACCAACCCCGAGCCATCGCTCTGGACCCCGAACGAGGGTGAGTGGGGGGGGGGGGGGGTCAAGGTCCAAGGCTTTCATTGTCATTTGAACAATGTAAAGAGTAGAAGGTGGGAAACTGGGAGGGACGACACATTCCCAGTTGGTGTGCGTTAGAGGAGAGGAGAGGAGAGGAGAGGAGAGGAGAGGAGAGGACTTTATTAATCCCTGAGGGGAAATTCAGTAGTTGAACAGCAACAGGGTGAGGATGAAAAACAGCACAGCTTCACACAGATTAGAGATGAATACAATCAGTTAAGTAACTCTAAAATAAGAAATGAACTCAAATGAACATTTATACATTTGAGCTTCGCGTCGGGCCGAACCACGCCCCTCAGACCACGGCCTGAAGTGAGCTATTGCTTTTATAAAACGGTTACCAAGTGTGGCAATATGAAAGAAATACACACTCTAATTTAAATAGTTTTTATTAGTAAATAATGATGTTCAAAATAAAATAGTCCCTCCGTTGCCTTCTGCACGAAACATAGTGCGAGGTGGTTGCTATGCAACAACACTAACAGCTAGCGAACATATTAGACAGAGAGCGTTGATCCATTATTTGACTGTTGCATAGAAATCTGTCAACAGTTTATTGAGCTGCTGTTGAGTCGACGTCTGAAAGTCTATGACTTGATCCTGACCCGGTCTTCAGAACTCTTACAGACCCGCTGTGTTTGCTTCACGGTGTTCTGTTCGTTTGGGTCCCAGTCTACCTGCTCTTCACGTAGCTCTGGAGATAAGCACTGCTCCAGAGTGAGGCCAAGTTAACCCGTTCCCATCTTAAGCTTAGTTAGCTAGTTAGTTAGTTAGTTAGTTAGTTAGTTAGTTAGTTAGTTAGTTTCCTAACGGACGTAATGTAACAGCTTTGTTTCTCAGACGCGGAGGGATCCTGACTTGTTGTGAAAAGTAGCTACAATTCTACCCGTGATATACGCTCATTATATCACGGCTAAGAAGTTAGAACCAATCAGATTGCTTGATTTTGACTTGTCCATTTTATAAATATTAGATATATTTACGTGTGTGTGTGTGTTCGTAAAACATCCTAAATGTAAACGTCTGAAATTGAAATAAAATAGCATTTTTAAAAAGAAAGTAGAAAATATACATGTTGAAATACAAATACTATCTTATCACCTCGAGTTAGCCACTGTTAGCTTAGCGGTTGCTATCTGCACAGTAGCACCGTATCACAGGTGGAGGCGAGCAGCACAGGAAGAAAGGCAGTTTGGAAAATGACTGAATCGTGAAATCGCTTTTTAAAGTATTTGTAGGTTTTTATGGCTTTTGTTTTGTAATCACTCGAGAGAAGAACATCATGTTTCCATCCAGATCATATCTGAATGATTTACACTTTGATGTTTGCATCAAACCAACTTGGCACTGATCAGAATATGACTTCTCTTCATTGAGCTCATTAGATGGAGTTCTTCAGGGACGTTTTGCTCGGGCTTAGTTTCTTCACTTCTGGGACTGCAGAAGAATGGACGTGTGATTACTCGGTGGTCATTGTGAGTTGTTGCTTTTAGCTTTTCTCTCCCCAACAATCTGTCGTTTTCTATCAGGGAAAGATGTTGACTAATGTGATTACACACGAGCTGCAGATGTGGAAATCAACAGTTGGCACAGACTATTTCCTGGAAAACAGTTTCCACCGTAAACATTGTGTGTTGTTTAAAAACCGTCTAAACCGGGCCGATTTCTGCAGCCTGGGGAGAGGGGGAGGGGGGAGAGGGGGGAGGGCCTTGTTTCCAGCTTTAAGATGAATAGAAATACACGTTGAGTTGCAGTTTCACTTCTCCTTAAATCTGCAGTGTTTAGCATGTAGCGAGTTTGGATTAGATCAGAAGTTCTGTATTGATCCCAATGTGGGAGGTGTTGGCGCTGCATGGAAACACAAGGCGTTGAACATTAATAGTTAAAAGACGAGCTGTTCCAGGAGCTCAAGTGGAAAGAGACGTGTTTCCAGCTTTAAGATCAATCTCTATTTATTCATTCAGCACATTTAAAACTACGTCAGTCGACCAAAGTTCTGAAAAATAATAAGGCGACAATTAAAAATCAGAATAACTAGAAACATATAAAAAGGTACAGAAATGTCGTGTTCAGCTAAAAGCCGGAGCAACGAGGTGAGTTTTGAGCTTTAAAAAGTTCAATAGACTGAAAGGTTGGGATTTGGAAGAACTTTATTGATCCAAATTTGGGAAATGTTTGCGTTGCAGGAGAGGAGAGGAAGAGGAGAGGGAGGAAGAGGAGAGGAGAGGGGAGGAAGAGGAGAGGGAGGAAGAGGGTCTTGTTCTGGATCAGATTGTGTTTCTGCAGAACAACAGCCTCAGTGTTTCAGAGACGAGGAGGAATGTTTCTGAAACACTGAGACTCTGACTTCATCCCATTTATTACAGCCTCACATTCTCTACTTTAAAGAGTCCTCTCCTGCTGATGTTCAGGTGTATATCAGTATGTAGTGTCTCTACTTTAAAGAGTCCTCTCCTGCTGATGTTCAGGTGTATATCAGTATGTAGTGTCTCTACTTTAAAGAGTCCTCTCCTGCTGATGTTCAGGTGTATATCAGTATGTAGTGTCTCTACTTTAAAGAGTCCTCTCCTGCTGATGTTCAGGTGTATATCAGTATGTAGTGTCTCTACTTTAAAGAGTTCTCTCCTGCTGATG
>NC_136908.1:63973972-64061034 GCF_949606895.1 Notothenia rossii | reverse complement strand
AGCCAATCAGAGAGCAGCAGCACGGCTCACAGCCAATCAGAGAGCAGCAGCACGACTCACAGCCAATCAGAGAGCAGCAGCACGACTCACAGCCAATCAGAGAGGAGCAGCACGGCTCACAGCCAATCAGAGAGCAGCAGCACAGCATCACTATGCATTTCTAGCAAAAAACTAAATGAAAAGTCCCTGAGTCTGATTTTGATTTCAGGGTTCTTTAAAAATATATTTTTACACTACATATAATACACTTATATATATTTTAAGAGACACACATCTGATCTGTAGACTGGAGGAACTTCTCTATTATCTGCAGTTCTGTAACCCTGCGTTTACTGAGAAACAGGAAGGGAAGCAGACGATCTGAACGTTGAACAGACTGTTTACATAAAGACAGCTTCTCCAGCACTTCCTGTCAGATTCCCAGTTTGAGCTCAAAGTCGAGGGGAACATGTTATTACAGGGTAAAGGTGCTGATGTTGTGTTTTATTACACGTTAGAAAACGGGCGACCTGTACGCAGTGAAGGTGTTCAACAACCTGAGCTTCCTGCGGCCGCTGGACGTTCAGATGAGAGAGTTCGAGGTCCTGAAGAAACTGAACCACAAGAACATCGTGAAGCTGTTCGCCGTGGAGGAGGAGGTCTGGGAAACATGACCCTTCATCACACTACCTATTATTATTCTATTCTCATTCATTCATTTTTTTATTTTATTCTTCTTTGTTTTTAAATAATTGTTTTTTGCTGAATTTTCTTATATTATTCTTATTTGTATTTATTTTGTATATTTATTTTTTCTTATTCAGATTCTGATGTCATATTGAATCTTCTGTCTGTGTTCTCCTCAGCTCAGACGTGTTTAATGTGTTTCCTCTCTCAGTCTAACACCCGGCACAAGGTGCTGGTGATGGAGTATTGTCCATGTGGAAGCCTCTACACCGTCCTCGAGGAATCCTCCAACGCATACGGACTGCCGGAGGACGAGTTCCTCATCGTGCTGCACGACGTCGGTCAGTCACTCAGAAAAGGACTCATGTCGGGGGTTAGGACTCATGTCAGGGGTTAGGACTCATGTCAGGGATTAGGACTCATGTCAGGGGTTAGGACTCTTGTCAGGGTTTAGGACTCATGTCAGGATTTAGGACTCTTGTCAGGGGTTAGGACTCATGTCAGGGGTTAGGACTCATGTCAGGGGTTAGGACTCTTGTCAGGGTTTAGGACTCATGTCAGGATTTAGGACTCTTGTCGGGGGTTAGGACTCATGTCGGGGGTTAGGACTCATGTCAGGGGTTAGGACTCATGTCAGGGGTTAGGACTCTTGGGGTTAGGACTCATGTCAGGGGTTAGGACTCATGTCAGGGGTTAGGACTCATGTCAGGGGTTAGGACTCTTGTCAGGGGTTAGGACTCTTGTCAGGGGTTAGGACTCTTGTCAGGGGTTAGGACTCATGTCAGGGGTTAGGACTCTTGTCAGGGGTTAGGACTCTTGTCAGGGGTTAGGACTCTTGTCAGGGGTTAGGACTCTTGTCAGGGGTTAGGACTCATGTCAGGGGTTAGGACTCTTGTCAGGGGTTAGGACTCTTGTCAGGGGTTAGGACTCTTTCCTGTTTTTATAGACTTCTTGCACTGTGTTTTATTTGTGTGTGTGTGTGTGTGTGTGTGTGTGTGTGTGTGTGTGTGTGTGTGTGTGTGTGTGTGTGTGTGTGTGTGTGTGTGTGTGTGTGTGTGTGTGTGTGTGTGTGTGTGTGTGTGTGTGTGTGTGTGTGTGTGTGTGTGTGTGTGTGTGTGTGTGTGTGTGTGTGTGTGTGTGTGTGTGTGTGTGTGTGTGTCTCAGTGGCGGGGATGAACCACCTGAGGGAGTACGGCATCGTGCACAGAGACATAAAGCCAGGGAACATCATGCGAGTGATCGGAGAGGGCGGGCGCTCCGTCTACAAACTGACCGACTTCGGAGCGGCTCGAGAACTGGAGGACGACGAGCAGTTTGTGTCTCTGTACGGGACAGAGGAGTACCTGGTGAGGATACACACCTGTTACACACCTGGGGAGAGTACACACACACCTGTAACACACCTGGTGAGGATGCACACCTGTTACACACCTGGGGAGAGTACACACACACCTGTTACACAGCTGGTGAGAGTACACATACTAACACACCTGGGGAGAGTACACATACTAACACACCTGGGGAGAGTACACATACTAACACACCTGGGGAGAGTACACATACTAACACACCTGGGGAGAGTACACACACTAACACACCTGGGGAGAGTACACATACTAACACACCTGGGGAGAGTACACATACTAACACACCTGGGGAGAGTACACATACTAACACACCTGGGGAGAGTACACACACTAACACACCTGGGGAGAGTACACATACTAACACACCTGGGGAGAGTACACACACTAACACACCTGGGGAGAGTACACATACTAACACACCTGGGGAGAGTACACACACTAACACACCTGGGGAGAGTACACATACTAACACACCTGGGGAGAGTACACATACTAACACACCTGGGGAGAGTACACACACTAACACACCTGGGGAGAGTACACATACTAACACACCTGGGGAGAGTACACATACTAACACACCTGGGGAGAGTACACACACTAACACACCTGGGGAGAGTACACACACTAACACACCTGGGGAGAGTACACACACTAACACACCTGGGGAGAGTACACACACACCTGTTACCCTCTCCCCTGGTGTTGTCCCAGTAGTTGTTTACCCTCTCCTCAGGTGTTGTCCCAGTAGTTGTTTACCCTCTCCTCTGGTGTTGTCCCAGTAGTTGTTTACCCTCTCCTCTGGTGTTGTCTCAGTAGTTGTTTACCCTCTCCTCAGGTGTTGTCCCAGTAGTTGTTTACCCTCTCCTCAGGTGTTGTCCCAGTAGTTGTTTACCCTCTCCTCTGGTGTTGTCTCAGTAGTTGTTTACCCTCTCCTCAGGTGTTGTCTCAGTAGTTGTTTACCCTCTCCTCAGGTGTTGTCCCAGTAGTTGTTTACCCTCTCCTCTGGTGTTGTCCCAGTAGTTGTTTACCCTCTCCTCTGGTGTTGTCCCAGTAGTTGTTTACCCTCTCCTCTGGTGTTGTCTCAGTAGTTGTTTACCCTCTCCTCAGGTGTTGTCCCAGTAGTTGTTTACCCTCTCCTCTGGTGTTGTCCCAGTAGTTGTTTACCCTCTCCTCTGGTGTTGTCTCAGTAGTTGTTTACCCTCTCCTCAGGTGTTGTCCCAGTAGTTGTTTACCCTCTCCTCTGGTGTTGTCTCAGTAGTTGTTTACCCTCTCCTCAGGTGTTGTCCCAGTAGTTGTTTACCCTCTCCTCTGGTGTTGTCCCAGTAGTTGTTTACCCTCTCCTCTGGTGTTGTCTCAGTAGTTGTTTACCCTCTCCTCAGGTGTTGTCCCAGTAGTTGTTTACCCTCTCCCCTGGTGTTGTCCCAGTAGTTGTTTACCCTCTCCTCTGGTGTTGTCTCAGTAGTTGTTTACCCTCTCCTCAGGTGTTGTCCCAGTAGTTGTTTACCCTCTCCTCTGGTGTTGTCTCAGTAGTTGTTTACCCTCTCCTCAGGTGTTGTCCCAGTAGTTGTTTACCCTCTCCTCAGGTGTTGTCCCAGTAGTTGTTTACCCTCCTCTGGTGTTGTCCCAGTAGTTGTTTACCCTCTCCCTTGGTGTTGTCCCAGTAGTTGTTTACCCTCTCCCCTGGTGTTGTCCCAGTAGTTGTTTACCCTCTCCTCTGGTGTTGTCCCAGTAGTTGTTTACCCTCTCCTCTGGTGTTGTCCCAGTAGTTGTTTACCCTCTCCTCAGGTGTTGTCCCAGTAGTTGTTTACCCTCTCTTCAGGTGTTGTCCCAGTAGTTGTTTACCCTCTCCTCAGGTGTTGTCCCAGTAGTTGTTTACCCTCTTTTCAGGTGTTGTCCCAGTAGTTGTTTACCCTCTCCTCTGGTGTTGTCCCAGTAGTTGTTTACCCTCTCTTCAGGTGTTGTCCCAGTAGTTGTTTACCCTCTCCCCTGGTGTTGTCCCAGTAGTTGTTTACCCTCTCTTCAGGTGTTGTCCCAGTAGTTGTTTACCCTCTCCTCAGGTGTTGTCCCAGTAGTTGTTTACCCTCTCTTCAGGTGTTGTCCCAGTAGTTGTTTACCCTCTCCCCTGGTGTTGTCCCAGTAGTTGTTTACCCTCTCTTCAGGTGTTGTCCCAGTAGTTGTTTACCCTCTCTTCAGGTGTTGTCCCAGTAGTTGTTTACCCTCTCCTCAGGTGTTGTCCCAGTAGTTGTTTACCCTCTCTTCAGGTGTTGTCCCAGTAGTTGTTTACCCTCTCTTCAGGTGTTGTCCCAGTAGTTGTTTACCCTCTCCTCTGGTGTTGTCCCAGTAGTTGTTTACCCTCTCCTCAGGTGTTGTCCCAGTAGTTGTTTACCCTCTCCTCTGGTGTTGTCCCAGTAGTTGTTTACCCTCTCCTCAGGTGTTGTCCCAGTAGTTGTTTACCCTCTCCTCAGGTGTTGTCCCAGTAGTTGTTTACCCTCTCCTCAGGTGTTGTCCCAGTAGTTGTTTACCCTCTCTTCAGGTGTTGTCCCAGTAGTTGTTTACCCTCTCTTCAGGTGTTGTCCCAGTAGTTGTTTACCCTCTCCTCAGGTGTTGTCCCAGTAGTTGTTTACCTTCTCCTCAGGTGTTGTCCCAGTAGTTGTTTACCCTCTCCTCAGGTGTTGTCCCAGTAGTTGTTTACCCTCTCCTCAGGTGTTGTCCCAGTAGTTGTTTACCCTCTCCCCTGGTGTTGTCCCAGTAGTTGTTTACCCTCTCCTCAGGTGTTGTCCCAGTAGTTGTTTACCCTCTCCTCTGGTTTTGTCCCAGTAGTTGTTTACCCTCTCCTCAGGTGTTGTCCCAGTAGTTGTTTACCCTCTCCTCAGGTGTTGTCCCAGTAATTGTTTACCCTCTCCTCAGGTGTTGTCCCAGTAGTTGTTTACCCTCTCCTCAGGTGTTGTCCCAGTAGTTGTTTACCCTCTCCCCTGGTGTTGTCCCAGTAGTTGTTTACCCTCTCCCCTGGTGTTGTCCCAGTAGTTGTTTACCCTCTCACCTGGTGTTGTCCCAGTAGTTGTTTACCCTCTCCTCAGGTGTTGTCCCAGTAGTTGTTTACCCTCTCCTCTGGTGTTGTCTCAGTAGTTGTTTACCCTCTCCTCTGGTGTTTTCCCAGTAGTTGTTTACCCTCTCCTCTGGTGTTGTCTCAGTAGTTGTTTACCCTCTCCTCTGGTGTTGTCTCAGTAGTTGTTTACCCTCTCCTCTGGTGTTTTCCCAGTAGTTGTTTACCCTCTCCTCTGGTGTTGTCTCAGTAGTTGTTTACCCTCTCCTCTGGTGTTGTCTCAGTAGTTGTTTACCCTCTCCTCTGGTGTTGTCTCAGTAGTTGTTTACCCTCTCCTCTGGTGTTGTCTCAGTAGTTGTTTACCCTCTCCTCTGGTGTTGTCTCAGTAGTTGTTTACCCTCTCCTCTGGTGTTGTCTCAGTAGTTGTTTACCCTCTCCTCTGGTGTTGTCTCAGTAGTTGTTTACCCTCTCCTCAGGTGTTGTCCCAGTAGTTGTTTACCCTCTCCTCTGGTGTTGTCTCAGTAGTTGTTTACCCTCTCCTCTGGTGTTTTCCCAGTAGTTGTTTACCCTCTCCTCTGGTGTTGTCTCAGTAGTTGTTTACCCTCTCCTCTGGTGTTGTCTCAGTAGTTGTTTACCCTCTCCTCTGGTGTTGTCTCAGTAGTTGTTTACCCTCTCCTCAGGTGTTGTCCCAGTAGTTGTTTACCCTCTCCTCTGGTGTTGTCTCAGTAGTTGTTTACCCTCTCATCTGGTGTTGTCCCAGTAGTTGTTTACCTTCTCCTCAGGTGTTGTCCCAGTAGTTGTTTACCCTCTCCCCTGGTGTTGTCCCAGTAGTTGTTTACCCTCTCCTCAGGTGTTGTCCCAGTAGTTGTTTACCCTCTCCTCTGGTGTTGTCCCAGTAGTTGTTTACCCTCTCCTCAGGTGTTGTCCCAGTAGTTGTTTACCCTCTCCCCTGGTGTTGTCCCAGTAGTTGTTTACCCTCTCCTCTGGTGTTGTCCCAGTAGTTGTTTACCCTCTCCCCTGGTGTTGTCCCAGTAGTTGTTTACCCTCTCCCCTGGTGTTGTCCCAGTAGTTGTTTACCCTCTCCCCTGGTGTTGTCCCAGTAGTTGTTTACCCTCTCCCCTGGTGTTGTCCCAGTAGTTGTTTACCCTCTCCCCTGGTGTTGTCCCAGTAGTTGTTTACCCTCTCCTCTGGTGTTGTCTCAGTAGTTGTTTACCCTCTCCTCTGGTGTTTTCCCAGTAGTTGTTTACCCTCTCCTCTGGTGTTGTCTCAGTAGTTGTTTACCCTCTCCTCTGGTGTTGTCTCAGTAGTTGTTTACCCTCTCCTCTGGTGTTTTCCCAGTAGTTGTTTACCCTCTCCTCAGGTGTTGTCCCAGTAGTTTTTTACCCTCTCCCCTGGTGTTGTCCCAGTAGTTGTTTACCCTCTCCTCAGGTGTTGTCCCAGTAGTTGTTTACCCTCTCCCCTGGTGTTGTCCCAGTAGTTGTTTACCCTCTCCTCTGGTGTTGTCCCAGTAATTGTTTACCCTCTCCTTCTGTGGTGTTATTCCCGCAGCACCCGGACATGTACGAGCGAGCCGTTCTGAGGAAGGATCACCAGAAGAAGTACGGAGCAACGGTGGATCTGTGGAGCATCGGAGTCACTTTCTACCACGCAGCGAGCGGCAGCCTCCCCTTCAGACCGTTTGAGGGGCCGCGGCGCAACAAGGAGGTCATGTAAGAGGAGGAAACATCACTAACACATATATATACTTTATTCAACAAGGAGGCCATGAGAGAGGAGGAAACATCACTAACACATATATATACTTTATTCAACAAGGAGGTCATGTAAGAGGAGGAAACATCACTAACACATATATATACTTTATTCAACAAGGAGGCCATGAGAGAGGAGGAAACATCACTAACACATATATATACTTTATTCAACAAGGAGGCCATGAGACTGTTTTCTGACTGTATGTTTGTGTCTCAGGTATAAAATCATCACAGAGAAACCTTCAGGAACGATCTCCGGTCACCAGAAGAGTGAGAACGGGAAGATCGAGTGGAACACCGAGATGCCCGTCTCCTGCAGCCTCTCCAAGTCAGAGACACTCCTACATCTCACCAAACACTCGTTAAAATGTGTTTTAACGTTATAAATATGTGTTTAAATGTTCGTCACGTTGCATACTTCAGAAACACTTCTGCTGTCTGCGTTTCACATTTAGACTTTAACCCTTAAGTTACACATTTATAAAAATGTTACCTGGATATTAAATGTTGAATTGATATTCTAATTATTTTGTTTCCAGGGGTCTTCAGAGCCTTTTGACCCCGGTGCTCGCCAACATCCTGGAGGCGGATCAGGAGAAATGTTGGGGATTCGATCAGTTTTTCGCCGAAACAAACGATATCCTTCATCGAACCATCGTCAACGTGTTCAGCCTTCAACAAGCAACGCTGCACCATATCTACATCCACCAGTACAACACGTACGTTATATTATTAAACCATATCTACATCCACCGGTACAACACGTACGTTACGTTATTAAACCATAGCTACATCCACCAGTACAACACGTACGTTACGTTATTAAACCATAGCTACATCCACCAGTACAACACGTACGTTACGTTATTAAACCATAGCTACATCCACCAGTACAACACGTATGTTACGTTATTAAACCATAGCTACATCCACCAGTACAACACGTACGTTACGTTATTAAACCATGTCTACATCCACCAGTACAACACGTACGTTACGTTATTAAACCATAGCTACATCCACCAGTACAACACGTACGTTACGTTATTAAACCATGTCTACATCCACCAGTACAACACGTACGTTACGTTATTAAACCATAGCTACATCCACCAGTACAACACGTACGTTACGTTATTAAACCATTTCTACATCCACCAGTACAACACGTACGTTACGTTATTAAACCATAGCTACATCCACCAGTACAACACGTACGTTACGTTATTAAACCATAGCTACATCCACCAGTACAACACGTATGTTACGTTATTAAACCATAGCTACATCCACCGGTACAACACATACGTTACGTTATTAAACCATGTCTACATCCACCAGTACAACACGTACGTTATATTATTAAACCATAGCTACATCCACCAGTACAACACGTACGTTACGTTATTAAACCAAAGCTACATCCACCAGTACAACACGTACGTTACGTTATTAAACCATAGCTACATCCACCAGTACAACACGTACGTTACGTTATTAAACCATGTCTACATCCACCAGTACAACACGTACGTTATATTATTAAACCATAGCTACATCCACCAGTACAACACGTACGTTACGTTATTAAACCAAAGCTACATCCACCAGTACAACACGTACGTTACGTTATTAAACCATAGCTACATCCACCAGTACAACACGTACGTTATATTATTAAACCATAGCTACATCCACCAGTACAACACGTACGTTACGTTATTAAACCATATCTACATCCACCAGTACAACACGTACGTTACGTTATTAAACCATAGCTACATCCACCAGTACAACACGTACGTTACGTTATTAAACCATAGCTACATCCACCAGTACAACACGTACGTTACGTTATTAAACCATATCTACATCCACCAGTACAACACGTACGTTATATTATTAAACCATATCTACATCCACCAGTACAACACGTACGTTATATTATTAAACCATAGCTACATCCACCGGTACAACACGTACGTTATATTATTAAACCATAGCTACATCCACCGGTACAACACGTACGTTATATTATTAAACCATAGCTACATCCACCAGTACAACACGTACGTTACGTTATTAAACCATAGCTACATCCACCGGTACAACACGTACGTTACGTTATTAAACCATAGCTACATCCACCGGTACAACACGTACGTTATATTATTAAACCATAGCTACATCCACCGGTACAACACGTACGTTATATTATTAAACCATATCTACATCCACCAGTACAACACGTACGTTACGTTATTAAACCATATCTACATCCACCAGTACAACACGTACGTTACGTTATTAAACCATAGTTACATCCACCAGTACAACACGTACGTTATATTATTAAACCATAGCTACATCCACCGGTACAACACGTACGTTATATTATTAAACCATAGCTACATCCACCAGTACAACACGTACGTTACGTTATTAAACCATAGCTACATCCACCGGTACAACACGTACGTTATATTATTAAACCATAGCTACATCCACCAGTACAACACGTACGTTATATTATTAAACCATAGCTACATCCACCAGTACAACACGTACGTTATATTATTAAACCATAGCTACATCCACCGGTACAACACGTACGTTATATTATTAAACCATAGCTACATCCACCGGTACAACACGTACGTTATATTATTAAACCATAGCTACATCCACCGGTACAACACGTACGTTATATTATTAAACCATAGCTACATCCACCGGTACAACACGTACGTTATATTATTAAACCATAGCTACATCCACCGGTACAACACGTACGTTATATTATTAAACCATAGCTACATCCACCGGTACAACACGTACGTTATATTATTAAACCATAGCTACATCCACCGGTACAACACGTACGTTATATTATTAAACCATAGCTACATCCACCGGTACAACACGTACGTTATATTATTAAACCATAGCTACATCCACCGGTACAACACGTACGTTATATTATTAAACCATAGCTACATCCACCGGTACAACACGTACGTTATATTATTAAACCATAGCTACATCCACCGGTACAACACGTACGTTATATTATTAAACCATAGCTACATCCACCGGTACAACACGTACGTTATATTATTAAACCATAGCTACATCCACCAGTACAACACGTACGTTATATTATTAAACCGTATCTACATCCACCAGTACAACACGTACGTTATATTATTAAACCATAGCTACATCCACCGGTACAACACGTACGTTATATTATTAAACCATAGCTACATCCACCGGTACAACACGTACGTTATATTATTAAACCATAGCTACATCCACCGGTACAACACGTACGTTATATTATTAAACCATAGCTACATCCACCGGTACAACACGTACGTTATATTATTAAACCATAGCTACATCCACCGGTACAACACGTACGTTATATTATTAAACCATAGCTACATCCACCGGTACAACACGTACGTTATATTATTAAACCATAGCTACATCCACCAGTACAACACGTATGTTATATTATTAAACCATAGCTACATCCACCAGTACAACACGTACGTTATATTATTAAACCATAGCTACATCCACCAGTACAACACGTACGTTATATTATTAAACCATAGCTACATCCACCAGTACAACACGTACGTTATATTATTAAACCATATCTACATCCACCAGTACAACACGTACGTTATATTATTAAACCATAGCTACATCCACCAGTACAACACGTACGTTATATTATTAAACCATATCTACATCCACCGGTACAACACGTACGTTACGTTATTAAACCATAGCTACATCCACCAGTACAACACGTACGTTACGTTATTAAACCATAGCTACATCCACCGGTACAACACGTACGTTACGTTATTAAACCATAGCTACATCCACCGGTACAACACGTACGTTATATTATTAAACCATAGCTACATCCACCGGTACAACACGTACGTTATATTATTAAACCATAGCTACATCCACCAGTACAACACGTACGTTATATTATTAAACCATAGCTACATCCACCGGTACAACACGTACGTTACGTTATTAAACCATAGCTACATCCACCAGTACAACACGTACGTTATATTATTAAACCATAGCTACATCCACCGGTACAACACGTACGTTATATTATTAAACCATAGCTACATCCACCAGTATAACACGTACGTTATATTATTAAACCATAGCTACATCCACCGGTACAACACGTACGTTATATTATTAAACCATAGCTACATCCACCAGTACAAGACGTACGTTACGTTATTAAACCATATCTACATCCACCAGTACAACACGTACGTTATATTATTAAACCATAGCTACATCCACCGGTACAACACGTACGTTATATTATTAAACCATAGCTACATCCACCAGTATAACACGTACGTTATATTATTAAACCATATCTACATCCACCAGTACAACACGTACGTTATATTATTAAACCATAGCTACATCCACCGGTACAACACGTACGTTATATTATTAAACCATAGCTACATCCACCAGTATAACACGTACGTTATATTATTAAACCATATCTACATCCACCAGTATAACACGTACGTTATATTATTAAACCATAGCTACATCCACCAGTACAACACGTACGTTATATTATTAAACCATAGCTACATCCACCGGTACAACACGTACGTTATATTATTAAACCATAGCTACATCCACCTGTACAACACGTACGTTACATTATTAAACCATAGCTACATCCACCGGTACAACACGTACGTTACGTTATGAAACCATAGCTACATCCACCGGTACAACACGTACGTTATATTATTGAGTTTTGAGAAAGGAAATCTGAATTTCAGAAGTTTGGTAATAAAAAGGGAAAATAAGATTTTGAAAGAAAAGTCTTGATTCTGAGATGTTGTCTTTAAGTGATGTTTGTTCCAAGCTGCTGTTCCCTGTGCGTCCTCAGGGCGGCGCTGTTCCAGGAGCTGTTGTCTCGGCGCTGCAGTATCCCGCTCCACCACCAGGAGCTGCATTACGAGGGCCGCCGCCTCGTGCTCGACCCGAACCGCCAGGCGCAGGTTTTCCCCAAAACGTCCCGAGAAAACCCGATCATGCTGCTGAGCCGCGAGGCCGTCGCCACCGTGGGGCTCATCTTCGAGGACCGTACGTTATTTATTCATTTATTACGACTTTATGCATGTTTTTATTCATCTCCCAGGACTGTACGTTATTTATTCATTTATTACTACTTTATGCATGTTTTTATTCATCTCCGAGGACCGTACGTAGAAAACTACTTTATTTAAAACAACTGATGCTGGACAGACTAAAGGTCATGAATGGTTTGTTTATCAATTTAAACATTGGACAGCTTTGTTTGTGTCTTACGTTTTTCATTTTGGCTTTTACTTTGATTTCAGGTAGCAATGAAAGGTTTAGAAAAAAATCCGTTTTGAGAGAAAAAAGGTTTTCAACAAAAAGTCAGAATTTTGGGATTTAGAAGAAAAAACTCGTCATTTTTGAGATTTTCTGAAAAAAAGTCAACATTCTGAGAATTTTTTTTTAAAGTTTGAGATCTTGAGATAACAAAAACAATGACAAATACATATCCTGGTTTGTGTTTGTTTATCAATTCAAACATTTGACAGCTTTCTTAAATGTTACCTAAAAGTGAGTTATTTAGCTTTAATTAGAGCTGCCTCTAACCTGTCTCCGTGTTTCTTCCTCTGCAGCGAGTCCCCCGAAGGTTCAGCCTCGCTACGACCTGGACCTCGACGCCAGCTACGCTAAGGTATATCAAATAACTACAAACACCACCAGTTACCCCCTCGCCCAATACATCTCTAAATTCTGACTATTTTTTCCTTCTGAAAATCCCATTTTGTAAAAAGTTTTTTCCGAAAATCTCAAAATTCCGATCTGTTTTTTTAAATCTCAAATTCAGACTTTTTTTCCTCAAAATATCAAATTGTTACTTTTTCTAAAAATATGAAATTATGACGTTTTTTCTCAAAATATCAAATCAGGACTTTTTTTCTCAAAATTAGAACTTTTTCTTGGAAATCTGCAAAACTATTTTTCTCAAAATGTTTAATTAATGATCGTTTTTGCTGTGTTTATTGTATTTTTGTAACTGGCACTACAATTTCCTTTGGGATAAAAACAGTCTTATCTTAATTATCCTAATATGTAAATGTTGTTGTTGTTGTTGTTGTTGTTGTTTCTAGACGTTTGCTGGAGACGTGGGTCACCTGTGGAAAACCTCTGAGTCTCTGCTGCTTTATCAGGAGCTCGTGAGGAAGGGAGTGCGAGGCCTGATGTGAGTTCAAAACCAGCGAGGCCGTTTGTTGTTGTTGTTGTTGTTGTTGTTGTTGTTGTTGATGAAGACATGCTGAATATGATGGGATGTTGTGTGTGTGCAGAGAGCTGATGAAGGAGGACTACAGTGAGATCCTTCACAAGAAGTCTGAAGTCTTCCATCTCTGCAATTACTGCACCCAAATCCTGCAGAGGACGGAGCAGCTGTGAGACACATTCATTACCCCAGTGGTTCTCAAACCTTTTCTGTCAGGCCCCCCCTTTGGAGAAAAAGAAAAGTCGGGGCCCCCAACAAAAATAGTCAGGCTCAGTGGCGGCGCCAGATATTTCTTTTGGCGTGCTGTGGGGTAGCTTGACGTTTCATAGAGGGCGCTCAAACATTTAGGGTTTCCCATTAATGTCCCGGGCGCTACAGAGGAATGTTCTCCTGCAACACTCCCCACGCACACACAGTGTGACGGTTACAATGAAGGCTCGATCATCAGCTCACGGCATACAGGTGTAAGCAGGGGTCAAGTGCTATTTCTATAGGTGCTGTGTGGACCTCACATAGGGGGGTCCGAGGGCAAGCTCCCCCGGAAGATTTATTTTTTAATATTGAAGTTAAAAGCATTAATCTGGTTAACTTTGAGAGCAACATGAAGAGATCTATGGATACCTCTCTCAACACCCATTTGAAACAGAACTTTTTCTTTATGGATATTTTACAAATCACCCTTTAATGAAACACAGAGACCCAGACGTAATGTCACTTTATCATATTATTTTCGAATCAATCATTTTTTTAATTATGATTTTTTAAAATCTTTTTTTTTTTTTTAATAACCATGTTTCCTCCTGGTCTCTCACCCCCCCCCCGTCATGCCTCTCCCCACTTTGGGAACCACTGCATTAAACAATTTAGTAATATTGATTAAGCTATTTCTTTATTTAGGTATTTATTTTGTTGATTTATAATAAGGTTGTTTATTACATGTTTATTAATTAATTTAGATATTCTTTTAATATATTTCTGTTTGATTTACGTCTTTATTTGTTCTTTTATTTACTTTTCTATTTAAAGCAAATAAAACTAATGTGTTTCTGCTGCAGGTTTGAGGTCATGATGCAGGCCAACATGCTGTCCTCAGAGTACGACGAGATCTGTGACATGCACAAGAAAGTCCTCAGAGTGAGCTCACACACACACACACACACACACACACACACACACACACACACACACACACACACACACACACACACGCACTGTGTACTCTGTGTACTCTGTGTGTATAACAGTGTGTATCAATGTGTGTGTGCAGATCTCTGGTTCTCTGGAGCCCATCGAGCGAACGTCTCAGGATTTGAAGTCTAAGTTCCTCCCCTCCGGGCTGCTGAGTGACAGCTGGATCCTGCAGGTTGGAACGCACCCCGAGGACCGGAAGTGAGCTCACTGCCCGTTTATATTCAATATTCTGCATATCTTTTATTGATAAGCTTAATGAACTTAATGAACACCTCCATCAGAAAGTCCAGCTCTATTTTGCTAAATGTATTAAAATCACATTTTTATTTCATGTTTTTTATTAGTTGAGCTATTTAGTTATAGTTACTTATTTTGTATTGAATTAGTTAGTTAGTTAGTTAATAATTATTTATTTAATGATATGTTTATATTAATGATGCATTATTTATTGATGTATTAATGTAAAACATTGTATTAATGGTTCTATGATGGTTCCCTTCAGTGTGGAGAAGATCAAAGTGCTGCTGGACTCCATCACAGCCATCTACCATCAGTTCAAGAAGGACAAAGCTGAGAGGCGTCAGTGTTTACATTCATCTCATGATAATGAATATCATCTCTAATATGTCTTGAATTGATTCCCTTTTAAAAGATGTATTTATCCTTTCTTTAATCTGCTGTAACTCTCACTCTTCAGGTCTGCCGTACAACGAGGAGCAGATCCACAAATTTGACAAGTAAATAAATATTCTGTGTTTATTTATTAAAATAATATCAGTTCTGCCAATCGGTAAAATCCTTCGTTAATAAAGTTAAACCGTTTCTTGTTTTTTTTAAATCATTTTTGTGGGATAATAATCAGCATAATGTGATCTTTACATTCATATTAATGGTGATTGTGTCCTTCAGGCAGAAGTTGGTGCTTCATGCGTCTAAAGCGCGCTCCCTCTTCACGGAGGAATGCGCCATGAAGTACCGCCTCTTCATCTCCAAGAGCGAGGAGTGGATGAGGTACGGACAGGAAGTGACATCACACGTTGCCATGACACCCTGCTCTGTTGCTAAGCGACTGTGTGTGTGTGTGTGTGTGTGTGTGTGTGTGTGTGTGTGTGTGTGTGTGTGTGTGTGTGTGTGTGTGTGTGTGTGTGTGTGTGTGTGTGTGTGTGTGTGTGTGTGTGTGTGTGTGTGTGTGTGTGTGTGTGTGTGTGTGTGTGTGTGTGTGTGTGTGTGTGTGTGTGTGTGTAGGAAGGTGCATCACGTGAGGAAGCAGCTGCTGGGAGTCTCCTCTCAGCTGATGAACATCGAGAAGGAGATCACTCTGTTGATGGAGCGGGCGCTCAAGGTGACAACAGCATATTGATTTATTACATTTAATTAATTTTCATTACATTTATTTTGTATTCATAGTTATTTTGATCGATTATTTATTTAGCTTGTTGTTTGTTTTAGAAAGTGAGTTATTAATTACATTGTTTACTTATTGAGTGAGTTTATAATTCACATGAGTGTTTATGTATTAATTAATGCTTTTAGTTAATTGAATATGTTAATGAAGTCTTAATTACCTGTGTGTGTGTGTGTGTGTTGTTAAAGCTGCAGGAGCACGTCCCTCAGAAGCTCCTCCCCCTCCTCTCCTCAGGGATGAAGCCTCAAGCTTTCCTCAGCCAGAACACGCTGGTGGAGATGACTCTGGGGTACCTTCATCATCTTCATCATCATCACATGTCACAGGAACATGCAGAACATCATAATAACATGTGTGTTGCTCCTCAGGATGAAGAAGCTGAAGGAGGAGATGGAGGGCGTCGTGAAGGAGCTCAACGAGAACAACCACTTCCTGGAGAGGTAACAGGGTTAATACAGGGTTAGTCTAGCTTAGCACAAACACTGGAGGTGGAACTGCTAGCATGGGGGGTTAATACAGGGTTAGCCTAGCTTAGCACAAACACTGGAGGTGGAACCGCTAGCATGGGGGGTTAATACAGGGTTAGCCTAGCTTAGCACAAACACTGGAGGTGGAGGGGAACTGCTAGCATGGGGGGTTAATACAGGGTTAGCCTAGCTTAGCACAAACACTAGCGGTGGAGGGGAACCGCTAGCATGGGGGGTTAATACAGGGTTAGCCTAGCTTAGCATGAACACTGGAGGTGGAGGGGAACCGCTAGCATGGGGGGTTAATACAGGGTTAGCCTAGCTTAGCACAAACACTGGAGGTGGAGGGGAACTGCTAGCATGGCTCCACAAGAGTTGTATCAACATTTAGGGTTTTTTAATGAGCTGGTGATTTAAATATAATAGATTCAGAGGTTTAAGGTTTTTTAAAGATCAGAGTTAAGACTCTTTAAAAGGTATTATCTATCAAATTGATAAATACAAATGAGCCTATTGTTTATAAAGCTTTATTTAAAATGTTAGTGAAATGTAAGAGATGTATTATCAGATGTAATCCTCTCTTCAGAAGGAGCGATGCTAACACTTTCCCTCCACTCCCAGTGTTTGTGCTAAGCTAAGCTACGTCCTGGATGAGGCACATTTTTATTTAATGAATGTTTTTGTTTCCAGGTTCGGGACTCTGACGCTGGACGGGGGTCTGAGAGGCTGAACGGGGGTCTGAGAGGATGAACGGGGGTCTGAGAGGATGAACGGGGGTCTGAGAGGATGAATAGGTCTCTTGAGTGTTTCTCCGGAGGTTTCTGCAGTGTGTAAATATCTTGAAGAGTTTCCTGTAAATAATAATAACTGTCAGAAACAGCTTTTCTACTTCCTGTTACTGCTGCTTCAAACACGCTTTAAACGCTGTCAGAAAATCCCTTAAGTATTTCTTCATTTACCCTTTAAAACACAGACTATGGTGAACGATTAATTAGGACATTAATAATAAACCTAAGGTGTTATTAAGTGTACGGGATTTTTCAAAATGATTTATTACATTTAAGGGAACATTTAAGTATTCCCTTAAATATACAAAATAATACTTTTTTTTTTTTTTAATATTCAATTTAAAAATAAATTCTGCCAAATATACGGATGTTTTAAAATGAGATTTCAGGGTAAATTAAGGATTATTTAAGTGTTTTTTTAAGGGGTTATTGTATCCATGGGTTGAAATAAATTAAGATATTTTTAAGGTTTTTTCTGCATTCTAAAGAAACTTAAAAGTAAGGGTAACTTTTGAGGCTATTTCAAGGAGTTTTTAACCCTTAAGAAAAGGCCTTAACTGAGCAGAAAGACTATTAAAAATACCTTAATATAAAACCCTTAATTATCTTTAATTAATCTAATGTGTAACCTGATGGCCTTTTAAAGTGAAATAGAAGTGGTTTTAGTTTAAAGATTACCTTTGTTCATTATTTATTGTTCTTGAAGGCCGATCAATAATGAACGAGTTGAATCATTTATTAGTTAATCATATATCGATGAGTCTCTGGTCAGTATCCATCTCTTCCTTTCAGAAACATGTTTATTATTCGTGTTGTCGGTAATCAGCGATGGAACAACTTGTAAATAAAGATATCTTATCAAAGCTCTGTTGTGATTGGTCAGCTGCTTGGAGATGTCCCGCCCCTTAGCCTATAATGTGTTGGAGCGCGAGAAGAAGTTACAATTATTAACACAGAATAACCTTTAAAATATATAAAGTTTGATTTATAAATTAATAGATTTAAATCTTTAAAAAGTAAGACGAGTATTAAATAAAATTAAGTTTAAATTGACAACTTTAATTAAATCACAATACAGAAATAACAATGTATTCTGTCCCATTTAACCCTTGTGTGGTGTTGGTGTTACTCAGCCGGTGTTCTGGACCCGTCTGTCTGCTGGACCCGCTGCCTTTTGGGGTTTCAATTCAACACAATCTAACTATCTGATGTAGAAATACTCAACAGATGTTACTTCATCTTCAAGCAATACAAACAGATGGTTCATGTTTGCCCTGTTACATTTGTTAGATCACATTAATGAATTAAAGTGCTGCCTGTTGGTTTGCCCGCTGACCGGCTGCTCCTGTGGATCGCCTTTCCTTGTAACTAGCTGATGCTCCATCTCATCCTCTTCTTCAATCTCATCCGGGTGGTCATTGAAAATGTGTTCTGATGTGTGTTCTTCACAGAAAATGAGCCAAGGTCATTGAGTGTGAGTTTGAAAAAATAATGTATCATATCATTTTTCTTTAGCTAAATAATGAAAAGGGGTCCCACGGTCCCGAACACCATCAAGAGTTAAGAGGTTTCATTTAGATAGTTACAGAGTCAATACTAAAAGATAAAACCAATTTAAAATGATGATTAGATGATACTAAGTTGTAATAGATGACTAAATTGTAATAGTGCTTTTAATATGTTTACACTCATTTAAATATTAATATTTTTGTTTATTTATCTCTTTTAAAATGATTAACATTCTCTTATTTTCACATTTTATTTAATTCCTACTAAATGTAAATTATTCAATAAAACACCAAAGAGGATTCTGTATAAAAAAAAACTCATTTATATTTGTCTATAATAATGAATAAACAATATTTCATTTAAAACGGACTAAATGCCTTATCCCATTACAACTCTATCCACCAATCAGCAGGGTTCTCGGTTGCCGTGGAGACCGAGCCGTCTCACCGGTCACGCTGTTGCCATGGCGACGTGCTGCGTCAGCCACAGAGAGACAGAGCGTCACTGAGAGAGGAAGGAGACATAACGATCATCATTAAAACACGTTTAATTAAAAAACTATAAAATGGATAAAATGATAATAACCATACAGCTCAGAGAGTCACATGAGAGCAGAGAGGAAGAAGAGGATTATTAAATATAATTTCATTTAATAAAATATGATTATATTTCATATCTTCAAATGTTGTGAGGGTATACTAAGAAAATAAATTTAATTGCAATTAAAAACAATACTTATATTCATTCAAATGTAACTTTATTATATTTTCATACATTTCAACTAAATTTAGTCAAATAAAATTCTATTAAATGTAATACAATCTAACGTTTGATTGAATTGAATAAAATATGTTATTAAAAACATTTTAAAAATCTGATAACATTTAATTAAATTGAAAGTAATATACTGTATTCTGTATTTTTCAATAAAATGTGTTTTGTACGATAACATTATTATTTGTTATATTTTATAAAATGAACCTATATTTCATTTGATAAAATTAAACTTGTCATATTTAAAACAAAAATGGTTTTAACGAAATATTTAAATAAATTGAACAATTTTCCATTTAATGAAATACAAATATATAATTACAATTAGCTTTCTCTAGTAATGCATTAGTTCTGGATGTAATGGACTTGTTGGCCTCCGTATATTTTAAAATGCCCTTTTTCATTTGCATGTGAAATTTGTACTTTGAAAAAAAATCGTGTCTTCTTTATTTACCACCTTATATAACATGGGGGGGGGGGGGGGAGCCCGGACCCGCTATCTCCGCCCCTGTCTTCAGAAAACATCTCCTCCTCTTCCTCCTCTTCTTCTTCATCCTCCTCCTCCGGTTCTCCTGCCCGCTCGGTGTTACGGAAACCCCCCCGAAATGAAGCCTCTCTTCCCGCCTGGCAGAGCCCCGGTGAGTGCTCCTGATTCTCTCTCGTTAACCTTCAGGGAAATAAAATCCTCCGGACGGTGAAGGAAAAAAACCATTCAGCGACGCGTCCGGAGCTCAGCGGCCGATTTTCAGCGCCTAAACCCGGACTCATCACCTGTAGACCCCGGTGTTACAGGTGATGGGTCCGTTCGTTTTATTTACTGAGTTTTCATGTTGTTTCTCCTCCAAAGGGGGGAGGGGGGGGGGGACAGGCAGACATGAAGGCCACACATTTCATTCTTTATTTATTAGGATTTGTTTCATATTTTCTCTAATGTGAAAGACATTTAAAAATGACCGTTTTTTATATTCATCATCCAGATGTTATTATTACATATATTTATTTTAGGGAGAATTCTCATTTTGCTCGCTGGCACATTAATATGAATTATTCTGTTGTTTTTTTAAGCATCACATAATATAATATATAACATTAAATGAATAATCAACCAACATTTCTCCAGTGAGATGTTTTAATATCAGAATATTACATTTTACAGATTTATTTTAATTAAAATAACACAAAACAAATATTTAAGAAACAGCAGGTGTTCAGTGTTTTTCCATTCTGAGATTTCAGATTTAAAGGAGCCTTAATTCATATTTATTATTATTTATTATAATATTATTGTTAAAGGGATTTAAATGTCATATATTAACTGTGATGTTTAAATATGAGACAATGGGTCCTATATGTGAAAAACAATCAGAGTTTATATTATTTCATCTGTTTTTATAATATGTTGTATTTATTTGTAGTTGTTTTTTAGACCTGGACTTTCTTCACGGTTCGTTGCAGCTCCAGATCCTTTACGTCATATTTTGTGCAAAAAAAGCACATTTTGTAATATTTTTATATTTCCTCACAACTGAGGATTTACTACTTTTTCCTTTTAAATACATTTATTTGAATCCTTTTCAGTATTTATTCTACATTTCTCCTGCATTGAGTACTTTAAGTGAATCATACTTTTGCTTAAATATAATGTTTAATGCAGGTTAGTCACTGTAACAGTATTTATATACACTCAGTCTCTGAACACCTCTCTGTTTGTATGTAGCACTGGTTTCTCTGGTCTGAGGTTGCTGTGGGTAAAACAAGAAACTCAAACTCAGCGTTTTCCTCCCCTCCTTAATGTTTGTCCTGGACGGAGGGTCTCTGAGGACGGAGGGTCTCTGAGGACGAGGAGCTGGATCCCTGTACAGATTCATTAAATTACCTGCAGCTCAGTATCACCTGAGGAAGACTTTAATGCTCTGCCTCCTGCTGAAGGAAAGGTAACTCCAGTTTCTAGAGACTCTCCTTCCCCCCAGAGGAGATTTCTGGACTGGAACTACGTCTTCATTAGAGGATTTTAAAAAGTCTTCGACAGCTCCCTGAGGCGGTGTCTCTCAGCCCCGTTAGACTTCTCCATTAGAAACCATCAGTAGATCTTCATTAGAGATGAACTACAGGCTGCTGAGAAGCTGAGAAAGAACCAACGAACCACTCAACCAACAACTAACCAAGTACTAACATAGCAATTATCTGTCATATTACCTTTAACTCCCTTATTACTAGGGGTGCACCGAATGGGAAAGTCTTGGCCGAAACCGATACCGAAAATAGGAAACAGTTGGCCGAAAACCGAATGCCGAAAGGCCGAAAATGATTAATAGAAATATATATATATATAATGTATACATTTTTTACCAATGTTGTTCAGCTGCCTGATTATGGAAAAAGACATGATTATGGCAAAACTTAACTTAAATAATAATCACTAATATGGGTCCATAAAACATTTATTCAGCACTTTTGAATGCATACAGTACATTCATTCCAAGTCAAGTGCATTTTCTTTTCTCTGTAGGATAACTAGAACAAAGTGCATTCAGAACAAAGCCAAGGTGCTTTAAAATAAACATCTAGGCCAGGAGGCCGACAACAAACTAGTGTAAATAAAGACTGTAACAGCCAGGCCTTCAACAACAAACAAATGCACCTATAAGTGCATGCATACAAATGTGCAAACTGGATAAATCCACAATCAATTACAAATTAAATTACAATTTCAAGAATCTGCAAATAAGGTGGTCTGTCCTCATGAGCAATGTAAACAACATTGTATCATTTAGATACCGAAAGTACAATATATTGAACACTGTGCTGCTGTCATTTCCCCCTCATGATAACCTGAGATGGTGAATTATAACTCACAATGAAAATGGTTCAGGAAAGTGGGTATAGAGTAGACATGTAGAACTAGATAAGCTTATGATAAGCCAGCCTTTTCTACTTAAGACATAAGAAGCATAACAATCAATATAAATATATACACAATAACAGTCACTTCAATATCTTTGGAAACAGACTCAGCATCAGGACGGTCATGATCTTCACAGAGCTCTCAAAGACTGGATATTCACCCATTGGCCGTTAGTAACTACAAACAGAAAGTGGGTCAGGTAGTTGGGGAGATAATCAGGTTGGTTTAAACTGTATGCTAGTTTGTAGAGAGGAACGTTGGTAGGTAGTGGTTTGTTAGCCGGTTCATTGGTGAGTTGGTTGCTAAATGTTTCTTTGTTGGTCGATTTGTAGTTAGGTTAGTTAGTAGATAGGAACGTTATAGCTAGTTAGTTAGTCGGTTGATTGGTATGTTAGTAAGTATAGGAAGGTTAGTCGATGTTATTTTGGTTGATTGCTATGTACTTGGTTTATCAGTCGATTGTTAGGTTGGTCAATAGCTAAGAAGGTTGGTTGTTAGATAATTGGTTCAAATCAAATCAAATCAAATCAAATCAAGTTTTATTTATAGAGCACATTTATAAACGATTTTTGGTGGAGCCAAAGTGCTACATATAATAAAAATAGCCTACAGTAGAGACACTTTGCAGCAAATACAACAGTTGGTTAGTCATTTGATTGGTAGGTTGGTAAGTAGATAGGAAGGTTGGTTGGTAGGTTGGTAAGTAGATAGGAAGGTTGGTTGGTAGGTTGGTAAGTAGATAGGAAGGTTGGTTGGTAGGTTGGTTAGTAAATACAGTATGAAGATTGGTTGATGGATAGAAATGTTGGCTTTGAAGGTTGGTTAGTAGATGTTAGTTGGGAAGATAATAAGGTTGGCAGTGATGGTTTAAGAGGTACGTTAGTTTGTTAGCCATTGGTAGATTGTTTTGGTAGTTAGGTTAGAAGGTAGGAACATTATAGCTAGTTGATTAGTCGGTTGATTGGTTGGTTGGTTAGTAAATACAGAATGAAGATTGGTTAATGGATAGAAATGTTGGCTTTGAAGGTTGGATGGTAGATGTTATTTTGGTTGATTGCTATGTAGTTGGTTTATCAGTTGATTGGTTGGTTGGTTGGTCAGTAGCTAAGAGGGTTGGTTGGTTGGTTGGTCAGTAGCATACAGTTTAAACCAACCTGATTATCTCCCCAACTACCTGCCTGACCCACTTTCTGTTTGTAGTTACTAACGGCCAATGGGTGTCCAGTCTTTGAGAGCTCTGTGAAGATCATGACCGTCCTGATGCTGAGTCTGTTTCCAAAGATATTGAAGTGACTGTTATTTTCTATATATTTATATTGATTGTTGTGCTTCTTATGTCTTAATGTGTGCATATGTATAAATATGTCAGTTGATTGTGTATATATAGGATATACATATTTGTATACACACTTTTATATATATTTATGTATATCTTTGTACTCCTCAGGATTGTGGGAAACGGTGTTTGGATCTCTCTGAACACACACTGGAAGATTGACACTAAGCTGACTGTGTGTTGTGTCCCCAGCTCCTCTCGGTGTAGCGATGGTGTTCTCCTCTTCAAACAGAGTCAGCCCCTCCCTGTACTCTCCGTATCTCACCTATCAGATGTCCCTGAACTTCTCTGAGAGGGAGAACGCCACAACGTTACCCACAACCCCCCTCTGCAGCCTGGAGGGGAACGCCACCGCCGCCGATGAGCTGACGCCGGGCGAGGTGGCCGTCCTGAGCCTGGGCTTCGGGCTCCTCTGGCTGGTCTCCATCCTGGGGAACGCCCTCGTGTGCCTGGTCATCCATCGCAGCCGCAGGACTCAATCCACCACCAACTACTTCGTGGTGTCCATGGCCTGCGCCGACCTGCTGATGAGCCTCGGCTGGGCGCCTTTCATCCTCTTACAGGTCAGTGGGGTTCTCCCTTTCTGTGTGTGTGTGTGTGTGTGTGTGTGTGTGTGTGTGTGTGTGTGTGTGTGTGTGTGTGTGTGTGTGTGTGTGTGTGTGTGTGTGTGTGTGTGTGTGTGTGTGTGTGTGTGTGTGTGTGTGTGTGTGTGTGTGTGTGTGTGTGTGTGTGTGTGTGTGTGTGTGTGTGTGTGTGTGTTGTTTCGTGAAGCCCTCTGACACACGTGTGTTTTGTGATACTGTGCTGATTAAATACATTTGATTTAATTTAATTGAATTGAATTACAGGTGGCGTCGGGTCGATGGCCGCTGAGCGCCGCTGCGTGTAAGGCGGTTCGATACCTGCAGCACCTGTGCCCCGGCGTGCAGGTGTACGTCCTGCTGAGCATCTCCGTGGACCGGTTCTACACCATCCTGTACCCGCTGAGCTTCAAGGTGTCGCGGGAGAAAGCCAAGAAGATGATCGCGGCGTCGTGGCTGTTCGACGCCGCCTTCGTGTCGCCTTGCTTCTTCTTCTACGGATCCACCGACAGCCAACACTGTGACTTCTTCTTCCTCCCGGACAGCTGGGGCGGATTGTCCTACGCCTCCATTCACCTTCTGTTCGGTTTCCTTGTTCCCGCGGTGCTCATCGTGTCTTTCTACCAACGAGTGGTACGCTACATCTGGAGAATCAGCGCCGACGGACACACGGTCCGACGCACGATGAACATTGTGCCGCGGACTAAAGTGAAGACCATCAAGATGTTCCTGATGCTGAACTCGGTGTTCTTCCTCACCTGGACGCCTTTCTACATCGCCCAGCTGTGGCACCCGAAGGAATCGAACAGTCGTCAGGGTTTGCTCTTCTTCACCGCCATCGCGTGGATCTCCTTCAGCTCCACGGCCTCCAAACCCACGCTGTACTCCGTCTACAACGCCAACTTCAGGAGGGGCATGAGGGAGACCTTCTGCATGTCCTCCATGAAGTGCTACCGCAGCAACGCCTACACCATCACCGCCAGCTCTCGAGTCGCCAAAAAGAACTACATCGGGGTCGTGGAGATCCCCGTCCAGAACAAGGCGGGCGCCAAGGACTCGGTTTACGATGCGTTTGGTCGGGAGGCGAAGGGGAAGAAAGTCGCCTGGAGCTCAAACGCTAACCCCCCGAACACTTTTGTCTAAAAACAAATTATTTAAAGGTCCTCTGTCATACTGTGTTTCATCAATATATCCCAGGTCTCAAATATATCCAGAGCCTGTCTCTGATTGGCTGAAACACCAAACAGATCATTTCAGCATTACCCATAACCCCCTCTGTTTAAGCCCTGATTCTCTGTCTGTCACTTTAGATGAAAATAAGGAGCCCCTCCCCACGCCCCTCTGAGAGACACTTGGTTACAAAGAACACAATGGAGCTCTAGGAGGAGATTCAGGTGATAAGGGGGGGGGGGGGGGTTACCTTGGTTGCTGATTGGCTAATGGTTACACAAGACAACACATCGTTATGACATCATCAAGTGGCCAAAATCTGATCAGCTCATTTTCAGACAGGTTTTTATAGAAATGGATCAAAAAGAGAGAGAATCTTTGTTCCTGAAACTTTCAGAGTCTCTTTCCACAGAGGGGACACATGTTGATGTAGAAGAGACATGAAGAAGAGGGGACACATGTTGATGTAGAAGAGACATGAAGAAGAGGGGACACATGTTGATGTAGAAGAGACATGGAGAAGAGGGGACACATGTTGATGTAGAAGAGACATGGAGAAGAGGGGACACATGTTGATGTAGAAGAGACATGGAGAAGAGGGGACACATGTTGATGTAGAAGAGACATGGAGAAGAGGGGACACATGTTGATGTAGAAGAGACATGGAGAAGAGGGGACACATGTTGATGTAGAAGAGACATGAAGAAGAGGGGACACATGTTGATGTAGAAGAGACATGAAGAAGAGGGGACACATGTTGATGTAGAAGAGACATGAAGAAGAGGGGACACATGTTGATGTAGAAGAGACATGAAGAAGAGGGGACACATGTTGATGTAGAAGAGACATGAAGAAGAGGGGACACATGTTGATGTAGAAGACATGGAGAAGAGGGGACACATGTTGATGTAGAAGAGACATGAAGAAGAGGGGACACATGTTGATGTAGAAGAGACATGAAGAAGAGGGGACACATGTTGATGTAGAAGAGACATGGAGAAGAGGGGACACATGTTGATGTAGAAGAGACATGAAGAAGAGGGGACACATGTTGATGTAGAAGAGACATGGAGAAGAGGGGACACATGTTGATGTAGAAGAGACATGAAGAAGAGGGGACACATGTTGATGTAGAAGAGACATGGAGAAGAGGGGACACATGTTGATGTAGAAGAGACATGAAGAAGAGGGGACACATGTTGATGTAGAAGAGACATGAAGAAGAGGGGAGACATGTTGATGTAGAAGAGACATGAAGAAGAGGGGACACATGTTGATGTAGAAGAGACATGGAGAAGAGGGGACACATGTTGATGTAGAAGAGACATGGAGAAGAGGGGACACATGTTGATGTAGAAGAGACATGAAGAAGAGGGGACACATGTTGATGTAGAAGAGACATGAAGAAGAGGGGACACA
Organism: Notothenia rossii; assembly: GCF_949606895.1. Lineage (NCBI taxonomy): Eukaryota > Metazoa > Chordata > Actinopteri > Perciformes > Nototheniidae > Notothenia > Notothenia rossii. The sequence continues at coordinate 64,034,298 of NC_136908.1, read as the reverse complement.
TGTTGATGTAGAAGAGACATGAAGAAGAGGGGACACATGTTGATGTAGAAGAGACATGAAGAAGAGGGGACACATGTTGATGTAGAAGAGACATGGAGAAGAGGGGACACATGTTGATGTAGAAGAGACATGAAGAAGAGGGGACACATGTTGATGTAGAAGAGACATGAAGAAGAGGGGACACATGTTGATGTAGAAGAGACATGAAGAAGAGGGGACACATGTTGATGTAGAAGAGACATGAAGAAGAGGGGACACATGTTGATGTAGAAGAGACATGAAGAAGAGGGGACACATGTTGATGTAGAAGAGACATGAGGAAGAGGGGACACATGTTGATGTAGAAGAGACATGGAGAAGAGGGGACACATGTTGATGTAGAAGAGACATGGAGAAGAGGGGACACATGTTGATGTAGAAGAGACATGAAGAAGAGGGGACACATGTTGATGTAGAAGAGACATGAAGAAGAGGGGACACATGTTGATGTAGAAGAGACATGAAGAAGAGGGGAGACATGTTGATGTAGAAGAGACATGAAGAAGAGGGGACACATGTTGATGTAGAAGAGACATGAAGAAGAGGGGAGACATGTTGATGTAGAAGAGACATGAAGAAGAGGGGACACATGTTGATGTAGAAGAGACATGGAGAAGAGGGGACACATGTTGATGTAGAAGAGACATGAAGAAGAGGGGACACATGTTGATGTAGAAGAGACATGAAGAAGAGGGGAGACATGTTGATGTAGAAGAGACATGGAGAAGAGGGGACACATGTTGATGTAGAAGAGACATGAAGAAGAGGGGAGACATGTTGATGTAGAAGAGACATGAAGAAGAGGGGACACATGTTGATGTAGAAGAGACATGAAGAAGAGGGGACACATGTTGATGTATAAGAGACATGGAGAATAGGTCCCCTTTAACCCTCCTATGTTCCACTCTGGTGTTCCTCGTCTCTCACATCAACACAAACACCTTCAATCACCAGATGTTGTTTAAACCCCTTTACGATGTGAACAGTGTCTCAGATACCGTTCACATGAACACCTGCAGTAGATCTACAGAGAATAGACTCTGAAGACGCTTTACTAAATTAACGTTTTGTTGATTTGTGGTTGTGTATCTGATGGAGGAACATCATCAGTTACCAACAGGTGTGACAAAGTTGACTAAACCTTAAATTCAATGAAAGTGTATCAGTTCAGATGTTCAGACTATTTCATGAGGCCTTGAGGCAATCGAATGTAAAACACATCATTTATTTTCAAAGAAAGCAGTAAATCGGTCAGATTTGACCCGAACACGACAGGAGGGTAAAACACAACATCAGTGTTGGCCAAGCTAGCTCAGTGCTAACGTGCTAACGTGCTAACTCTGCGTTCACCTCTGGTTCACCTCCGACAGAGACACCGTTTTTAGTTTGTTTAAAGGGCTTTTTCTCCGCCACAGCTCCTTTTGATACTTCAGATTTCAACCTGTATTTATTTCTGTGCTGTATTTTGACGGGTTGTTTTTGACAGATTAGTGTTCTCTCAGTGTTGTGTCTGATTTCCTGCCGTAATGTTTGTGGTAGAAGCTAACGTTACTGGTGGCTACGCTACTAGCCGTATGTTGACATTATCTGCTAAGCTACATTAGGGGCGCTTACAAAACTCCATACAGTTTGTTCAGCTGATATTAAACACTGTTGTCCAATAAAGACTAATGGAGACGAGCGTTGTGTTTATAAAACTCTCCATGAAATATATACTCTCTACCCCACAGTTCAGAGGTACATGGTGTACTTCTACTCCTCTACAGTTCAGAGGTACATGGTGTACTTATACTCCACTACAGTTCAGAGGTACATGGTGTACTTATACTCCACTACAGTTCAGAGGTACATGGTGTACTTATACTCCACTACAGTTCAGAGGTACATGGTGTACTTATACTCCACTACAGTTCAGAGGTACATGGTGTACTTCTACTGCACTACAGCTCAGAGGTACATGGTGTACTTATACTCCTCTACAGCTCAGAGGTACATGGTGTACTTATACTCCTCTACAGTTCAGAGGTACATGGTGTACTTCTACTGCACTACAGCTCAGAGGTACATGGTGTACTTATACTCCTCTACAGCTCAGAGGTACATGGTGTACTTATACTCCTCTACAGTTCAGAGGTACATGGTGTACTTCTACTGCACTACAGCTCAGAGGTACATGGTGTACTTCTACATACAGTTCAGAGGTACATGGTGTACTTCTACTCCTCTACAGTTCAGAGGTACATGGTGTACTTCTACTCACTACAGTTCAGAGGTACATGGTGTACTTCTACTCCTCTACAGTTCAGAGGTACATGGTGTACTTATACTCCACTACAGTTCAGAGGTACATGGTGTACTTCTACTGCACTACAGCTCAGAGGTACATGGTGTACTTCTACTCCTCTACAGTTCAGAGGTACATGGTGTACTTCTACATACAGTTCAGAGGTACATGGTGTACTTCTACTCCTCTACAGTTCAGAGGTACATGGTGTACTTCTACTCACTGCAGTTCAGAGGTACATGGTGTACTTCTACTGCACTACAGCTCAGAGGTACATGGTGTACTTCTACTCACTGCAGTTCAGAGGTACATGGTGTACTTCTACTCACTACAGTTCAGAGGTACATGGTGTACTTCTACTGCACTACAGCTCAGAGGTACATGGTGTACTTCTACTCACTGCAGTTCAGAGGTACATGGTGTACTTCTACTCACTACAGTTCAGAGGTACATGGTGTACTTCTACTGCACTACAGCTCTGAGGTACATGGTGTACTTCTACTCACTACAGTTCAGAGGTACATGGTGTACTTCTAGTACAGTTCAGAGGTACATGGTGTACTTCTACTCACTACAGTTCAGAGGTACATGGTGTACTTCTACTCTCTACAGTTCAGAGGTACATGGTGTACTTCTACTCTCTACAGTTCAGAGGTACATGGTGTACTTCTACTCCTCTACAGTTCAGAGGTACATGGTGTACTTCTACTCCACTACAGTTCAGAGGTACATGGTGTACTTCTAGTACAGTTCAGAGGTACATGGTGTACTTCTACTCACTACAGTTCAGAGGTACATGGTGTACTTCTACTCACTACAGTTCAGAGGTACATGGTGTACTTCTACTCCACTACAGTTCAGAGGTACATGGTGTACTTCTACTCTCTACAGTTCAGAGGTACATGGTGTACTTCTAGTACAGTTCAGAGGTACATGGTGTACTTCTACTCCACTACAGTTCAGAGGTACATGGTGTACTTCTAGTACAGTTCAGAGGTACATGGTGTACTTCTACTCTCTACAGTTCAGAGGTACATGGTGTACTTCTAGTACAGTTCAGAGGTACATGGTGTACTTCTACTCCACTACAGTTCAGAGGTACATGGTGTACTTCTAGTACAGTTCAGAGGTACATGGTGTACTTCTACTCCTCTACAGTTCAGAGGTACATGGTGTACTTCTACTGCACTACAGCTCAGAGGTACATGGTGTACTTCTACTCTCTACAGTTCAGAGGTACATGGTGTACTTCTAGTACAGTTCAGAGGTACATGGTGTACTTCTAGTACAGTTCAGAGGTACATGGTGTACTTCTACTCCTCTACAGTTCAGAGGTACATGGTGTACTTCTACTCCTCTACAGTTCAGAGGTACATGGTGTACTTCTACTGCACTACAGCTCAGAGGTACATGGTGTACTTCTACTCACTGCAGTTCAGAGGTACATGGTGTACTTCTACTCCACTACAGTTCAGAGGTACATGGTGTACTTCTAGTACAGTTCAGAGGTACATGGTGTACTTCTACTCCACTAGAGTCCAGAGGTACATGGTGTACTTCTACTCCTCTACAGTTCAGAGGTACATGGTGTACTTCTACTCACTACAGTTCAGAGGTACATGGTGTACTTCTACGTACAGTTCAGAGGTACATGGTGTACTTCTACTGCACTACAGTTCAGAGGTACATGGTGTACTTCTACTGCACTACAGTTCAGAGGTACATGGTGTACTTCTACTCCTCTACAGTTCAGAGGTACATGGTGTACTTCTACTCACTACAGTTCAGAGGTACATGGTGTACTTCTATTCCTCTACAGTTCAGAGGTACATGGTGTACTTCTACTGCACTACAGTTCAGAGGTACATGGTGTACTTCTACTCCACTACAGTTCAGAGGTACATGGTGTACTTCTACTCCACTACAGTTCAGAGGTACATGGTGTACTTCTATTCCTCTACAGTTCAGAGGTACATGGTGTACTTCTACTGCACTACAGTTCAGAGGTACATGGTGTACTTCTACTCTCTACAGTTCAGAGGTACATGGTGTACTTCTACTCTCTACAGTTCAGAGGTACATGGTGTACTTCTACTCCACTACAGTTCAGAGGTACATGGTGTACTTCTACTCTCTACAGTTCAGAGGTACATGGTGTACTTCTACTCTCTACAGTTCAGAGGTACATGGTGTACTTCTACTCACTACAGTTCAGAGGTACATGGTGTACTTCTACTCCACTACATGTATTTAATCCCTTTAGTTACTTCTCAGATCTGGATGAATGATGTGAAATATAATCAAGTGTTGAATCAGACTTTAGTTCCACCTGGAGTAAATCCACCAGCTACCCTGCAGTATACAAAGTCATTCAAACTAGCTGCACCTTTACCAGCTTTGAGAACACTTTCATGATCAATCATTATAAAACATATCATATCTATTATTCTGAAATGGACCAATCTGCACAACGACTACTTTTACTGTCTTTCACTATATTTTGATGAGAATACTTTTCTACTTTTACTTGAGGAACATTTTGAATGCAGGACTTTTAATATAGAGTATTCCTACACTCTGGTACTTCTACTTTTACTCAAGTACAAGATCTGAGTACTTCTACTTTTACTCAAGTACAAGATCTGAGTACTTCTACTTTTACTAAGTAAAAGATCTGAGTACTTCTACTTTTACTACAAGACCTGAGTACTTCTACTTTTACTCAAGTACAAGATCTGAGTACTAATACTTTACTTATATAAAAATGCATGCTAAGTGTGTAATAATAATAAGCATAGCATTACAAAAAATGTAAGTAAAAGAATATAATATAAAATAAATGTGGAATTTCCAGTAACAAGAAGAATATGTAGCAGCCAGAGCCAGGTACAGTTTTTAACGGTAAAGGGGAGGGAAGAATAGCACACTTATTTAATCCCACCCCTTCTCGCTAGTATAGATGTATTAACTATTGTTTATAACATTGTATTATTAAGTAAAGAACGTAATGGGTGTAATTCCGGGTATCGCCGCTGCACCCTCCGGCGAGCAACCTGACATAAACACCAGAGAAGAAGAACCAGAAGAGGCGGAACCGGAACCACGATGTAAACAAAGCTAAACATCGCCAACTATTAAACATATGTTCCTCTATTTCCCGATCAATTTAAACTCTTTACTTCATTTGTATTATCTCATCTGACTCTCTTATCCCGGAGCTTAGCATCCCGTGGCTAACCTGTGAGCTAACTGAAGCTAGCGGAGCGGAGATGGATGAAAACAAGGTGAGAAGCTAACGGCTAGCTGAGAAACACGGAAGATTATTAACATTTAATTCACTTTTACAGGTTTTTATAACCAGTTTCTAAAAGTCAATAACTGCTTTAACTGTAAACCTGTAGTGTGTGGAGCCAACTGTTCGTTAAAGGCTGATAACTGTGACTTTAATGAAGCTAATGTTAGCTTGTAGAGAATATGAGATAACGTTAGCTTCAGATGTTTACCTTTATTTCATGTTCAATTCCTAGTTTTTATGTTTTATAGGATGGAAAGGTTAATCTATATACAAGCTTTTTATATTTTGTATCGATAGTCTGTATGTGTTGTCTAACTAAGGTATCATATATAGAATATTATAATATATATTGATTTCTGTGAGGATGAATACTTTGTTGTTTTTATAAATAAAGGGCTTTATGAGTAGTTTTGGTTTAAAATACATTTGAATTAAACTGACATTTACCTTATTTTTCCCACTTATTTGATCCTTTTTAAACCCTTTTGAAGGCAAAGAGACTCATATTTAGAGACCTTGAAAGTGCTTGAGTCTGATATCAAAGTATATAATAACCTCAATGTGATGCTGGTGTTTCTCAGATGGTGGACCACAAAGTGAAGAAGTGTAGTAACTAAGGCCGGGACTCGATTAAAAAAAGTAATCTAATTAATTACAGGCTTTGTAATTAATGAATCAAATTAATCGCATTTTTAATCACATATAAATATCTGACCTGAGAACAGTGAGAAGAAATTTTTTTTCACATGTATTTTAGTATACCATTGAATAATGACTGAATACATAAGCTTAAGCAACAAAACATTGTTTATTTTTTTCAAGGTGGTTCTTAACCAAGACCAACAGAAAAGTGTAGCAATAGCATATTTAGGAATATAGTACATTTCAGAGATTCAGGTAGCCTATAGGTAGGTAGACCTTCTGTAAACTATAACACTTTGTTTTTGAAGTAAAACACAATACTTTCAAGTTCATTCAGAACATTGGAAACCCTGACTATTAGAAAACATCTCTCTGTTGCTTCAGAGGCCAGAACAGACTTTGTTGATTTACCAACAGTTGATTTAAAAAATCTAATCAATTTCAGTCCAACTCTCTCAATAACCTTGGCCAAAACAATAAACAGTTCAACATAAAGTGCCAGTTGCACCAACAACGTAATAAATAGTTCAACATAAAGTGTACCATTTAAAATAAAATAAAAAAGTGCCAGTGATTGACCTCAATCCCTCCTATTCTTCCAATATCCTGATGAAAAATAAAATCTCTCTGTTGCATAGGCCACTGTTTGATCAACGCGAATTGGGTGTGGGTCCTTGTACTCCGAGTCGGGCTAACGTCCACGCTAGCTTCCACGCTAGCTGCTATATGTTTTGCATTGAGGTGATACTTGAGCTTGATGTGCTGCGGTGATATGCAAATTCATTTTTGCATAATTTGCAATCAACCGTGCTCTTATCGACGCTTCCATCCGTCCGTTTTTTAAAACTAAATGTCCCATCCACGGGGCCAACCAAAGCGGTCTCATCAGCTTCTTCGTTCATGTTCGACTATTGTTCACTGTGGTTTGTTGTTTGAAGTCATGAACATTAGTTGGTGCTCCAGTATAATCGGTACCCCTGAAACTCATCCAGTGAGAAACGTTCCGCGGTGCAAAAATAAGTGCGATTAAAATGCGTTAATGTTTGTGTAATGAATCTTAATTAACGCGTTAAAGTCCCGGCCCTAGTAGTAACACATATTTAGAGAATAAAGAACTTCTTATCTTGTAAATAACCTCCGTGTGACGGTGCTGTTTCTCAGATGGTTACCGGTAAGGTGAAGAAACCGGGGAAACGCGGTCGCAAACCGGCGAAGATCGACCTGAAGGCGAAGCTGGAGCGAAGCCGTCAGAGCGCCAGAGAGTGCCGCGCCAGGAAGAAGCTCCGGTACCAATACCTGGAGGAGCTGGTGTCCAGCAAGGAGAGGGCCATCTGCGCCCTGAGGGAGGAGCTGGAGATGGTACCATACACCTCTATGTGACTCTCTCTCTCTCTCTCTCTCTCTCTCTCTCTCTCTCTCTCTCTCTCTCTCTCTCTCTCTCTCTCTCTCTCTCTCTCTCTCTCTCTCTGTGTCTCTCTCTCTCTCTCTGTGTCTCTCTCTCTCTCTCTCTCTCTCTCTCTGTGTCTCTCTCTCTCTCTGTGTCTCTCTCTCTCTCTCTCTCTCTCTCTCTCTGTGTCTCAGTATAATGTGAGGTCTTTACAGATGTCTCTCTCTCTCTCTGTGTATCTCTCTCTCTGTGTCTCAGTATAATGTGAGGTCTTTACAGATGTCTCTCTCTCTCTCTCTCTCTCTCTCTCTCTCCGTCTCTGTGTCTCAGTATAAGCAGTGGTGCTCGGCGATGGACGCGGGGAAGATCCCGTCAGAAATCAAAGCTCTGCTGACCGGAGACGAACAGAAAACGTCTCAGAGCTCCAAGAAGAAGAACAGCATCAGCATGTGAAGCTCACATCCCTTCAGTATGATGAACTGTTCCTTCTCACCGGAGGCTGAGCGACCCTAACGTTCCTTTCATGTTCCGTCACAGAGTTCCTTTATGTGCTTCAGTCACGTGTTTATACTTTAATATTTACATTTCTTAAGGATTTCTAAATCTTCAGGCTTTACTGGAAACTGTTATTCTTCAAAAACAGGATTCTTTGAGTTGAATAGCGGCCGTGTGACGGTGAGTCTCTAATGGGCTGTTTGTGAGACATTAATATATCAAAGCTTGATTCATGCTAGAGACTCAGATCACGAGTCTGACTTTGAAACCACGGAGACCCAAAAGAGAAATGTGGCTTCAAATCATGTTATTTAACAAAAAAAACACGTTTCATTTTCGCATTAATGGTTTTTTTTGTGACTTTTATCCCAGAATACCGTCATCTTTTTTCCCCAATTTGTTTTTTTCATGTAAAATGAAAAAAAGCATGGAGATGTTTATTTTTCCAAATGTGTGATTTTGGTTTGTTTTTTCTTTCAACTTTTTTTTCCATTATGCGACTTTTTTTCAGAATTTCAGTTTTTTTTAAGACATTTTTTTTTTTTTTCAGATTTTCCATTTTTTTTCAAAATTCCCTTTTTCCTCAGAATTCTGTATTTCTTCAAGCAAATGTGTTTTTTTGTCACTTTTATCCGAGAATATTGTAAAGAGAAATTCTAGTAAATGTGTTCATTTATTCTCCCCAAGTTGCGTTTTTGTAAAATGTAGAAAACATGGAGACGGTCTTTCTCCAAAACATTTTTTTTTAAAGAAATTGGCTTTTTATTAATTATTTGACATTTTAGAAATAAATATTTCTTTTCTGCAACTTTTTTCCCCCAAATTCTTTTTTCCTCAGAATTCAGACTTCTGTATTTTTTTCATGTACATTTTTTTTTCTCCTACATTTTCCAGGACTATTTATTTTACGATGATAATGTTTTAGTTTAATTTATTTTCCTACAATGGCCTTAAAACCCCTTCTTATAAAACTCACCTTGATGACAAGGACAGCAGATTTGGGATAAGGACACATGTCAACTAAATAAAGAAGGCATCTGAATGTGAAAAGAATACATCATAAACCTTCTGAGCGTCCTTGTGAGGACAAGAGCCCCAGATTTGATGTTTGAGCAGCTTCCTGACTCCACCTGTATGTATGTAGTTGGTGTTGTAGATATGACTGAAGGTGTGTGCAGGTGCTTCGTCCTGCTGTAGCGTAAATAAACCTGTACAGTGTTGTTGATATATTTTTCTATTTTATACCGAGGGTGAACGCTCCGGCTTCTCCAGAGAGAGACGATTGTAAATGATGATGAAATATAGATTATTATTATTCATTTCCTACCTTTGAGTTTCCCCTGTGTGCACTTTCTTCTCTTTGGCAGAAGCACTTTGTTAGAGGATGTAATTTCAAGCTTTGCAAATATACATTAATAAACGTGTTCAAAGATAAATGGTGAATGTGTTTTCATTTCCTGTCGAGGTTTCGGACATCTCAAGGTTCAAGGTTCTTTATTGTCAAACTAACATAGCTACAGAGTAATGATGTCGTTGAAAGTCTTAAAGGCCCAGATACACCGGCCCGAAATCGGCAGTAAATGGGAGTCGGGCCGAACATGAGCGTGGGCACGCCTTATTCCGAGGTGTGTGTGCGCCGCTCCTTCGGGTCTTTTCTGCCGACCTGACGCCTTTTCTTGCCGATCGGGAACACCACCGGAAGTCGGACAAAGGGAAAACACTGATTGGCTGTTCAGCTAGCGAACCAGTGCATGAGAAGCGTTAACAGAAGTGAGGGAGGTAAACAAATGATTTCAAATGAAAGATGGAACACACACGGACGGCTATTTCACCTCATGGGTTTATAGAGCTCCTGTTCGTTCATGTTTTCAATGGACGAGAGTGAAAATGGAAAGAAAAACGCTATTTGTTGTTTGTTTAGATCACGGAGTCTGTTCTTCTTCTCTGTCTTCCGGTTGTTCCGGTTGTTGCCTCTTTTGAATGATGAATACACACTACCGCCGTCTGCTGGTAAGGAGAGTTATTGCCACTCACGCATGCGCAGTTCATACGTGCTCGGCTCGGATTTGCGGTGTATTCCAGTGCGCGAAGTCGGCAAATACGCAGGAGAGTCCGGCGGCGACGCAACAGTCGGTGTCGGCGTTGGCGACTTCTCAGGTGACTGGCCGGTGTATCTGGGCCTTTAGGTCACAGGCTTCTCCAACAATATAACATAATAATACAGATAAGCAGACAATATTAACATATACTATATTAAAAGTAATACAAAAAGAAAAATAGTTTAAAAAAAAGTGGAATAGTGCAATACGAGTCTATATAGAAGTTATTGGAAGGATATATTAGATAATGGATCATTACTAAGTAGCAGATGAATGAAATAGTTTCAGCAGTTCAGTTCTTATTGCCTGTGGGATGAAGCTGTCTCTGAATCTGGTTGTTCTTGTCAGGATGTCTGAGGTCACACTTTAACTGGATTTATGGGTTTGAGACGGTTTTCAAACAGAAATGAAAAACATCTATTTTCTGAAATGTAGAGTTTAAAGCTATTTATTTCTCAACCTCCTTGAAACCTGGGATTACAGAGTTCAGCTTGTTCCACTAAATGCTCCTTACTTGGTTGAATGTTTGGCACTTCAGGAGGAAGTGCATCTCTGTCTCAGTCTCACCTGTCGTACAGTGACCACATGTTCTGTTCTCTTTTGGTTGCCAGGATCTTTTGAGTCTTCCTATCTCGATTGGCAGTTTGTGGTCACTGAGCCTGTACTTGGTTAGGATCTGTCTCTGCTTTCTATCTCTGACAGTAGAGAGATACTCTGCCAGCTCATACTCTCTGTTTAGAGCCAGGTAACATTCTAATCTACTTTGGCTTTTAGTTTCTTCTTCCCAATGTTGTAAATAGCTGTGTTTACCAGTGGCGTTTAGAAAGTGGTGGGGCACGAACAACTTAGATATTTATATATACGCTTCTGGTGCTTTTTTAAACACGTAACAAATAGCTGTGGGCTATCCATGGTCCCGATAGAGAAAGGGGGCGGGGGGGGGATATACGTAAAACACAGACACTCATCACCAAGGTCACAATATCAATGGATCCAGCAGAGCAATAGCCTATAGGCAAAACACAGAAGATCAACAAAAGATATGACAGAACATCAACTTCCCAAAGCTGCAGTAGACGGTCAACTTCATTCATTTTCTTTCCGTGTAACTGACTTTAATCGCTATACGCTGCTCTCTCTCGTCTTCACAAACAACTACTATTTTCGCCGTACACGTATTTAGCCATCAGCTCTCTGAATGATGAGATGTGGTAGGTATGTCAGCACAGTGCTCCTATGGTGATTATTTTGTTGCCGCACATTGAATAGTACTGAGCCCCTAAAGGTTCATGGAGAGAAAAAAAAGTATATTGTTCGCAGGATATAGTTTCTCGTTCGCACGAGAAAGTTACCGGTGCGCCAAGTAGGAAGTGGAGCACAGAGGAGACAACCGTTTCATTGCAGACCGTTATGTTTATGTGGAGAAATGGCAGTGCAAACATTATTTGAGATATATTTCAAACTCGGACTTCATTTAGGGACATTTTGGCCAGGGGTTTAGAGCTATTGGTTTAAGCACCGGATTGGCAAAACAGGAGAGTCTGTAAACCAGTCTGCTCTGATCTATGAACTCATGTCCGTGACTCAGTATCCGCCGCCCACAGCTGTTTTATAGAAAACCTCCTTCACTTTATGAAATCTCAGCGGCACCAGTGGCCTGTACTACGAAGCAGGATTTAATATTTACTTTTCATTAATGGAGTATGACGCTGCGCTGTCTGTACGCTTGTCCCTGTTTGTGATTGGTCAAATGTTGCTAACCCCGCCCCTTTCACGTAAACACGCTCTCAGCCGGACAGAGAAACCCTGGTTGATTTACTGAGTTGATAACAAGCGTCGTAGGACCGCTTAGCGAGATCTCGTTTGTTAGGGTTAGTTAAGATAACTCAAACATATCTAGGGTCTGTTGAACTGGCTTCGTCGTAAAGGGCACTGGAGGCAGTAACGTGTAACTCAGCAGAATCTTCTTTCTTTACTACTTTGAGAGTAAAGCAAAATCAAATAAAAACATGCGCATACAGACCAGGGGGGTATACTACGAAGCTGGTTCAACCTAACCTGGATATGTTTGAGTTAGCCGGTTGGCCTAATCCAAAACATACGCGCTCTCACTTAACGGTCCTACGACGCTGGTTATCAAGTGGATCGCTCAAACCAGCCGTGTCCTATCTAGTTAGGCGCGTTCACATGAAAGGGGTGGTATCTGGAGCATTCGACCAATCACAAACATGGAGAAGCGTACTGACAGCGCAGCGTCATACTTCCTGAATGAAAAGTCAACTATAATATTAGACATATGAAGAAGTTAAACTTTAAACATCCATGACTTAAACACTTGATCCAGGATCAAAGCCACATAGCTGCACCTGCAAGGTGAATCCAGCTGGTAACAGAACAAGTGTTTGAATGCGTACATGAACAGGTTTATGATATCACTGCCCCGTCTAAGACACCATCTGACTTTCATTACATTTGACTCGAGTGTTTCCTCAACTTAATGTGTTGCTTCAAATAATCCTTCTGCATCCAGTATGTGACCCTGTGAATGTTGCACGGCCAGATACGGCTCAGCTGACTCAGATAAGGAGATGATACATTATGATGTGATATGCCGTGGACTGTACTTAATGTTACTCTGATCCGGTTACTTATGTTGTGGCAGATATTTAAGTAAGCTTTCTTAACGCTAATGTTCTAATAGTCAGATTGCTCTGAAGATGGGAGGTGATATTCTATTCATGTTCACGTTCACACAGTCGCTGATTTTTGCCGGCCGTCTTTCTGCAACGGCAGCTTTTCTGTATTTCCTTTCTCCTGTAATATGACTTGATGGCTTTAAACTCCGCACACTGAGCTCTGATTGGTCAGCAGGCAGTGCTTTCACTGAGTTCAGCTCTTAGCCTGCAACCTAACCTGCTCCGGGGCAGCTTAGCCGCTCAGCATAAGTTACCATGGAGAACCAGCGTCGTAAGACCGGAAAGTCAGAGTTTTCCCTGAAGTTAGCCGCTAAGAGAACATCCTGCTTCGTAGTACAGGCCTCTGATGCAAAGAGCTGTGCCTTTTATTGTTTACTTCACTGTGTTTCCCTTCATTAGAACAGCTGAATAGAGATTAGAGATAGAGGCTGCTACGTTTAACCAGGGTCGACTCTAGAATAAATCGAATGGGGGGGCAATCATTTACCACGGGGGGGCACACACTGCCGTCAACAACCAACACACAAACACCAACGCAACTTCAATTAAAAAAACATGCTGTAAAGTCTCTTGTTTTCACACACACTGCAGGGGAGTAGTGATATTTTTTTGCGCACCACGACCACCCAAACAGAAACATATGGACATAGGCCACCATATAAAAAGTGTGCAAATGTATTTAGTATCCTATCCATGTGGACAGGATTTAAGTGGGGGGGATGGACCTAACCTCCTCTAGGGGGGTCCGGGGCCATGCTCCCCCGGGAAGATTTTTTTAAAATATTGAACCTAAATGCATCAATCTGGTGCACTTTGAGAGCAACATGAAGAGATCTATGGAAACATCTCTCAACACCCAGATGAAACAGAACTGTAAAAAGATTTACTTTTTCTTTATGGATATTTTACAAATCACTCCCGTTTCAAACTGTATTCTTGTTTATTAATAACAACTTTTTTTTACTGTCATATAGTATTTCATACCTGTTTTTCATTTATTCTTTTATTTTTTGAATAACTATAATGTTCATATGAAGGTGTGCCGCGGAAATACTTGTTTACATAAATGGTGACCAAACCGTTTGAGACCCACTGAGATAACCTACACTAAAGTGAACTATCTAAACACTGAGAGAGTCCTTACCTCACTGAGCTGAGGTTATAAGATCCTCTCAGTCTGACGGGAGAGGACTCTCCTCCACCTTGGTGTAGAAACAGCTCTTTATAACCATTAGCATAGCTAGCTAACCAGATGCTAACAACAACATTCCACGTTACCGCTCGCGCACTCACAAAATGCGCTCGTGCCACACACACATACACACACACACACACACACACACACACACACACACACACACACACACACACACACACACACACACACACACACACACACACACACACACACACACACACACACACACACAGCCGAGCCTAAATGAAACACAGAGACCCAGAAGTACTTGTACTGTATATCATATTATGTTCGATGGCTTTACTGTCTAATCAGTGTAACAGATGAACGCTTTCATCTAAACACACAGCCACGTAATGACAACAAAACAAAGGTCGGGGGTCATTGGTCAAGCAACACACCAATCAGAGAGCAGCAGTGAGCACACCTCAGGCTGTGTTTTATATTTGTGTTCTTTATTTCTAATTTATTTCACACAAAAAACTTTAAGTGGAAACGTTTTCACTTATATGATTTAAAAAAAAAACGGCAAAGTGGCAAGGCCTTGGGGGGGACACAGTGACTAATTTGGGGGGGCATGGCCCGCGAATGACCCCCCATGACGCCGACCCACACCTCTACACACATCGAACTACCAGAGTATTCCCCCTATTACTGGTTTTATAAAGGAGATGTCCGGTCACCAGGGCGCATGATGTGTGTGTGTCACATACATGCCAACCTTTACAAATCCAAAAGAGTTTGCGCGCGGCAAATGTGCACGCCCAAACGAGGTAATCAGAATAAATGGAACCCCAGTCATCACATGTATAAACCATGTATTTAACATATTGCATCATTTTAGGCATTTTTCAGAAAAAGTGGTAGTTTGGTAAACAGTGACATCAACGACATGTCTGTAAAATGTCTGGTCTGTAAAATGCCCGAAAAGTAAAAGAATGGGAGATAAATCTCCCAAAGTCTCCACATGTTATTATATTTGTAATGTGTTTCCTCTTTCAGTTGAGACAGTGTAGATGAAGGTCAGGATGTAGAGCTCTTGTGTGAACATTGGATAAAGCCAGGTTCATATTCTTGTTTCATGTTGTTGACATATTAGAGTCAAAGGTTTGCACAGAGCGAAATATCTTTGTGTTGCGCCATACATCAGAAAATACTGCTTTCAAAAAGTCATTTCCTGCTTTTGTCTCCTGATAAAGTGTGATATAAATAATGTAATGTAACACATTAACGACATGTTTGGTGTTGAAAATGTCAGAAAAAGTGAAAGAGTGGGAGATAAATATCCCCAAATCTCAAAATGGTATCATATGTTGTGTGTGTTTGTGGTCCTCTTTCAGTTGAGACACTGTAGGTGAAGGATGCTTCCGGAAAAGTCCAAACACTGGATGTCTTTCAGTCGCCAACATGTGTTTTCGAGACACTGATATTAACGGGGAAATCCTGCAGGACTCAAATGCCTCGTCGGGGGTAACGCTGCCTCTCCCGCAGCGTTACCCCCGGTCTGCTCGTTGTTTCTCTTTCAGAAACACAGAGGACTGTTTGTATGATGACATCACAGACACGCTGCAAACGGTGTCCGCCAAAAGTGGAGTCCTGTGTCTACGGAGTGTCATTTTTATTTGTTATAGTTTGGGAAGATTGAAAATCGGTAGGGAAAGCCAGCTGAGTCCGTAGGCGGTAGAAACATGTCAAAAGCGGCAGACTACCGCCCAAATCGGTAGGGTTGGCAGGTATGGTGTGTTTGTGCTCAGCTCCGCTCTGTGTGTGTGTGTTCGGTTTGTTTGTGTGTGTCCGACACCACCGGCATATGTTTTCAAATTAACATGAACAGTAATTTACACAAATCTGGCCGGTCACTTTTGTTCTAATACTATGGATTTAGTTGACACTACTAGCCGAATTTATTTTGTCCAATATTTTGCGGGAAGGTACATTGAATTAGAAGAAGAACAAGAAGAAGAAGTAGAGGTAGAAGAAGAAGTAGAGGAAGAAGAAGTAGAGGTAGAAGAAGTAGAAGTAGAAGAAGAGGAAGTAGAGGTAGAAGAAGAAGAAGTAGAGGTAGAAGAAGAAGTAGAGGTAGAAGAAGAAGAAGAAGAAGTAGAGGTAGAAGAAGAAGTAGAGGTAGAAGAAGAATAAGAAGTAGAGGTAGAAGAAGAAGTAGAGGTAGAAGAAGAAGAAGAAGTAGAGGTAGAAGAAGAAGAAGTAGTAGAAGAAGAAATACGCTGACGCTACAAAAAGGCACAACACTGTTACTCTGTTTTTACTGACATGTAACTTTTTATTTCACCTTGCTCTCTGTTGTTTAACGCAGTGCATGACATTAAGGATTTTACATCTAAGCTCATTTACAGATGGCCCTGAGCCCAATAGAGATTGCCCTGAAAAATGACGGACGAAATGACGCACGAAGGGTTTGGGGGGCCTCCCCCTAGAACACTTAGATGTTAGCAGGTCTTAGATGCTGTCTGGTGCATTCTCTAGACTGAATTATAAGATGAACCACCACAATATTATATTCTACAATTTCTATTTTATTCTTCATTTCACTTGTTTGTTTGTTCTTGTTTGTGTTTGCTCTCTTGCATGCCCTGCATAGCTAAAAGAAATACTTCAGTTGTTGGTCAAGACACAAAAAAGTAGAAAACATTACATTCAGTTGTAACTGCCAAAACAAACATTATTTACACTATTATGGCCCCTGTTCAAAATATTTGTAATGTTATCTACTGTAAGTTGGTCGAATGAATGCCTCCTCATCCGGAAGCTGACCGAGCAGACCCGAGCAGCCGTCTAGAGGAGCCGAGCGCATCCGTGAAGCACACAACATGGTGACGTCAGAGTTCCCGTTATCCGGCAAATCTAAATCTCTTCGGTCAAAATAATTTCCCTTTAGCGCAATACCGCTTCAGTTGGGCCACTTATGTGACAGATAAGAAGAGTCCATTCTAATGTCTAACACTTAATGTGGAGAAAGAGATGTGCTGTGTGGGTTGATTGTGCGTTGATCTGTTGGTAATGCCTCGGGGTTCCGGTGGGCATGTAAACAAATGCATAATGCTGCGCTATACTTTGTGGCCTCACCCGGTTGCATAGCGACGCTTATTGTTTAGGTGTCTTTTAATAAGCAGGTAGTCATATCATTAGCTAGAACTAGCTGGATCTGATCGATATGGACATAAACGAGAGTGAAGTCTAAACTGACGGGAGAGAGAGATCAGCTGCTGCTGACGAGTCGACACGCAGCTCTGCATGATCAAATGCAGCGGTGAGCGGAACAAAACACACACTTCAGGTTAGAATATCACACGTAGCTATTTTAATCACCTCTCAAACTACCGTAACTAGTTATAGATATGTTTAGTGTTACTGTAGCGTCACTCATTACTGATCCGCAAGCTGCATGACACTGGCATAATAGATTGCCCGATCGGGCAACCAGCAGGTGAGGCTTCATGGCCCGAGCTAAATACTAGATGGCCCCGGGCCATCGGGCAGTCCTTAATGTGGAGCCCTGTTAACGCACATTCAAAAACGGAAACATTTTCGGGAGTTTCAACCGGGTACCGGCCACCGACAACGGGGACTTTGCCCGGAAAACGGGGACGTTTTGATCACCCATCCGACTGTGTTTACAGCTAAGCACACACGCTAACATTAAGAATACAAGCTCACTTAGGCTTGAGGCTTTTTTACACGTTGCTTGACTGGCTGCCCACATATCTGATCAAAGCATAGTAACGTGTATTATTTATTAATTGTGACATTTATTGTACTTTTTGATGGATGAATGATGCTCAAAGTGAGGGCCCGACACACACACACACGCCCTGGCGACCGGACATATTCTTTATAAAACTAATAATGTGTTTTACCAGAAGAAAGTATCTTGTGCGAACGAGAAAGTATATCGTGCGCACAAGTTAATAAAGCGTTGTCTCGTTTTTTTCTTTTTTTCTCTATGAACCCTCCAGGGCTCCGTGGAATAGAAAAAGACTCTGAGCATGTGCAGTGTAGTTTTTACAGACAGGGAGGGAGGGGCATGACTGTAGACAGACACTAATTAGAAGAACAGACTAAAACAGCAATGTACAGACGAATCAGACATGATCTTAAAATATATTTTAACATGTATGTTAAACAAACACACACACACACACACACACACACACACACACACACACACACACACACACACACACACACACACACACACACACACACACAGAGAAGCAACATGGAATAAACAAACTGACTTACTACCTGGGATCCCGCCCAGAAGGGAAACCGACCAATGGAACACTGCCAAGTGCCAACTCACTGTCTAGCTCGCTCAGAAGTGAACTCTGTGTATAAATGTTGTGATCATTTTGAAGATCGGGGCTCTTGTTTCTGACTGGCCGTTCCTGAGACGTGTCTCACACGGTGGTAGAACCTGAGTCCGGAGTACTCTGCAGAGTGCTTCGGTGATGTATTTGTATGTTTTATCATAAAAGCAGATTATTGTTTAACCCTTATCCTGGCTGCTTTGAATTTTTCCTTCTTTTGAGAACCCGCTCATATAGGAACGGCGCGGAGCAGAGATTCTGCCCCAACAAATGGTGTTTCCCCGACGTGATGACGTCATGACGTGGTGACGTCATGAGTAGGGTTTTTGAGAGGAAAATCAGCAGCCAGCGGACGAATGGTCCGGAGAAGAGGCCTAGTGGAGGTATGGGAGTCCTCACAGGCTATACTTGCTGGGGAAGCCAAGTAGGGTATCGAGTCCAAGGCTAAAGTGAATAACAAATCTGAGGTTCATAGGAACCAAAAGGTGCGTTATAGGTCTGTTGGGTTTAAACTCCCATTCTGTTGAAAGAAATATCGCATCTTAAAAGCTGGACAGACAGTAAGGAGGATATATTTCTTGTGAATAAATAGAATATATTATTGAACATGAAACAGCCTAAGTCAGATGAATAGATACGAAGTCATAATGAAAGGAGAATTTTAACGAGAGGAGCGTGAGTTGAGAGCTTACGAGGACAGTGGGTTCGAGCAGAAAAATGGAATAAAAGGATAGCAGAAGTGTTAATTGTTGAAAGAAGCCCCCCCTTTTCCAAAGGAGAGGCTGAGAGCTACAGCAGGGGAGAGAGAAGGGGGTGTCAGTATTTGTCTGTGAGAGTTCCCCCCACCCTTTTTCCTCTCGAGAGCGGCAGCAGCAGCCCGGAGTGTGTCTGCTTGCTTTTGTCTCTAGTGATCTGAAGTTGGAGTGAAATACATAGAAAATTAACAGATCAAGGTGTGATTTGAAGTGGTAGATATATTGAAATAAATAAGAAACAATGATTTGCTGCTATTTAAATATAGTCTTTGAGAACTGATTGATACCGTTGCATTGCGTTGTGAATTTCATGGTATTTGTCATTAACTAAGGATTGTACTTAATTATATTCCAAGGGGAAAATTATATTAAATACATCAACCTTAGGGGAAAGTAAAAAGAGGTTTACTGAGAATATGAAGTACATTAAATGTAAGGCTTTATTCAAATTAGATATAATAGGTGGATTTTTCCATCTAGAATACGACATGGAAAGAGGAAAATTTGTTAGACATGAAATAACGAACTCATTGGAAGAAATATATATATTGTGAGGTTATTTAGGAGTTGTTATCATATACAGTTACTCTCAGTTGATGGTTGTTTAAAGTAGATAGGAAACTGAAAACGTAAACGATCCACCACAATGGTGTTTTTTAATTGATGAAGAAGGAGTAGAAAGTAAAAAGAAGGTTTTTGTAAGTTTGTCAGAGGGAATCTGTTAATGTTCAAGCATGACAGAGGTGCTGCACGAGGCTAAAAGCCATCTCACACAGTTGGAGAACAAAAGAGGTTTTGATGAGAGAAGCTTGGGCCGGCAGCTGCAGGGCGCAGTGAGACAGAAAGACAGGAGAAATGAGACGGTTTGAAGAAGTATAGAGAGAGTACAGGTTATATAGAGTTACTACTATTCTGGAAAATGTCATATTGTTTTGTGAGTAACATGAAATAAGAATATATTTACTAGATATAAGAACAACAGGCTTATCTAGGTTAACAGAACATTGCTATTAACCAGTTTCAGCTGCAACTATCCTGTCTTTGTTCTAAAGAGAACGTACGTTGCATTTACAATTAATATTAAGAAAAGTTCACAATAGATACCATTAAAGACCGTTTGGGATTAATAGGACGAGTTTGTCATAAACATTCGTGCTTAGATGGAATAAAAGTGTTGAGAGATGTTCTCCAAAATGGGAGTTTTCACAATGCTTTTAGTTTTTATTAAAACAATTAAGTAATAAGGACAGAAAAATGTTCCGTGATGATTTATTTAGGTTTCAGCTTTAGTAATAATGAAGATTACATTTTGTAATAATTCCTTTAAGTGTTCCAAAATATATTCATTAACTGTAGTCAGATTACTTGTTTTAAATATATAGCGCTGGATACAGTTAGTTTTGTATTCTGTTACAAATCTAACCATGCTTGTAACACACAACTTCGATAAACAATTTGAAAAGAATAGAATAAGCAAGAAGATTAAAGATTAATCTATAGTGGTTAAGAAAAGTTTTTTGTTTTGCCTATTAACTGAGAACTGAAGTAATGAAGAATAGGAAGACTGTTACCATTAATGGGTTTAGCATTCACGTGTTTCAGCATTCCTGACCATATAGACACTCAGCTGTTTTATTTTGTCACCCGCTGGGGGAGAGATTTACATTGAGTTTTTCTCAGTAGCTGATTTGCTGTGATTACAGCAGCATTGGATAGTTGTGCGCCACCTTTGGGTTGTACTCTGAATCAGGGTGTTGGTGAAAAGTTGCTCATTGCAAACAGAAGAACTGTGCAAAGAACACATCTCAGAGGAGGGTTTCACAGTTTGCTTGTGCCTCGTTGTCAAGGCAACAGTGGTGTGAAGAGGTACTGCAGTTTTTGGGGATTTCTGCGGCACAGAGGACAACGTGTGTCTGCTGATTGTATCACATTGATCCAGAGGTCCCTTCCCCCTCAGGACATCCCAATGCCAGAGAGAGTTTCCTTGGAGCCCACTGACCAGGGCCGGTTCTAGCTTTTTGGGGGCTCTGCCACTGACTACAGCTGAAGAGGACAATGAATCATTGACTGTTCTCAATATGACAAGATCTTGAGACAGGCTGGTCTCAGTCTGTTCAGACTCTGAAGAAATCATGCAATGATTTTACAGCATAACTGTGCAAGAGTTTATCAGAAGGTGGTGTAGAACGATATGCTTAGTGTTTAGGAAGGGAGGCTGATTGTTTAATGATGGTCTGGAATGCTGAAAGGGTTAAGGTTTAATATCCTTGTTTGGCAAACAAGACATCTGATTATTATGTCACACATGATAATCTTGACATAGTGACTAGCTATGGGTAAACGTGTGGACGTTATACCATTATTATCATGAACTAAAAATAAATAGGGAAATAGTATCTGGTTAAAGATGAATGGATTTCATATCCTAGAGAGGATTAGTTATATTGTGAATACTTCACAAGGTATTTACTAATGTATTTTGAAGAACACACAAGAACACAGGTCCAGTTTTGTTTTTTTCTAGATTACATTTTCCATTACCAAAACTGTTCAGCTTAGGTCTAGCTTTAGACTTTGATAGTAAAAGAGTATTTAGGCTTATTTTTGTATATCTGACATTTTTAAATATGTTGGCTATTCACTAGATAGAGAGATGGCATTACTCTCTATTTGTTAAGAACATTTCTGAAGATTAAATATTTGTTTCATTCCTAATATTCCTATTTAGGATGTAATTTGAGAGTAACAAGGCTGATGCTGAAATTGGAAAATATGTTAGTGGTTTACATGATGTAAACAAAAAAAAAAAAAAGATTTTGTTTGTTCAACCTCCAGTTAGATCTGAAACAGTAATAATGATTGATTTGGCCAAAGCTTAGTTTAACATCCTGATGTAACATTATGAGGTATGTTCACTTCTAAGGGTAAACAAATTGATAAAATGGATTATTATTATTATTATTGATTAATTTGGAATATTAATTCAAAAGGCCGTTTTCTGCAGGTTCACTTAAGAATGCCTTGCATGAACATTTGTCAGGTATTGTGTTTCCTAGGGGCGGTATATTAATAAAGTGTATTGATCATTTGTTTGTTAAACATCTGAAGAAAATGGTGCTGCGAACACGAGAAAAACTTTGTTGCATTGGTTGACATCAACACAATGATGTCACTAGTACAACTCCAGCTAGTAGAATATTAAAGTCTCTGCAGAGCACGACACATGGCCAAAAGACTGAGACCAAATGACCTTTGACCCTGACTGACAGTGTGACTGTGAATGAATGCCAGCATGTGATCAGTGTAACTGCATGATTCTAAAACAATGACTAACCAAGCATGTCTTTAGACTAACACATTATTCTGGAGCTCCAAGGGAAACGAGAGGTTTCCTAAAAAATGTTGACATGTTTCTAATATTGATTGAGTTATAACAGGTAACACAGATGCAGAATCAGTGGCCAAGGGGCTACTGAGAGAGGTAATTCCAGAATGAGAATGAGAAGGTGAACTGTGATAATGAAAACAATTTGTAATATTTCAACAGGTATTAAAATAACTGAGGTTTGAAATGTAGAAAGAACATATTACAGCTAAGTTAAAACATAGTAATGTAATGAGATAGAATTTAATTTAGACAACATCTTGTAACTAGCCTGGTAAAGAAGTAAAAGCCATAGACTGTTTAGATCATTATGGGGATGTACATTTAATTTAAAGTCATAATAGAAAGACAGTTGATGACAGTATGTTGAATTTCTGTATTCATTTTTCAGCTTGATAATATCCAAGCAGTGACAGGTAGAAGCAGTCTCGCCTGGAAATTATTCACTTTGTCAGTATCATGATTTTAGTTGTTTTTAATCCATAACATTAGTTTGTTCCATTACCAGAGACATTAGCAGTTCATATTATATTTAGATTTTAAATAGGATCTCAAGGATTTCATTTATAATAACACAGATGCTTGTTAGAAATTCAGAGCTATTGAGATATGTTATTTATTTCACCTGAAGATGTTGGGGTTTATTTTGTTGACACAGGCCAAGTATTAAGATTCTGAAGCTGCACAGGCAGATAGGAGGTCTGCAACTCATTTAGAAAACCTGTTCACAGACAGCTGTTGTTTTAAGACACCCCACCAACAGGCTCCAAGCGGCCTACCAGTGGTGGGTCAAACCCCTGAGGGCCCAGAAGCCCTGAGCGTAGACTTGAGGGGTGGGTATCAGATTTCTCCACACAGGTTCCTGAAGCCAAAAGGGGGACCCGAGGAGCAGGAGGCCGACACAGCGGAGTTCGTCTGGCTGAAGGTCATCAGGTCTACGTGACTCAACCCCAGGTTCTCCGGCCTCTACAGAGTGACCCAGAGGACATCTCATGCCGTCCGCCGAGGAGCAAAGGGGGACATCTGGTACTACTGGAGCCAGTGTGCGGCGAGGAACACTCCGGCTAGGACCTTGGAGGACATCAGGACGGACCTGGCTCACACACACACACACACACACACACACACACACACACACACACACACACACACACACACACACACACACACACACACACACACACACACACACACACACACACACACACACACACACACACACACACACACACACACACACACCAAACTGACTTACTAACTACCTGGGATCCCGCCCAGAAGGGAAACCGACCAATGGAACACTGCCAAGTGCCAACTCACTGTCTAGCTCGCTCAGAAGTGAACTCTGTGTATAAATGTTGTGATCATTTTGAAGATCGGGGCTCTTGTTTCTGACTGGCCGTTCCTGAGACGTGTCTCACACGGTGGTAGAACCTGAGTCCGGAGTACTCTGCAGAGTGCTTCGGTGATGTATTTGTATGTTTTTCCATTAAAGCAGATTATTGTTTAACCCTTATCCTGGCTGCTTTGAATTTTTCCTTCTTTTGAGAACCCGCTCATATAGGAACTGCGCGGAGCAGAGATTCTGCCCCAACAGTACACAGAGAGACATCATGGAGCACCTGCTTCTGCTGCTGCTACTGCTGAGCGCAGGTAACGTCTTTATTACACTATTTATTAGAATAGATATTATTATATTGTTATATCATCACACCAAAGACACGAGGCGTCGCCTCAAAGATCTTTAAACTAATAACAGGAAAACAAAGCTCAAATAAATAAATGTATATAAATCTGAGAAGTTAGAGTTCATAAGAACAAATTAATAATGAGATATATTTAAGTTGATATTTTATTGGACATTTTACTTTACCTTGCTATGATTATATACTTTCTTACTTTACCTTTTGAATGCACTTTCATTCACTTCTTATGTCCGTATACATATTTATATTCTGTTTTATTTAATAAAAGGTTTTTATTACACTTCCTACTTTAGGTAAGGCAAGGCAAGGCAAGTTTATTTATATAGCACTTTTCAACACAAGGCAATTCAAAGTGCTTTACAAAAAATGAAAGACATTCAGAAAATGGCATTTAAAATCAGTCATTAAAAAGAAAAATTAATAAAATAACCATTAAAAGAAAAAATACATGGATAAAAGTTAATATAACTTTAACTTAATCTCTTTATATAAATATATTTATTTACCTTTATTTTTATATCTCTTTTGCACATTCTTTATTTAACTTCCTTTAATATATAAATAGTAATTATTTACTTTGTATAGCTCATCCATTCTCTACCTTCTTAATTATTTTTAAGTATTATTTGTATTTAGCGGTTTCCAGAAACAGCCCACCCTTTCAGATAGTGGGTGTTTCTCAATGTTGAGTAAAGCTGCTCCAGAGCCATTATTTCAAGCATACTACGTCATCGAGTGCCGCCGAAGTACTGTTGCAATGTCCAGCATACTTGGAATTCTACCGAGCCCGGCGTACTTCGTTAGGAGAAATGTCGAGGCTGCACATGTGTAGACTCCGCGGTCTTAAAATCCCCACAATGCTTTGCGCACGGACCAATTTCCCCAAAGATGTGGCGGAAAATGTAAGGCGGGGCCTCTCATATGATGCTCACCTGCACACTTGCTCGCCTGTTCCACTCTTAGTTTTCCGAGGCTAAGGATTCTTGCCTCGCTTCTGAAGCAAGATGCTCGGCAGACATGTGCTACCAAGCAAGCGTACTCGACATTGAGAAACACCCACTGATGAAGCAACCAGAGGCTTTGATCTGATAGGAGCATGTGGTCACGTGACAGGAAACCATGACCTGTCATCAGTCCCCAAAAATAAACTTAACGCCTATCTTCCTCTTTCAGATTGTCACCATGAGTTTTCAGCAGATCACATATTAATAGTTCAGTCACACACCTTACATGATCTTATGTTTATTAGAAGCTAGGCTCGGCCTCATCACCCCCCCCCCCCCCTCTGATTAAGCTCTGTGAATATGCCCAACTGGGTAGAACCAAATTGGGGTGCTGTAAAATAGAGAGAAAATTGACGTTCAGTCATTTAATGGTCAGATATTGAAATTGTGATTCCATAGATGTGTCTCCCATCACCTAAAAGCCCTGAATATTCTCTCAACTCAGTATTTACATTATTTAATTCAAAGAAAATCAGTAATATCTTTAAAAACTACAAGTCCCTTTCTATCAGCTGTGCACCGTTGTGGTGTAAATATAACCCATCTACGAATTAGATCAAATGTAAAAGTCAGCTGAATTAAGGTTGATCCTGCAAGGAGACGTATTGTGTGAAGAGAAATTGAAGATGTTGTTTAATTGCTGATATATTTATGATCCACGTTAAGTATTCAGTTTCGGCGGCAGTTCTTCCAGTTTTTCCAAAGGTCTTCTCATCAGGGCTCTATAAATAAAGAACTACGGCAGATCGGTAATATGTAATGCCGTTATGTGATGACTCTCAAAGAGAAAAGCAAGCACACGCGGAATAAAGTATTATTATTATTTTTTTTAAATTATTTCGGATTTCTTATCGAATAAACACCATATCCCAACGTGCATTGCGGCTAAAACATCCAAATCACTGAACTTAAAAGATAGCTGAGGATTATGGGTAAAAAAACAAATGTGTGTCTCAGAATCGAAAGGGAAAAACACTGATTAGAAGACTTCTGGAAAAACTGGAAGAAGAACTGGATTGTTCTGCCCTGTTTAATTACATCACAAACATCACAAAATATGCACATGAAAATGTTTACATGCAAAGGTTCTGTGTAATACACAAATTGATACTATCCAAGATGGCTGATGGTGTGTCGTGGCTCGGTAGCTCCTGATTCAAACCACCGGCCTCGACTAAAACCTACAATATACAAGACTGTTGACGTCCTAGTTATTGTAGAGGATGAGTTACTCAACTTGCCGGCGGTTAAAATTAAAACTATGACCCAGGACGAGCTAGTCCTTGTAGCCTCTAACACCTTCGATTCCGAGTGGATCGAGACTTCTAAAAAGACGTTGTTTAAACTCTGTCCTGAAAGCAAGCAGCGGTGTGAGGCCTTTAGAGGCAACCAGAAGGATGCAAACAATATCAAAAGCTGCCTAAAAGTGCTAAATGAGTGAAAACATCCCCCGTGTTGTCTCCCCTACCTGGATGACCTGCCGCCTGTTACGTTTAACAGCCTGGATGTGTCCAACCTGCTGAGCTAGATGGAGCGACTGCACAGCGAGGTTTGCGCGTTAAGACCCGTAGTGGAAGTCCAGGCAGATATCGGTGAGGACCTGCGTGCTGTGGCTGCGACCATGGACAGCAGAGCTACTGCCGTAGAACGCCAGTTGGAGTCGAGGTTGTACCGAGTGACGCTGAAACCGACTGTGGGAGCGCTCAGGGTGATGGCCAGGATGGTGCGGTGTCGGTGAAGGATGCGAGCCCCCCCAGCTCTTCTACTGATGTACATCCCAACTGTGTTGACCCGGTTGCTGCGTCAGGGACCGTGAGTGCCTGTGTGAGCCCTGGAGGAACTGCAGTAAATTCGCAGGTATGGAGTCAAGTTGTGAAACAGGGCCGAGGTCGGAGGAATAGGGCCGAGGGCCAGTCTGCCTCATCTAAACAGCTTGTTGGGAAACCTGAATGGAGGATGCCTAAGCCTATTGTTGGCACTGCTGCACAAGGGAATATAAAAGTGATCCGTACGAAGTTGGTGAGTGTTTTTGCCCCCAGACCTTGATGCTGAGACACTGTCCGAATATCTAACTGAACAACTCTGCCGTGATGTTAACTGTCACCGTATTGACACAGCGAGCAGCAGATATAGCTCCTTTAAAGTGTGTGCTGAGTGCAATGACGTTCCGGAGATGTTTAACCCAGAACTCTGGCCTGAAGGCTCAGTTGTGAGGCGATACTATGAACCACGTAAAGCGGAGGTGATAGGGGCTAGCAGCAGAGCTAGACCTGCTGCTGGTGCGAGGGTACTGAACGGGGCTACGGCTGAGCTGCTGAGCTAAACGTTATGCGGGTTGGATCATTTAACGGTCGCGGGCTGCACCTGGGCAACAGCACTGCTGATAGGATCCGACGTGTAGTGGTGGACAACTTGCAAGAAACTTTCTTACCAAAGCAAGACTTGGGAAAGTTGAACTCTCTTAATGACAATTTCCACGGGGCTGGTGAGTCCACTACGGACCTATCTGTGGGAATAGTGAGAGGAAGGATAGCAGGGGGCGGGGCTATCCTGTGGCACAACAAGCTGGATGCTGTCATTAATGTCATCAGGCTTGAAGTTGACTGGTGTGTTGCTGTACAGATCAAAATGAATAACAAGAAGTTTAGCATTCTCAATGTATAAACACCATATGAGTCACAGCATAATGAAGATGAACACCTGAACAGACTTGCTTTTATACATTCTTTTATTGTTGATAATCATTCCACCAGTGTTCATGGAGTGGGGGATATGAATGCTGACATATCAGACAAAAGGTCCTTTGCTAAGCATCTGCTACAGTTCTGTGAAGATAACAATCTTATATTATCAAGCTAAATACTTCTGCCTACAGATAGCTACTCGTATATAAGCGAGGCCTGGCACACAACTTCATGGCTTGACCATTGCATAAGCACGGCTAACGCCCAGGACATTGTAAGATCAATTGAGATTGTGTATGAGGCATCAATGTCAGATCACATTCCTTTTGTAATGATGGGAGAACTGATGTCCTGTTGAGTGATGTATATCTACCCAAAGTGGCAACTCTCTGTGTTGATGTGGGTTGTAATGAAAGCTCTCACCGTGAAGACCTCTGTAACATGTATGATTGTATTGTGGGAGCTGTATGGGAGGCCAGTAGACCGTGCTATACATACTCTGGGAAGAGACACAACGTGAAGCCAGGGTGGAATAAACATGTGGCTGATCAACATGCTGAAGCTAAGAATGCTTTTGGGGCCTGGGTCCGGGCAGGAAGGCCCAGAGAGGGGCCTGTCCTGGATCTCAAAAAGCGTACATAGGCTAGATATAAATATGCAGTTCGTTATGTCAACAAACATACAGAAACATTGAGAGTGGATTCTATGGCTGAAAAGCTCCTTCATAATGATGTGATGGCTTCTGGAAGTAGGTGAGAGCTCTGAACAGGGCCAGCACGTCGTTACCGTGTGCCATAGAGGGAGTATCTGGAGCCCATAACATAGCTGAGTTGTGGAGTCAACATTACTCCACTATACTTCATTGTGTTAAAAGTGACCCCTATAAGGTTGGTAATGTTGTGAAAAGTGACACAGTGGGAATCACAGCTAAAGAGGTTTATCGAGCAATTGCACAGCTAGCTGATAACAAAGCATGTGGCTCTAACCCGAATCACTGCAGAGCACCTTAAACTGGCAAGCCCGAAGGTTGCAGTTCTTCTTTTTGTTTTACCGGCCTCATGACTCATGGTGTGTTGCCAGACTCCATGTTGACTGTTACCTTGGTCCCTGTCATTAAGGACAAAGCGGGCAAGGTAGGGAGCTTGGGTGACTATAGACCAATTGCTCTAGCCAGTGTGTTCCAAAGTCCTGGAAATAATTTGGCTAGATAGACTATGTTCTCATTTATGTTCCTCAGATAACCAGTTTGGCTTCAAGGCTAAGCATGGCACTGAGCTATGCATCTATGCTTTGAAGGAAATGGTAGAAACATATAGAAGACAGAATTCCACTGTTCTGATTGGTTTCATTGATGCCTCTAAGGCTTTTGACCGGGTTAACCATCACAAACTGTTTTTAAAATGAGACAAAGGGGTGTGCCTAACAGTATAATTAGGATCCTGGCTTATTGGTATGCCAACCAGAGCATGCGGCTCAAATGGGGGAATGCAGTCTCGGCGCCATTTGGTGTTGGTAATAGAGTCCGCCAGGGGGGGGGCTCCTCTCACCATGCCTTTTTAATATCTATATGAATGATCAGATGATTTAAGTGTCTGTAAAACAGGGTGTGTGATTGGTAATGTGATTGTAAACCATCTTATGTATGCTGATGATCTGTTGTTTCTCCTAGCAGTGCTGGTTTTCAACAGTTGCTAAATGTTTGTTCTGATTACGGAGTCAAATGTGATGTTAAATACAATGCTAAGAAGAGCGCTGTAATGATCTGCAGAGTGAATGATGAATAGCAATCTACAGATGTAGCACTCTAGATTGGACTCCACCCAACGGATTCCAGCCGAAAACCCAGCGGATCCCAGTAGCTGGAAATGTAAAGCCCTCCCACTATTTCCTGAGAGGAAGTTGCAGGATTTTCCATTTCAGGATGTAACCATGAGATGGCACTTCATTCATAAAGACACAAAGACATGGGTGAACTTTGTTCTTCAGTTTGTTTCATGTACTTTCAGTACTACAGCAATGTTTGCAGCTCTGCAGTTGTGTTTGCTGAACAGACGGAGCGCTGGACGTCAGATAAATGAACAAAAGAAGACAAACAAGAAAAAAACACTAACAGGAGCACGGTATGGGCTCTGCAGTGTTTAAGGACTTGTTAGTGGATCAGAAACTGTGAACTGAGTTGGACAGTGCTGAGTGTTGGGCTCGCCGTGGTATCAGCGCTGGCCTGCTCTGTTCAGTGGTTTGGGCTGCCTCACCGCCTTTGACCACCAGCCCATCCTCAAGCCTGAGGTACACCCCGTGATTCGGCCCATACGTCGCCTGCCTCTCGCCCTGCGCGACGACGTCACCGCCGAGCTGCAAAAACTCTTGGACGCGGGCATCATCGAACGCATTGATGCTTCCCCGTGGATTTCAAACCTGGTGGTGGTGAAGAAGAAGTCAGGGGGCCTGTGACCGTGCATCGACCTCAGGCCGGTGAACAAGACCGTGATACCTGACGAGCCAAGGCTACCTGCAGGTTCCGCTGCACCCTGACAGCCGCAGCCTTACAGCTTTCGTGATGCATGTCGGAGTGTTTCGCTACACCCGCATGCCCTTCTGCCTCAGCTCGGCCCCCAGCTGCTTTCAGAAAATCATGACCACCATCTTCGCCGGCATGACGAACGCCTGTCACAACCTCACACCCAATGGGGAAAAGTGAACCTTCGCCGTTCCAGCCATCGAGTTTGTGGGGTTCCGCCTGACCGCCGACGGCCTCAGCCCGCGACACTCCAACGTAGAGGCGGTGCTGCGCATGCCTGAGCCGCCCTGTCCCGCTCAGGTCTCTTTGTTTCTGGGGATGACGGCCTACTACCTGCGCTTCCTTCCTCAGTACTCCT
Organism: Notothenia rossii; assembly: GCF_949606895.1. Lineage (NCBI taxonomy): Eukaryota > Metazoa > Chordata > Actinopteri > Perciformes > Nototheniidae > Notothenia > Notothenia rossii. Next base: position 64,003,425 of record NC_136908.1, on the reverse strand, counting down.
CCTGACACAGGACGCGGTCTGGGAGTGGACCCCGGCTTGCTCTGCCGCTATTCGCCAGCTCAAGACGCAGCTCACCTCAACGCCGGTGCTCGCATTCTTTGACCTTGCAAGCCCCACGTTCGTGACCTGTGGCGCGTCCAATACGGCAATAGGAGCGGTGCTGTCCCAGATCCAGGGGGGCCCAGAACGCCCGGTGGCGTTTGCCTCTCGGTCCCTCAACTCGGCCGAACAGAAATACTCGGTGGGGGAGCGGGAGGTGCTGGCCTGCGTCTGGGTCTGCGAGCGGTGGCACATGTACGGCTCTCTCAGCCCTGCTTGCCCCGATCGGGGTCGGGGCACAAACCGCTGAGGATCTACCGCTGGTCAGAGAGACTCCTGCCGTATGACTTCACCACAGTTTTTACTCCCGGCAGGGAGAATGTGGTGGCTGACCTGCTCTCCCGCGCCACCCCCACTCCAGCGCCCGGCGTGGGCCCGGACACAACAGAGTCTGAGCTCATACTCATGCTCCACGCCCCGCTTCAGGCCGCGGTTTCCCTGGAGGACCTTCGGCTCGCGTCGGAGGAGAACCCCGCGCTCTCCCGGTTCCACACTTACATCCGGGAGGGATGGCCTGCGAAGTTCCCAGAGGAGTTGGCGTCTTTTCATCGGGTCAAGGACGAGCTGACCTGCTGGAACAGTGTCTGCGTGGCCCGGGGCCTCCGCACGTTCGTCCCCATCGACCTCAGGGCACGCATATTGGCTATGGCGCATAAGGGCCACCTGGGTATCATGAAGTTGAAACAGCGCTGCAGGGATTTGGTGTGGTGGCCGGGCATAGATCGAGATATAGAGACAATGGTGAAGGAGTGCATGGCCTGCATGGTCAGTGGCAAAACTGGCCCGCCACCCCCACCGCCCCTGCAGCCCTTGCAGTGGCCGCATGCGCCTTGAGAGCACATGCAGCTGGACATCTGTGGGGAGCTCCATGGCGTCCCGCACCACCAACGCTCCCTCCTGGTGGCCTACGACCTCCATTCTAAATGGCCAGAGGTGGTCGCCACGGGGTCCATAATGGCTCGGGTGGTCACAGACTTCCTCTCCTCTCTGTTTGCTCGGTGGGGCAGTCCTAACACCATCGCTACAGATAACGGCCCACAGTTTATCTCAGCTGAGTTTGCCACCTGATTGAACACGTCCGTACAGCTTTCTACCACCCGCAAGCAAATGGGGGGGGGGGGGTGGAAAGGTTCAACCAAACCCTAAAGAACGGGATCAGAGCACACCTGGCTGATGGTCTTCCATTCTCAGCCGCGCTGCTCCGCACCCTGCTTCACTACCGGGCGACGCCACATTTGACTACCGGCAGCTCCCCAGCCCTCTTGATGATGGGCAGCTCCCTTTGGATCGGCTACGTGCCCCGGCGGCCGTCACGCCAACAGCCGCACCCTGCAAGAGCGCCAGGGTCGCAGAGGCTCAGCGTTGCATGAAGCAGCGGTTCGGCAAGAGACGGAGGGTGAGAGCGCCTCCATTCACAGTGGGGGACTGGGTCAGGATTCACCGTCCTAACCGGGACCACAAGCTGCTATCCTTCTGGACGGCACCGATGAAGGTCACCGCTCAACTGGGATCAGCCACCTTTCGTCTGGCCGACGGATCACGGTGGCATGCAAGCTGGCTTCGGAAGGTGGCACCGCCCCTCATCGTGGACCCAGGGCCCAGGGGGGACTTTGCTTTTCCTGATGAGCAGTTGCAGGGTCCAGCCGGGTTCCCACCTGAGCCGGTTGAGCCAGTGGTTCGTCCTGAAGCTCATCCGGCCCGTGTCCGGGTCAGACCAAGATACTTGGAAGACTATATTGTGAGCCTGTGACTCTCAGGGGTAATGTTCAGAGCATAGTCTTTTGCGTTGCAGAATAATCCACATGGCTATGCTCGTGACTGGCAGTCTACCGAGTTCATCTAGCGTAGATAGCTAAAAGTTAATTGGGTTCCTTGTGGGGGGGGGGGGGGTAAATGTTATGGATGTGTCACATCAGGTGTGACTGTCTCTTTTAAGATGGCACCGGGTTTGGGGATGTGTGAACCGGATACAGTTAGTTGTGGTTGGATTGAATTAGCTTTTGTCCGTTGTTCCCGCGTCCCAGGAGAGAAGCTTTAAAAGTAAGAGACAATGGAGTCTCTGAGAAAGGTTCAAATGGGTACTTTAATTAAATGGCGCGGTAATGTAACAAGCAGGAGATGGTTGGAGAGAAAGGCTGCAGCTTCCTCTCGCAGTCCGGGCCATGAAAAAGAGCGAACAAAGCTCCGTCACCTGACTATATATCTCATCATTTGGCTCCTCCTCTTCAATGGCGGCTGTGGTGACGTAGGGGGACCTCCCTCCTCGGTCTTAGATATTTCCGATATCGCGCATAACAGAGGATTTAGACGTTGTGCATTCAATACATAACTTGACACGCCTTTTCTCCTCATACTCTCTTTCATGACTTTTTATTTAATGTATTTTAACGGTTGTAATCGCTTGTTTAACAGAAAACCGGGAGTCAAGTTACTGGTGATATTTCGGAGACTTCTTCCGGAATAACTTTTCAAAATAAACTTTAACCACATGCGAATGCTAACCGGAAATGTTTTCACAACAAAACAGTTCTAAAATGTATGTATGTTTAAACCGAATTACATCATTAAACATTGATTTTAATTTCTTACAGTTGTCATGGCAGCGTGTGCAATAACGTGTTCAATAAACGGTCAACCTAAATGTCGTAGTCCATAGTCTTATATATACAACACTGAGTGCTGCCGTAAAGTTGCTGTTGTCGCAGTTCCAGCCAGGGGCGGACTGACCATTGGGAACACCGGAAGTTTTCCCGGTGGGCAGGTGCTGTGCGTGGGCCGGAAGGCCACATTTTTTTTTTTAAATGAACAAAAAAGGAAAAAGTTGTTCTTTGCCTTAATCCTACCGGCCCACATTTGTAAGTGTTCCGGCCACTCTCTGGAGGGGTGGCCCACACCAGAGTCCTGCACGGGTCTGATTTTCAAGACCCGCTCCCGCCCCGCACCCGCGACGTGCAATACCGAACCCGCCCCGCTACCCAAACATATTGCCAATTAGTTCCGCAACCCGACCCAAACCCGCATATATATGAGCAGTGAAAACGTGCAATTATTAACACACACGGTTGCATATTTGGCTCAAAAAGCGTGGGATGTTGGTTATTCTCTCCATCTAGGAGGACACCAAAAGCCTCCAGACGTTGGGTTTTGCTCTTGAGGAAGAGTTATTGAAAATGCTGTATTCTCCGCTATAGAGAGCTTCACCTCAGCCATTCAGAATGTGGCGCGCTCAGCAGCAGACTGATGTGCTGCAGAGGTTATGAATATGCTCGGTCCCGCGGGGGAGAGGTCTGAGGATTTAAACATTAAACTAAATTATTATTATTTAAATATATTTATTATGCAACACCCGCGACCCGACCAGCATCATCTTTGTTTTACCCAGAACCGAACCCGGAAAAAAGCGTTTGAAAAAATACCACCCGTGAATCACCTTTTTTGCGGGTCACCCATCGGGCACCCGCGGATACCCGACCCGATGCAGGACTCTGGCCCACACCCCACTGGGCTGGGCTGGGCCGTTTTGATAGGCTACCTTTGGTCTATCTATCAGATAGTTTCAATTTCACACATCAGGCCCGTAGCAGCTGTCACTGCGTAGTGAACGATCAGGAGTGAGTGACTGAGAGACCAGCTGGCAGTTGCTGGATAAACAAGCTCAGAAGCGTAAAGGCGTTTTTGTATAGTTTGTGTATACAAAGTTGTAGCGAGCCCTGGGTTCAGAGGGAGGAGCTTGCATAAGGGATGGTGTGGCAGGGAAACGGGGTTCAGGGGAAGTGGCTGTAGCCTTAGGATAGAAAAGGAGGAAATGACGTCTGACTCAGAGGTCGCACGGCTGTGGAGAAGAACGTGTTGCCCACATTCTGTTAATGAGTTTAGGCTAGTTAGCTAGCAGGTTTATTGTTTTGGGTGCAGTCACTTTTGCCTCCACTTGCTGTTCAAATAAATGTTGAAAGAAAAAGTAAATCTGTTTACAGTTCTGTTTAATATGGGTGTTGAGAGATCTATCCATAGATTTAGTCCCTAATGTTGCTCTCAAAGTGCACCAGATTGATGCCTTTAACTTCAACATTTAAAGCATGCCCCCGGACCCCCCTAGAGGAGGTGAGGCCCACACCCCCTGTTAAATTGTCTCACCCACATTGAGGATGCTTAGTACGCCCATGTTTTATTCCACGCGTTAAGTCAGAAAATTGGGTCCAAATGTTATTGCATCAATGATCTGTTAACATTCAAATGAATAAATATATGCTGTAACTATTTTGCTCTAGGCAACTCAAGGGCTCAGGTAATGTGATGATTCTCAGAGTGAAAGAGTGACAATAATTTATATAGCACCTTTAATGATGGCATTCAGCCCAAAATTGCACACAAATCAGCAAGTTAGGCCACCACAGGATATAGACATGTGCTGTTAGGCCAGTGGTTTCCTGTTAGGCCAATTCAGCATATACAGTAAGATGAGCAAGTATTTTTTTTACCATGAAAAACACTTTACATTTGTTTTTTCCATTTTTCTTTTTTACAATTTTAATTTATTATCTTTTATGAATATATCTGGTTGTATATATTGCTCATTTTCCATAAAAGAAACAAATGTATTTGAGTTTGTGTTTTATTTGAGTTTGATGCATAAAAATACTGTACTGTATATGATGATTACTTTTACCATAGAAGGCCAGCTCGACCATTTGGTAAAAAACTGTGTGGTCAGTCAAAAAAATTAATAATTGTTTGTGCTTATTTGTGGCCCATTTGATAAGAAAATGCAAAAAAATAATGTTTCCATAGCTTTTGTCTTGGTCTGGCAGTTAAAGGGTTAAATGCATAGGATTTTTTGTTAAGTAACATACTTTCGTCCCTGGCCGGCCGATACATGCCGCGCATTCAGTGGGCCTGTCTGTCAATTAATCCCCGGCCACTTTTTCCTCCAAGTCCACCCCTGGTTCCAGCCGTTGGTGAGCCGTGGAACGGAGTTTTTTTTTTCTTGGTGGAAGAAATACGATAATTTTAAGTCAATACAATCATTTCAATTCATATTGGGAGTGGATTCCTTAGTTTGTTTAGTATCTGGCCATGTAATAAGTGGGATAATGTGCAGCGACTTGGTCATTATGGGGAAAAGAACACCCTTCAGGCTCATCAATATCAGCCTGACTGATTACGTAAACACCAGGTTTACTAATCTACCAACAAAATGTTTCTCTGGTGTCGGAATGTCTCGCGATGCTAGTGAATTCATTCATGAATTTCATTTTGGGTTAAAATGTGTTGTAATTGCGTTACTGAGAATTGTAACGAGTAGTATATTACCCAAATATCATTAGTAATGCGTTACATTACTTCGTTACAGCATAAAATAATACATTACTGTAACTCCGTTACTTTTGTAATGCTTTACACCCAACACTGTTTATCAAGACCTACTGTATACCGGCAATGGAGAAGAAGGGTGTTGGGAGAGTTTTGTCACATTCCATGGATAGGAGAATTCAAAAGGACTTAGGAGAAGAGACTGCGGTGCTTTGAGAATCAACTGCACTTTCACTATCCCACGTGTTCATGATGCGCCAGCGGACGTCCTGAATGTGCGTCTGCTGCTGTGGGGAAACTATGGAAACTACAGTTTTCTATACAGAGGACTACAACATGGATGTTTAATAAGAACGAGGGACTCATCTAGAGACTCTGCACCGTGCTCAGGGGCCTCTTGTATAATGCCGTGCGTAGGATTCACATGGGAAGGTTGCTTATGTAGTAGAAATCCGAAAAATAGGTCCATACATTTTCCGACATTTTCCGATTCACAGAACATTGCGTACCGGCTAGGAAAGTGCTGTACGCACTTTCCTAGCAATCGACTAGAAATGCGGTGTAGCTTTTGCGGGCTTCACGTAACGCCCAAATTTGCCTATAAATAGTCAAAGAAACGCCCTTCATTCATTCTTTCATTCATTCATTCATTCTTTCATTCATTCTTTCATTCATTCTTTCATTCATTCATTCATTCTTTCATTCATTCTTTCATTCATTCATTCTTTCATTCATTCATTCATTCTTTCATTCTTTCTTTCATTCTTTCATTCATTCTTTCATTCATTCATTCTTTCATTCATTCATTCTTTCATTCATTCATTCTTTCATTCATTCTTTCATTCATTCATTCTTTCATTCATTCTTTCATTCATTCATTCATTCTTTCATTCATTCTTTCATTCATTCATTCATTCTTTCATTCTTTCATTCATTCATTCTTTCATTCATTCTTTCATTCATTCATTCTGACTGACTGCATGGAGAAGATAACAGGAAATGAGGACAGAACAGCTCAAACATCTCACACCGTGTCAGGTTCTGGTTCTTTTGGGGAGGTGAGATAAATCATATTGTTTGGTGGATGCAGTTTGAACCAGAGTAGCAGCATGGAGGTCGGATCGTCACCAAAATAAATAAATAAGTGTTCCGAAAAAGGTTCATGACAAAAAGAATACACATAGCCTTCCTCAGGCAGTGTGTTTGTACCGGGGACAGGAGACCCCCCCCCTTGATGAGAAACTGAGAAATGATCGGGGAATCCCTCCGAAGTGGAGTCATGACGACTGGATATGAATTATGTTTTTGTATTTGGTGGTTTGTGTCCCAGCTGTCGATCAGCTGTGCGCAGCGTCTCCACTGCAGCCTGTGCATCTCAACCCCCCCCCCTCGCCCCCCCTCCGCAGCAACTCTATATCCACCAGTTAAAGGAAATACAACTAATGTGTTGTGTTGTATCAGCTGTACAGTTTACCACATGGTGTTGTTAGTTTCCATACCTCCTGTGTTTTACGAGCGACTTATCAAGTCTTGGCAAACGGCATAAAACACGATTAAACATGTTAGTATATAAAACCATGCTCGTATCTACAACCTATAGAAACACGGCGTCAGTTTAGACGTAATTCTGTCCTCCTGCTTACCGCATCATTTATGAGAAAACATTTCATAACATGAACACAACATATTCCAGGTGGTTTTAAATAACATATCCGTATTTATTTATTTCTCCCAGTTATGTGTTTGTGTGCTCTGAGGAGTCTCAAACAGGCGTTTGTTTAATCATTTTAAGATTGGCTTTAATCAATGTTTGAAAATGAATTCTTCATATATGATAAATGAGAAGTAACATTTTATTTGTGGTTTTATTTCCACATATTTCTCTCCATCCTTCCTTCTGCCAACGGGGTCGCAGTTTCTCGTCTCTCCCGTGTTTGTGCTTAGTGCGTACGCATGGGTTAGAGTTTGCGTGGAGGACCGCACGTTTTCCCGTCAAGTTAGTATTTTATAAATCGCAAACATTGCTTAGAAACTGGCGTACGCCATTTTTTGAGCGTATATCCCTTTATACATGAGGCACCTGGTGATGTTTTATGCTTTATGAACGTGGAAAACAGAGAAACATATTCTTCATGACCAAAGTTTGAATTGAAATAAAAAAGGAAAGTGAAACTTATGCTCGTCACTAGGGATGGGTACCGAGAACCGGTACTAAGTCAATACCGGTACCTGATTGGACGGTATCGGTATACCGTTAAGCCGCTGGACAAACGGTGCTGCTATCGGTATATCTGTTACGTCTACTTCCTTAGTTTAACTTTAAACCATTCTGGTTGGTTGGGAACCCTCATCCCGTGTGATGTATCCGGTTTGAGACCCCTCTGATTGGCCACTGTAAATGCCACTCCTCATCTCTCTCAACAGCGCTCTTGTTATTGTGGTGAGACTCCCGCAGGCATGGCGGACAGAGCGAAGCGATCCAAGGTCTGGGTGCACTTTAAAAAAAATGTAGTGGCGATAGTGCAAGGTGCAATCTATGTACTCAATGAGTTGCGTGTAAAGGGGGTGACACAAGCAACTTAATGAAGCATTTGCAAACGAGTCACTCATTGAATCTTAAACGGTGCTAGCGATACTGCTAGTGCTAATAGTGCTAATAGTGCTAATGGGCTTCAGCCGCGCCGTGTGTAAATGTGACCTGAGCGAAGGCTCGCAGGCAGGTTAGCTGCTGCGCACGGGTAATATGTTTTGTTTACCTGGGTGCAGTCTTGCAGGCACATCGCCTTGTCTTTTTTTAGTTTATTAACACCAAATTATTGAAAAGTATCGATAAGAGTATCGAAAAATACCGATACCGATAAGCAGTACCGGTACCGGTATCGATAAAATCCTAACGATACCCATCCCTACTCGTCACCCTCTCCCTCCGGTCCACATTAACACAAATGATCCCAATACGCAGTGGCGGACCGGTCCATCGGGACGAATCCCGATGGACCGGTACTGAAGTGAGCCGGTCGGACGATGTGGGCCGTCCTCGTCAACAATTTACTAGCGGTATTTACTTGCGGTACCGAAGTGGGCCGGTCGAGAGTCCCGGGCTGATTATTAGTCCCAGTCCGCTCCTGCCAATACGTATGATTGTATGAAAAGATCCTAAAATCAATACAAATGTATTTATTATAAACGTTAGTCCTTAACATCGATCACTGTGTATATCACCATTCAAACATCTTTTAAAAGTTGAACAACCCCCACACAGCTCAGTGAAATGTTGACTTTATTTGATCATTTCAGTAAAAACGTTAATATTTCTCCTTTTGATTATTATAGTGATGAACGTCAAAAACAAAGCACTTTGGCTGATTTTGGACCCCCTCACTATTTTTTGTAACTTTATAGTGCACCTATCCAACACATTCTCACTCCCAACTCGGCCTATGTTGACGTTATGTCAGGGTCCCGGTCGTCACTTTCCAACACAAGGGGGGCCCTTTAGCGTGGAGTTTCAACTATCCATTGGCTTGCATAGAGCTCCCCGAACGTTGGTAATAGAGGAGTTGGGATCGCGGCAAAATGCTCTCCTCAGATCCATTCTCACAGCGTTTATCAACCTTTTTCTTACTCAACATCAAGCCACACTTATTGTTTTCACTTCTTTATTATAATTGAATAATGTAGGACTTTCTTTGCCATCAGTTATGGGGAGAGTAGGGGCTCAGAAAACTGCCATCTGTATTATTTCATAGTTTTTCCTTCTAATTTTGTATTCTTTTCTAAACCACACACTGTTATTTACTCAATAATAACACATCATTATCCTTGTGTTTACAAACCTCTGCTTAAAAATACTAAAATCACAGCCCATTAATTTGGCATGTGTTTCATGCTGTGCAAAGAAAAAGCAACCTCTGAATCCAGAGATCTTACCATGACTCGCTCATGCATGCATGTGCACGGTGTGGCATGGTATGGACACAAGATGTGTGCAAATGTGTTTAGTTTCCTATCCATGTGAACATGGTTTAACTCAAAATGATTTAACCTCACCTCCTCTAGGGGGGTCTGGGGGCATGCTCCCCCGGGAAGATTTTTTTTTTTTTAAATATTGAAGTTAAAAGCATCAATCTGGTGCACTCAGAGCAACATGAAGAGATCTATGGATCCATCTCTCAACACCAGATGAAACAGAACTGTAAGCACATTTTATTTTTCTTTATGGATATTTTACAAATCACTCTCCTTTCAAACTGAATTCTTGTTTATTAATAACAACTTTTTTTACTGTCATATAGTATTTTATACCTGTTTACTTTGTTCTCTTATTTTTTCTATAACTATAATGATCATATAAAGATGTGCCTTTACCTCAGTGGTTGGAGAAAAAGCTTCTTATATTCGTTAGCATAGCTAGCTAACCAGATGCTAATAACAACTAAGTTATTGACTGTATGATCAGTGTGACAGATGAACAGATCGCCACTGGGCTTTCAACTAAAGACACAGCCACGCACAAACTGCAGCATGTGTACGGCTCCTTGTGGGTACTGACATTTTTGAAGTCCCGGCCCGGAGTGGTGTTCTGGTGCTCTCCGGCAGCTCTAAACCATGGATGTATAATAAGAACTAAACCCGTGTCAGACGAGACATATACTACGTGATGACACGTTAGGCTCGTGTTGTGTTCAAGGACCCTGACATTGGCCAGGAAAAACAGGCACTTGCTTGTTTAATTATTTTGCGCTCTAGATTTCTTAATTGTTTTTCTTTTTGCGTGTGTTACCTCGAGGGCCGTATCAAATTGTCTCGAGGGCCGTATAAGGCCCGGGGGCCGGAGGTTCCCCACCCCTGCTGTAGAACATGTTTCAGTGTGATGATGGTGCACCATGACTCATTTGAACTGAAGGAGCATATTCTCTAAAGTGAACGGTTGCTTTAACTCTGAATATGTGACTTCTCTGTGTGAACGTGTTCTTCTCAGCTAGAGTGAACTGGTGAAATGACTCCAGAGTGAGTTCACTGATGTGTTCCTGAGATGATAGAAAACTCTGTTTACCTTATCTTCTGATTCCTCCTCAGGACTCCAGGCTGAAGGAGAACTCACCTCAACAGGTAACGTGCTCAGTTTATTCACTGTTAATATTTAAAGAGCATCTTGCAGGTTTTTATTTTTTCTACATTTATGCTTAAACTTGCTTGAAAATTACAATCAAAAAAGTGAATGTAGGATTTGATATGTTTTAGAGACATAAGGAATTCAGAGGGAAAGGAGCAATTTTGAGCTCTGCTCTTAAAAACGGCTTTTTTTTTAAGGTCATACGTTAAACGCGTCATATTACATCACGCAGGGTAAACATCTCCGCTCTCTGACCGCGGGTATAGTTAGTAGTTGCGTTGAGTTGAGCGGTTGTGTTTTAAGGAGCTGGTATTTTTCGGTAGTTTTACATTGTATTGATTTGTAATCATGGTGCAGTATTGTGTTTGTTCAGGTTGCACAAATACCAGCCTGTCAGGACATCGAGTCCACAGTAAAAAGGACCGGAGCTAACGTTCGTTCCTGGGTGCGTTGTGCATCCACCTCCCTGCAGCACATACTCTCCACAGCTTGATCAGGAAACCGTATTACTTCTCTCTCCCCCCCCCCTACGCTGCTCTCTCTCTCTCCCCCCCCCCCCTTCGCTGCTCTCTCTCTCTCCTCCGGTACACAGCACCGTAGTGTGGAGTTGCATTAGGTAACGCTGTGGTGGCTGTACTGCTCCACCGTCTCCTTTGTGTTCGTTTCCCCCTGTCTGTGTTGTTTGTGTGTGCGTGGTGGCTGTCACTCCTGGCTCCCGGCTCAACCTCCACTCACCTGCTGCAATCAGCTGTGCACCCTCCCCGACTACACACCTGCTTTCCATCAAGCCATTTACAACGGCATATCAACGGAGGCTCCACAACCTTTCTCCGCCAGATCGTCAAGTATCAGCCGTATCTCTCTCTCTCCTCCGGTACACAGCACCGTAGTGGGGAGTTGCATTAGGTAACGCGAGATACGGCTGATACTTGCGCATTCGTTTCTGTTATGGATCAGTATCAACAGTCCTGCCAGTAACGTTACTATATTATCAATACTACTTTAGTTATAGCCTGATATATGATAGCTAACTTCACAATGTTGTGATGTGACGTTAGCTAACATTCTGTAGCTAACGCCGGTCACTCACCAAGATAGCTGCCCAGTTCTCCACTGGTTCTCCACACACCACAGCTCCATTTCTCTCCCATGGCCGTTATTTCTTCTAATCCTTGGCTGCTCCTGGTCTCTTGGACGCCTAGCAGGCTCATAATTATAAGGTTGTGGTCCGTCACATGCATTCCAATATTCATGTTCAACTTCTTCTGTGTCGAAACTAGCATTGGGATCCATGTTTATTAATACGTTACACCGGCCGCTCTCCCCCTTGTTTCCCCCGTGTTACGTCACACGCGGGAGGTCACGTGCCGAGGCTTTTTTATGCGGAAGTGAACATTTCTTACAAAACTATTTTAAATCGTATCATTTCTGACTTTTTGCCGTCTGTGAGGAAAAGAAATGGGGCTCAGAGCCTCAGAATACTGAAATCTGTATTTTTAAAATGTTTTTTTCCTTCTAATTTGTTATTCTTTTCAAAATAACACACTGTTATTTACTCACCAATAACACACAATTATCCTTGCTTTTATTTATTGGTTTGATTCCATAATCTCTGGCTTTTTTGGCGTCCTTCAGGAACTGAATTTCAATATAAAAATAACCGGAAACAGACGTAGGCATTTCGAGCGATTACCCAAGATCCTCAGCTATGGTTTAAGCTCGCTGATTGGATGTTTTAGCCGCAATGCATGCTGGGATTTGGTGTTTATATGATATGACATTTTAAAAGAATAAAAGAATACTTAATTCCGAGTGTTCTTGCTTTTCTCTTTGAAAGTCATCACATAACGGCATTGTAATACACGGTTCGGCTGCATTACATATTACAGATCTGCCGTAGTTCTCTATTTATAGAGCCCTGATGAGAAGACTTCTAGACAAACAGGAAGAACTGCCGCCGAAACTGAAAACTTAACGTGGATCATAAATATATCAACAATTAAACAACATCTTACATTTTTCTTTTCACACAATACGTCTCCTCGCAGTATCAACACTAATTCGGCTGAGTTTTATATTTGATCTAATTCATAGATAGGTTATATTTACACCATAACGGTGCACAGCTGATAGAAAAGGACTTCTAGTTTTTAAAGATATTACTGATTTTCTTTGAATATAAGAATGTAAATACTGAGTCTGAAATAGTATATCAATATGCTGTAAAATGATGTGAAAACATGAATAAAACTACACATCTTCAGATGTTGTACATACATAAGTGTCCTACACTAATAATACAAAGTTATTATAGCTGTGTGTACCTTGTGTGCACCGCCTAGTGGTTAAAGCACGTTATTGAATTATTTTTGGATGAGAGTACCCATAGAGTCCAGTAGAGGGTGGAGCCTGTGAGAGATATAACAGAGGTTCATCATTAAAGTGTTGTTTTATTAATAATATGAACCTGCCAAGTAACCTCAAACTAATTTTGTTGAATCCATGTGATGTAGTATAATAAAACCATATACTCCAGTAATTCAAACCTGTTCTTACAGTACTTGAGTATATGTACTTAGTTACTTCCCACCACTGGTTTATAGAGAGCTGGAGGTAATGATCTGATTATCACTCAGAAGTATTAATAGTATAAATGATTAGTTATTAAAATCTGCTAAAATCAATGAAGGCACATCACTCTCTTGTTTCTCTGCAGAGACTGGTGTTCAGCTGGTGGGAGGAGAGAGTCGCTGTGCAGGAGACCTGGAGGTGGAACATCAGGGAGAATGGAGACCAGTGGGGAGCTTTCTCTGGACCCTGAAGGATGCAGCTGTCGTCTGCAGAGAGCTGGACTGTGGCTCTGCTGTTTCTGTGGGACGGAGAGTGGAGTCCTCAGAGAGATCTGCGTGGAGGATCAGACCTTACTGTGTTCAGTCTGGATCTGCTCTGAGGGAGTGTGCAGCTTCAGATTCTTCTCAACACATCCTGAATCTCACCTGCTCAGGTAAACCCATCAGTGACATCATCAGTGACATCATCAGTGACATCATCGATGACGTTTTCATTTCTTGTTTTCATTTTCTTGTTTTTACAATTAAAAAATACACAAACCCAAATAACAAATGATATACATTGTATGAAGCAGCCGGGCGTAGTGGGTGGGCCAACTGGGTCTATAGGCCCACCCACTCATTCATCAAAAATGAGAGAAAATATAGTTTACCGGATCTTTATTTTTGATTATCAAATAATAGTAATAATAATTAAATAATAGCAAAAATAAGTTTCCCTTTAAAAAATGCATACATTTAGAAGCATTATTTATTGACATAATCAGGCTTCTGTTGTGTGAGATGTTCTATCCAATAACAACAGGGCAGCGTAAAATGGCCTGTTGTGATTGGCCTACAGCTCTCATAGTCGCAGCGCGGCGCAAACACAACGTAGGACGTCCCGCAGACCCCGCAGAGGAAGGAGGAACATATAGCACTCATTTACAGAGTCCCAAGAATCCATGTTCAGAGTTTAAAAAGAGTGAGAGGGGAGAGAGCCACCATCCTCACAGCAGGGGCCGTCTCACTCCACATTCTGCCTCTCTGCTTTCTGTGTCCCTAAAGTGTATCAATGGAATGTGAACCCAAAGAAATGAACAAGCAGTTTTACATTTCATTCCACTCCTTGCAGCCTGGAGCACGGCTGATATGAAGAGTCATGAAACCCACCGGGTTATTTGGAGCCTCCTCCTCTAGAACGATACCTTTCACCATTTAATGGAAAACACCAGATCAAAATACAAACAGCTTGAATTCAATGATGACGCCATGTTTGAAGAATAACGTGTTTACAAACATCAGTCAGATAACATGTGAAACACACATGTGAGAGTAAAGAGTGAAACCTTTTGAAAGTGTGTGAGAGCAGAGGTGGAGCTGAGCAGAAGGAGCAGAGGGTCTGCAGAGGAGGAGGTTCTGTTGAAGACACAGGGGAAGGGTTCACTAATGGAGACCACTTGCTAGAGGGTCTCAGGTGTAGGTGTGAGGGTACCTGCAGTCTGTGTTCTTATCAACATGTGTTCTGTTGTTCATCATCAACTCATGTTGGAACTGAGTCCAGTTTGAATCTGAAATATAGTTTCATCTCTTTGATGGTGTGTCTTTGACCTCTGTTTGATCTTCTGTCCTCTGCAGACTCTGTCAGGCTGCTGGGGGGGACTGGTCTGTGCTCAGGCAGACTGGAGGTGAACTCTGACCCGTCTAACCCGTCTAACCCGTCCTGGTCCTCAGTGTGTGAGGCTGACTTTGACCAGCAGGATGCTCAGGTGGTCTGCAGGCAGCTGGGCTGTGGGGCTCCTTCAGTCCTCCAGGGGGCGCTCTATGGAGAAGGGGAGGCTCCAATGGGGACCAAAGAGTTCCAGTGTGGAGGCCATGAGTCTGCTCTCCTGGACTGTAGCTCAGCCTCAGAGAGAAACACCTGCTCACCTGGCACAGCTGTTAGCCTCACCTGCTCAGGTAGAGAGGAGCTGTGATTGGTTCATTCTGTTCTCATCAAACTCTCTTTATTCTCTCTCTGATCTCTCTCTTGTTTCTCTGCAGAGACTGGTGTTCAGCTGGTGGGAGGAGAGAGTCGCTGTGCAGGAGACCTGGAGCTGGAACATCAGGGAGAATGGAGACCAGTGGAGGGCTTTCACTCTCTCTGGACAATGAAGACAGCAGGTGTTCTCTGCAGAGAGCTGGACTGTGGCTCTGCTGTTTCTTTGGGAGAGAGAAAGTCCTCAAAGAGACCTGTGTGGGTGATCAGATCTAACTGTGTTCAGTCTGGATCTGCTCTGAGGGAGTGTGCAGCACCATCTTCCTCTGACTACATCCTGACTCTCACCTGCTCAGGTAAGCCCATCAGTGACATCATCAGTGACATTTTCATTTATTGTTTTGATTTTCTTGTTTTTACAATTTAAAAATACACAAACCCAAATAACAAATGATGAACAGTGTATGAAGCAGCTGGGCGTAGTGGGTGAGCTACTGGGTCTATAGGCCCAGTAGCTCACCCACTCATTCATCAAAAATGACTTAGAGAAAATATAGTTAACCGGATCTTTATTTTTGATCATTAAAATGAGCTAGAGAATGCAATTCCTGAAGAAATTGCTAGTGGGAATGCTTTATGCTGAAAAGCTGACGCTAAACTGCTATGCTGAAATGTAATGTGTAAGAAGAAAGTGAAGAATTAGATTGAAATGATACATGAACACTGGGGGCTTGAATGTGTGATGAGAGAAGAAAAGAAAGTAAAAAGGCTTGGAAAAGCAGCAGAATATTTGAACTGCAAACTTTTGAACTAACTTGATGGCGAATGATCTGTCACCATGCCAACGGCATTTGATGACGTCCCATGATACGCTTAGATGTGTTGATGGCTGCATCGTTACCAAACCTGTGAAGTTCTGGGCTGTTATGAGTATTTTCACTGAAGTCATGAGAAAACCGTGTTCCATGGTGAGCATTGTGTTGCCATGGCAATGGCATGTCTCGTAGATGTCTTCACGGCTGGACTGTTAGTACACATGTGAAGTTTGAGCACTTTTTGAACATTTTCATAGGAGTTATAGCAACATCATGTTTTATGGCGAGGGATGCGTTTCCATGGAAACGGCATATGATGAAAAACCATAATTGACGTAGAGCTGTTGAGGCATGGACCGGTGATATACAAGCAAAGTTTGGGGGACGATCGGACCGTGTCCATTGGACTTACAGCGACATCGTGTTTCATGGCGAATGGTCTGTCGCCATGGCAACAGCATTTGATGACACCCCATAATACACTTAGATGCGTTGATGGCTACATCGTTACCAAACCTGTGAAGTTCTGGGCTGTTTGGAGTATTTTCACTGAAGTTATGAGAAAACCGTGTTTCAAGGCGAGCATTGTGTTGCCATGGCAGCGGCATTTGAAGAAATCTCAAAACTGTCCCGTAGATCAGGGGTTCCCAACCTTTATTGTGCCAAGGACCGGCAGATACATTAAAAAAAATGTGCGGACCGGTTGTCAATTTTAACTGATTTGAATATTTACTCACCAGCAGGTGGCAACAGAGGCTAATTGTATTTAACAGCCTGAAGAAATACCAATATGCATCCAAAACATAACAACGTTTAAAACCAGGATACAATTAAAACAAAAAATTAGGACGCCTTACAAATATTAATATAATATATAATATAGCCTAATATAGGTGGCAACAGTGGCTAATTGTATGTAACAGCCTGAACAAATAATAGAATAATATGCATTCAAAACATATTAACACAGTTTAAAACCAGGATACAATTAAAACAAATTAGGACCACTGTACACATATTGATATAACTGAAATGTCAGGGAGACCCCTGGGCTTGTTTGCCAGCCATAATAACGTCATACCGGGGCGTTCGTTCCGGTGCACTCCGACAGTATTTAGCACTACATCGAGATTAAGATTAAACTAACTTCTTTTGGGAACACCCACATGGAGTTTTGATGTGTGTAAATTACTGTTCATGGTAATTTGAAAACAAATGCCGTTGTTGGACACACACAAACACACAGAACACACACACACACAGCAGAGCTGAGCAGAGCACACACACACACACACACACACACACACACACACACACACACACACACACACACACACACACACACACACACACACACACACACACACACACACACACACACACACACACACACACACACACACACACACACACACAGTGACGTGCGGTCACGTTCATGGCTGGTGAGGCACTGACTCTTTCAGTCAGATTTACAAATATTATATTTTGACTTTAATCGAAAAGTCCAGTTATTTTTCAAAAGCTTTTTTAGTCTGATGCTTCGATTCATTTTAAACAGACAAAAGGATACCCAAAATCTAAATATTGGATTTTTCTTTCTTAGTAAAATGATCCCATTTTCATTACAATTGTGGTCTCACCTTGTCTTGAAGATGAAGTCCATGCTCTCCTTCTGGACAACAATCTCTATTAGTTTTTTGTAAAAGTCCTCCTTATCTCTCTAGTTTCAAAACAAAAGTCTAGTTTGTTGTTTGTGTCTATCCGTCTCTGCGTAGAATAACAGTAGCAACAAGAACCTGTGGGCTCACGTGCGCCCCCTTCAGTGCGGCAGAGGTTATGGCTGCCTCTCCATGTGCTTTTTTCATTGCCGTTATATGATGAGACCAGCGGTCCTAAATATCATATACGTGAAATAAGTTATTTAGAGACTATGGATGGATCTTTGGCAGTTTAACTAAAGGTGTGCGGCTGCTGCCGTGAGGAAATATCTGCCTGAAATTACAATGGGCTTTAATGGAGGAATGATTAAAGTTTTTGTCACTTCATGCCCTCAAGAGGCACTTTGTTTAATTATTTTTTGCTTAATTATTTGTCATTTTTCAAGCTACGAGATGTTGTCCTACGTTTGTCATGAAAAATTATGAAGGCAAATTTCAAACTGTCCTCCACTCTAACTCTGACATCACGTACTCTGCCTTAATGGGCTGTGCAATGTTAAAGTTAAAATGTAAAAGATTTGATGAATTATGGGCTATATCTCGGGAATTATGGAAGTTATGAATGAAAAAAGTAATAGCCATCGATTCCCGACCGAGCTGAACGTTTTGATGTTTGAACGGAGTTTCTGCGATGTTCAATGTGGGAGCAGAAGAGGGCCAAAATAACAGGCGGAATAATAAATAATTGTGTGCGTAGAAGAACAGATAGATAAATAATAAAATAGTAGCAAAAATAATTTTCCCTTTAAAAATGTATACAATTAGAAGCATTATTTAATCAGGTAATCAGGCTTCTGTTGTGTGAGATGTTCTATCCCATAGTTCAGTAACAGGCGGACCGCGGTCCGGGTCCGGACCCAGACGCCGACCAATACTGACCCCGGACCTATAATCAATACATGAATAGATTTCAATTGTAACCTCAGCCTGCAGGGGGCGAAAGAGACGAGTGAGCGATACAGGGAGAGAAACACAGAAGAAGAGACAAGAGAGCGAGAGACTGTGGCCGTTTCTCAGTCTCGAGGAAACTGGCTTCCAAGCCAATATTTCAAGGATGCTACGTCATCGAGTGCCGGCGAAGGACTGTTCCAATCTCCAGTATACTTGGAATTCCACCGAGGCCGCGTCCTTGGTTTGGGGGAAATTTTGAGGCTACACATGGGTAGACTTCGCGTCCTTCAAATCCCCACAATGCTTTGCGCACGGACCAATTTCCCCAAATCTGTGGCGGAAAATGTAAGGCGCCCCATATGACGCAGACCTGCACACTTGCTCGCCTGTTCTACTCTTCGTTTTCCGAATGCCAGGAAGGATTCTTGCCTAGCTTCTGAAGGAAGTGACTCGGAAGACATGTGCCACCAAGCAAGCATGCTCGCGATTGAGTGGCCCAATTCCAAACCTCACCCTACCCACTCCCCCTCCGTGATGGAGTGAACTCCGTCTGTAGTCTCTCTCTCAGCTCAACGAGGCTCCTCCTTTCAGATGGAGGGAGTAAATACAGCAGGAGGCTTTGGGACGAACTCCCCTCTCTCTCCGGCAGAAACAGGAAATGCCGTAATACGTAACAACGGTCTCAAATCAGCATCTCTTGGGTAAAAATAAAAATGTTGTTATCAAATCTGATGTTTATAAGCTGCTTAGTTTTTGCAACAGTCTGTATACAACTCTTTTTCTGTTTTGTTGACTAAAAATGAGTAAATGATCCTAAACTGAAAAACAATACGAGTTCACCGTGAAGTGAAATTAATTCATGTCCTTCATGTTGTGCAGTTTACACTAAATGTTTCCACGGAATTGTTTGTAAACAGCTTGTTTCATGACGCAGCAGGTGGAGTCAGGAGGAGTCAGGTGGAGTCAGGTGGAGTCAGGAGGAGTCAGGAGGAGTCAGGAGGAGTCAGGTGGAGTCAGGTGGAGGCAGGAGGAGTCAGGTGGAGGCAGGTGGAGTCAGGTGGAGTCAGGAGGAGTCAGGTGGAGGCAGGAGGAGTCAGGTGGAGTCAGGTGGAGTCAGGAGGAGTCAGGAGGAGTCAGGTGGAGTCAGGTGGAGTCAGGAGGAGTCAGGAGGAGTCAGGAGGAGTCAGGTGGAGTCAGGAGGAGTCAGGAGGAGTCAGGAGGAGTCAGGTGGAGTCAGGAGGAGTCAGGAGGAGTCAGGTGGAGTCAGGAGGAGTCAGGAGGAGTCAGGAGGAGTCAGGTGGAGTCAGGAGGAGTCAGGTGGAGTCAGGAGGAGTCAGGAGGAGTCAGGTGGAGTCAGGAGGAGTCAGGAGGAGTCAGGAGGAGTCAGGTGGAGTCAGGAGGAGTCAGGTGGAGTCAGGAGGAGGCAGGAGGAGTCAGGTGGAGGCAGGTGGAGTCAGGTGGAGTCAGGAGGAGTCAGGTGGAGGCAGGAGGAGTCAGGTGGAGTCAGGTGGAGTCAGGAGGAGTCAGGAGGAGTCAGGTGGAGTCAGGAGGAGTCAGGAGGAGTCAGGAGGAGTCAGGTGGAGTCAGGAGGAGTCAGGTGGAGTCAGGAGGAGTCAGGTGGAGTCAGGAGGAGTCAGGTGGAGTCAGGAGGAGTCAGGTGGAGTCAGGTGGAGTCAGGAGGAGTCAGGAGGAGTCAGGAGGAGTCAGGTGGAGTCAGGAGGAGTCAGGTGGAGTCAGGTGGAGTCAGGAGGAGTCAGGAGGAGTCAGGTGGAATCAGGAGGAGTCAGGAGGAGTCAGGAGGAGTCAGGTGGAGTCAGGAGGAGTCAGGAGGAGTCAAGTGGAGGCTGGAGGAGTCAGGAGGAGTCAGGTGGAGTCAGGAGGAGTCAGGAGGAGTCAGGTTGAGTCAGGTGGAGTCAGGAGGAGTCAGGTGGAGTCAGGTGGAGTCAGGAGGAGTCAGGAGGAGGCAGGTGGAGGCACGTGGAGTCAGGAGGAGTCAAGTGGAGGCAGGAGGAGTCAGGAGGAGTCAGGTGGAGTCAGGAGGAGTCAGGTGGAGTCAGGTGGAGTCAGGAGGAGTCAGGTGGAGTCAGGAGGAGTCAGGAGGAGGCAGGTGGAGGCACGTGGAGTCAGGAGGAGTCAAGTGGAGGCAGGAGGAGTCAGGTGGAGTCAGGAGGAGTCAGGTGGAGTCAGGTGGAGTCAGGTGGAGTCAGGAGGAGTCAGGTGGAGTCAGGTGGAGTCAGGTGGAGTCAGGTGGAGTCAGGAGGAGTCAGGTGGAGTCAGGAGGAGTCAGGTGGAGTCAGGAGGAGTCAGGTGGCGTCAGGTGGAGTCAGGAGGATTCAAGTGGAGGCAGGAGGAGTCAGGAGGAGTCAGGTGGAGTCAGGAGGAGTCAGGTGGAGTCAGGTGGAGTCAGGAGGAGTCAGGAGGAATCAGGAGGAGTCAGGAGGAGTCAGGTGGAGTCAGGAGGAGTCAGGTGGAGTCAGGTGGAGTCAGGAGGAGTCAGGAGGAGTCAGGAGGAGTCAGGTGGAGTCAGGAGGAGTCAGGTGGAGTCAGGAGGAGTCAGGAGGAGTCAGGAGGAGTCAGGTGGAGTCAGGAGGAGTCAGGTGGAGGCAGGAGGAGTCAGGAGGAGTCAAGTGGAGGCAGGAGGAGTCAGGAGGAGTCAGGTGGAGTCAGGTGGAGTCAGGTGGAGTCAGGAGGAGTCAGGTGGAGTCAGGTGGAGTCAGGTGGAGTCAGGAGGAGTCAGGTGGAGTCAGGAGGAGTCAGGTGGAGGCAGGAGGAGTCAGGAGGAGTCAAGTGGAGGCAGGAGGAGTCAGGAGGAGTCAGGTGGAGTCAGGTGGAGTCAGGTGGAGTCAGGAGGAGTCAGGAGGAGTCAGGTGGAGTCAGGAGGAGTCAGGTGGAGTCAGGTGGAGTCAGGTGGAGTCAGGAGGAGTCAGGTGGAGTCAGGAGGAGTCAGGTGGAGTCAGGAGGAGTCAGGTGGAGTCAGGAGGAGACAGGAGGAGTCAGGTGGAGTCAGGTGGAGTCAGGTGGAGTCAGGTGGAGTCAAGTGGAGGCAGGAGGAGTCAGGTGGAGGCACGTGGAGTCAGGAGGAGTCAAGTGGAGGCAGGAGGAGTCAGGAGGAGTCAGGTGGAGTCAGGTGGAGTCAGGTGGAGTCAGGAGGAGTCAGGTGGAGTCAGGTGGAGTCAGGTGGAGTCAGGTGGAGTCAAGTGGAGGCAGGAGGAGTCAGGTGGAGGCACGTGGAGTCAGGAGGAGTCAAGTGGAGGCAGGAGGAGTCAGGAGGAGTCAGGTGGAGTCAGGAGGAGTCAGGTGGAGTCAGGTGGAGTCAGGTGGAGTCAGGTGGAGTCAGGAGGAGTCAGGTGGAGTCAGGTGGAGTCAGGTGGAGTCAGGAGGAGTCAGGTGGAGTCAGGAGGAGTCAGGTGGAGTCAGGAGGAGTCAGGTGGCGTCAGGTGGAGTCAGGAGGATTCAAGTGGAGGCAGGAGGAGTCAGGAGGAGTCAGGTGGAGTCAGGTGGAGTCAGGAGGAGTCAGGAGGAGTCAGGAGGAGTCAGGAGGAGTCAGGTGGAGTCAGGAGGAGTCAGGTGGAGTCAGGAGGAGTCAGGTGGAGTCAGGAGGAATCAGGAGGAGTCAGGAGGAGTCAGGTGGAGTCAGGTGGAGTCAGGAGGAGTCAGGTGGAGTCAGGAGGAATCAGGAGGAGTCAGGAGGAGTCAGGTGGAGTCAGGAGGAGTCAGGAGGAGTCAGGAGGAGTCAGGAGGAGGCAGGAGGAGTCAGGTGGAGTCAGGAGGAGTCAGGTGGAGTCAGGAGGAGTCAGGTGGAGTCAGGAGGAGGCAGGAGGAGTCAGGTGGAGTCAGGAGGAGTCAGGTGGAGTCAGGAGGAGTCAGGTGGAGTCAGGAGGAGTCAGGAGGAGGCAGGAGGAGTCAGGTGGAGTCAGGAGGAGTCAGGTGGAGTCAGGAGGAATCAGGAGGAGTCAGGAGGAGTCAGGTGGAGTCAGGAGGAGTCAGGAGGAGTCAGGAGGAGGCAGGAGGAGTCAGGTGGAGTCAGGAGGAGTCAGGTGGAGTCAGGTGGAGTCAGGTGGAGTCAGGAGGAGGCAGGAGGAGTCAGGTGGAGTCAGGAGGAGTCAGCTGTCACCTTGATTCCAATGTCAGATACCTGTATTTGCCTAACTGAATTGGTTTAAAGAGAGAAAACATTTTGACTAAAAGTTGACTAAAACCTGTCGCAGTCCATATTTTGTTTTGTTTTATTTATTTATTTATTGTTTTGTCTTTGTTTTTTATCCTGTCGGACTCAAATCACACTGTTGTCATCCTAACTTGTTTGCCAACTGCTATTGCGTTGTCTGTCTGGCTGTTTGTTGATAAAAAACTAAGAAAAAAAAATAAATGAACGCGCAGTGCTGTTACGTGTACGCAAATTGACGTGTTTGATGTGAACGAGCATTTTGGGGGGCATGGTTAAAGTTGCGCATGGGCTATGAGCGCACATACGGGTACTTCTCAGGCATGCTGGGTAATCTGTGACGTTTTGCTCTCTCCAAAGTTGGGCCATTTTATCATCATGCGCCAATGAGCAGCTCTCATAGGAATGAATGAGGCCCCGCCTCCCACGCTGTATCCAGTTCTTATTATACATCCATGTTCCAAACCAACGAGTGTGGAGGGGGAGCGGGCTATCAAGCCCTCCGTCAGGAAACATGCTATTTACAAGTAGTTCCAGCAAACATCCACTGATAAACTGCGATGTTAACAACCTCATGATAACCTCATAAGATCTGTTTGATCTTCTGTCCTCTGCAGACTCTGTCAGGCTGCTGGGGGGGACTGGTCTGTGCTCAGGCAGACTGGAGGTGAACTCTAACCCGTCTAACCCGTCCTGGTCCTCAGTGTGTGAGGCTGACTTTGACCAGCAGGATGCTCAGGTGGTCTGCAGGCAGCTGGGCTGTGGGGCTCCTTCAGTCCTCCAGGGGGCGCTCTATGGAGAAGGGGAGGCTCCAATGGGGACCAAAGAGTTCCAGTGTGGAGGCCATGAGTCTGCTCTCCTGGACTGTAGCTCAGCCTCAGAGAGAAACACCTGCTCACCTGGCACAGCTGTTAGCCTCACCTGCTCAGGTAGAGAGGAGCTGTGATTGGTTCATTCTGTTCTCATCAAACTCTCTTTATTCTCTCTCTGATCTCTCTCTTGTTTCTCTCCAGAGCCTCGTGAGGTCAGACTGGTGGGAGGAGAGAGTCGCTGTGCAGGAGACCTGGAGGTGGAGCTTCAGGGAGAATGGAGACCAGTGGAGGGCTTTCACTCTCTCTGGACCCTGAAGGCAGCAGGTGTTTTCTGCAGAGAGCTGGACTGTGGCTCTGCTGTTTCTGTGGGAGAGAGAAAGTCCTCATGGAGACCTGTGTGGTGGATCATCTCTGACTGTGTTCAGTTTGGATCTGCTCTGAGGGAGTGTACAGCATCATATTCCTCTGACTACATCCTGAATCTCACCTGCTCAGGTAAACTTATCAATTACATTACATTACATTTAGCTGAGGCTTTTATCCAAAGCGACTTACAATAAGTGCATTCGACCAACAAGATAAACAAACAAAACAGACAAACTAGAAGAAAACAGAATCATATAAGTACATCAGGTTTCATAGAGCCAAACATTTCAAGTGCTACTCAACTGGCTTTAGATAAGCCAGTCCTTTATTAGTATATAAGTGCTTTGTTAGTTATTCTATCTCTGGAAGTGAAGTCCAAAGAGATGAGTTTTCAGTCTGAAGAAGATGTGTAAGCTTTCTGCTGTCCTGATTTCAATGGGGAGCTCATTCCACCATTTTGGAGCCAGGATAGCAAACCCACGTGTTTCTGCTGATGGGAACTTGGGTCCCCCTCGCAGTGCGGGTGCAGCGAGCTGTTTGGCTGATGCAGAGCGGAGTGCACGTGCTGGGGTGTACGGTTTAACCATGTCCTGGATGTAGGAAGGGCCAGATCCATTCACAGCATGGTACGCAAGTACCAGAGTCTTGAAGTGGATTCTAGCAGTTACTGGAAGCCAGTGAAGGGAGCGGAGGAGCGGTGTGGTGTGGGAACATTTAGGAAGGTTGAAGACCAGACGAGCCGCTGCATTCTGGATGAGCTGCAGAGGTCGGAGGGCACATGCAGGTAGACCAGCCAGGAGGGAGTTGCAGTAGTCTAGGTGAGAGATGACGAGAGCCTGGACCAGAACCTGCGACTCTTATTAATATCTAATAATAAAATAATACATTTCAATAACATGCTTTAACCACCAGGTGTCCCTTTCTATCAGCTGTGCACCGTTATGCTGTAAATATACCAATTGGATCAAATATAAAAGTCAGCCGAATTAGTGTTGATCCTGTAAGGAGACGTATTGTGTGAAAAGAAATATAAGATGTTGTTTGATTGCTGATATATTTATGATCCACGTCACGTTTTCAGTGTTGGCGGCAGTTCCTCATGTTTGTCTAGAAGTCTTCTCATCAGGGCTCTATAAATAGAGAACTACGGCAGATATGTAATATGTAATGCAGCCAGGGTCGGCTCCAGAACAAATCGAATGGGGGGGCAATAATTTACCACGGGGGGGCACACACATGCTGTAAAGTCTCTTGTCTCTCACACACACAGCACTGCACGCTTCATTAAGCCAAGTCACTCACTCACTCACTCACTCACTCACTCACTCACTCACTCACTCACTCACTCACACACACACACACACACACACACACACACACACACACACACACACACACACACACACACACACACACACACACACACACACACACACACACACACACACACACACACACACACCTGAAAGTGTGTTATGTAGCACCCTCTGTTGTTGTTACCTATTTCCGCCAGCGGGTCATATTGACTGTATCAGGGGTTTCGCACCTGAGCGGCTGCAGGGGGGCGTTGAAAGGGGATGAGTATGTCTAGCTCTCGGAGGGATGGTGTGTGAAGCGGTCGCTGGAGGTCACACGCAGACCATCCCTTGGCGCAGAAGGCCGGGGGTGTGTAAACTCCAGAGGAGGGCCGCTTTCACTCTGTACAAATCTGTCGTCGGGATGGTTTACTGAGGGTACTAGTAATTAGGAATAGTAAGTATATAAATGTTGTTTTGGATACTTTACACATAAAAACACGTATTTGATTTTTAAAATAAGCTAAATACAACACATAGAGTTTAAATATACTCACTTTCCACAGGGAATGAATCATAGGGCCTAAAAAAGACTCTAGAATCTTTCCTATATCTTCATAAGAAAATAAAATCGTGAAAAAGGTTGTTTTAAATAGCTAGAAGAAAAATATGGAGCTTAACTTGAAGCTCCAAAAGTCCTTGAACCCTGTTCATCATAGACAACTAAACATATATATCTTATTTTAACCTTATGGTGTATTTACTTTAAAGAGTCCTCTCCTGCTGATGTTCAGGTGTATATCAGTATGTAGTGTCTGTACTTTAAAGAGTCCTCTCCTGCTGATGTTCAGGTGTATATCAGTATGTAGTGTCTGTACTTTAAAGAGTCCTCTCCTGCTGATGTTCAGGTGTATATCAGTATGTAGTGTCTGTACTTTAAAGAGTCCTCTCCTGCTGATGTTCAGGTGTATATCAGTATGTAGTGTCTCTACTTTAAAGAGTCCTCTCCTGCTGATGTTCAGGTGTATATCAGTATGTAGTGTCTGTACTTTAAAGAGTCCTCTCCTGCTGATGTTCAGGTGTATATCAGTATGTAGTGTCTCTACTTTAAAGAGTCCTCTCCTGCTGATGTTCAGGTGTATATCAGTATGTAGTGTCTCTACTTTAAAGAGTCCTCTCCTGCTGATGTTCAGGTGTATATCAGTATGTAGTGTCTGTACTTTAAAGAGTCCTCTCCTGCTGATGTTCAGGTGTATATCAGTATGTAGTGTCTCTACTTTAAAGAGTCCTCTCCTGCTGATGTTCAGGTGTATATCAGTATGTAGTGTCTCTACTTTAAAGAGTCCTCTCCTGCTGATGTTCAGGTGTATATCAGTATGTAGTGTCTGTACTTTAAAGAGTCCTCTCCTGCTGATGTTCAGGTGTATATCAGTATGTAGTGTCTCTACTTTAAAGAGTCCTCTCCTGCTGATGTTCAGGTGTATATCAGTATGTAGTGTCTCTACTTTAAAGAGTCCTCTCCTGCTGATGTTCAGGTGTATATCAGTATGTAGTGTCTGTACTTTAAAGAGTCCTCTCCTGCTGATGTTCAGGTGTATATCAGTATGTAGTGTCTCTACTTTAAAGAGTCCTCTCCTGCTGATGTTCAGGTGTATATCAGTATGTAGTGTCTCTACTTTAAAGAGTCCTCTCCTGCTGATGTTCAGGTGTATATCAGTATGTAGTGTCTCTACTTTAAAGAGTCCTCTCCTGCTGATGTTCAGGTGTATATCAGTCTGTAGTGTCTCTACTTTAAAGAGTCCTCTCCTGCTGATGTTCAGGTGTATATCAGTATGTAGTGTCTGTACTTTAAAGAGTCCTCTCCTGCTGATGTTCAGGTGTATATCAGTATGTAGTGTCTGTACTTTAAAGAGTCCTCTCCTGCTGATGTTCAGGTGTATATCAGTATGTAGTGTCTCTACTTTAAAGAGTCCTCTCCTGCTGATGTTCAGGTGTATATCAGTATGTAGTGTCTCTACTTTAAAGAGTCCTCTCCTGCTGATGTTCAGGTGTATATCAGTATGTAGTGTCTCTACTTTAAAGAGTCCTCTCCTGCTGATGTTCAGGTGTATATCAGTATGTAGTGTCTCTACTTTAAAGAGTCCTCTCCTGCTGATGTTCAGGTGTATATCAGTCTGTAGTGTCTATACTTTAAAGAGTCCTTTCCTAATGATGTTCAGGTGTATATCAGTATGTAGTGTCTCTACTTTAAAGAGTCCTCTCCTGCTGATGTTCAGGTGTATATCAGTATGTAGTGTCTCTACTTTAAAGAGTCCTCTCCTGCTGATGTTCAGGTGTATATCAGTATGTAGTGTCTCTACTTTAAAGAGTCCTCTCCTGCTGATGTTCAGGTGTACATCAGTATGTAGTGTCTCTACTTTAAAGAGTCCTCTCCTGCTGATGTTCAGGTGTATATCAGTATGTAGTGTCTCTACTTTAAAGAGTCTTCTCCTGCTGATGTTCAGGTGTATATCAGTATGTAGTGTCTGTACTTTAAAGAGTCCTCTCCTGCTGATGTTCAGGTGTATATCAGTATGTAGTGTCTGTACTTTAAAGAGTCCTCTCCTGCTGATGTTCAGGTGTATATCAGTATGTAGTGTCTCTACTTTAAAGAGTCCTCTCCTGCTGATGTTCAGGTGTATATCAGTATGTAGTTTCTCTACTTTAAAGAGTCCTCTCCTGCTGATGTTCAGGTGTATATCAGTATGTAGTGTCTCTACTTTAAAGAGTCCTCTCCTGCTGATGTTCAGGTGTATATCAGTCTGTAGTGTCTATACTTTAAAGAGTCCTTTCCTAATGATGTTCAGGTGTATATCAGTATGTAGTGTCTCTACTTTAAAGAGTCCTCTCCTGCTGATGTTCAGGTGTATATCAGTATGTAGTGTCTCTACTTTAAAGAGTCCTCTCCTGCTGATGTTCAGGTGTATATCAGTATGTAGTGTCTCTACTTTAAAGAGTCCTCTCCTGCTGATGTTCAGGTGTATATCAGTATGTAGTGTCTCTACTTTAAAGAGTCCTCTCCTGCTGATGTTCAGGTGTATATCAGTATGTAGTGTCTCTACTTTAAAGAGTCCTCTCCTGCTGATGTTCAGGTGTATATCAGTATGTAGTGTCTCTACTTTAAAGAGTCCTCTCCTGCTGATGTTCAGGTGTATATCAGTATGTAGTGTCTCTACTTTAAAGAGTCCTCTCCTGCTGATGTTCAGGTGTATATCAGTATGTAGTGTCTCTACTTTAAAGAGTCCTCTCCTGCTGATGTTCAGGTGTATATCAGTATGTAGTGTCTCTACTTTAAAGAGTCCTCTCCTGCTGATGTTCAGGTGTATATCAGTCTGTAGTGTCTCTACTTTAAAGAGTCCTCTCCTGCTGATGTTCAGGTGTATATCAGTATGTATTGTCTCTACTTTAAAGAGTCCTCTCCTGCTGATGTTCAGGTGTATATCAGTATGTAGTGTCTCTTCTTTAAAGAGTCCTCTCCTGCTGATGTTCAGGTGTATATCAGTATGTAGTTTCTCTACTTTAAAGAGTCCTCTCCTGCTGATGTTCAGGTGTATATCAGTATGTAGTGTCTCTACTTTAAAGAGTCCTCTCCTGCTGATGTTCAGGTTTATATCAGTATGTAGTGTCTCTACTTTAAAGAGTCCTCTCCTGCTGATGTTCAGGTGTATATCAGTATGTAGTGTCTCTACTTTAAAGAGTCCTCTCCTGCTGATGTTCAGGTGTATATCAGTATGTAGTGTCTCTACTTTAAAGAGTCCTCTCCTGCTGATGTTCAGGTGTATATCAGTATGTAGTGTCTCTACTTTAAAGAGTCCTCTCCTGCTGATGTTCAGGTGTATATCAGTATGTAGTGTCTCTACTTTAAAGAGTCCTCTCCTGCTGATGTTCAGGTGTATATCAGTATGTAGTCGTCTCTACTTTAAAGAGTCCTCTCCTGCTGATGTTCAGGTGTATATCAGTATGTAGTGTCTCTACTTTAAAGAGTCCTCTCCTGCTGATGTTCAGGTGTATATCAGTATGTATCGTCTCTACTTTAAAGAGTCCTCTCCTGCTGATGTTCAGGTGTATATCAGTATGTAGTGTCTCTTCTTTAAAGAGTCCTCTCCTGCTGATGTTCAGGTGTATATCAGTATGTAGCGTCTCTACTTTAAAGAGTCCTCTCCTGCTGATGTTCAGGTGTATATCAGTATGTAGTGTCTCTTCTTTAAAGAGTCCTCTCCTGCTGATGTTCAGGTGTATATCAGTATGTAGCGTCTCTACTTTAAAGAGTCCTCTCCTGCTGATGGTTCAGGTGTACCTA
>NC_136908.1:63901465-63973772 GCF_949606895.1 Notothenia rossii | reverse complement strand
AATCAATCAATCAATGTTTATTTATATAGCCCAATATCACAAATGTTACATTTGTCTCAGTGGACTTCACAGTTTGTACAGAATATCAGTATGACAACACGACACCCTCTGTCCTTAGACCCTCACATCGTACAAGGAAAAACTTCCAGAGAAAACCCACAGTTTAAAGGGGAACATGGAGAAACCTCAGGGAGAGCAACAGAGGAGGGATCCCTCTCCCAGGACGGACAGACGTGCAATAGATGCCGTGTGTAAATTGAAAAGATAATACATTTGCAACATAGGTAGTCCAAATGTTTTGAAATGCATGTGTGTATAATAGGAAGATGAATCCACGAGGATATCCATCCAGGACTTATGATCCAGGACCGCAGCCACGACTCAAGATCCAGGACTCGCAATCCATGACACATGACCGCAGGATCATCCATGACTCCGGATCCCGGCGTATATAGACACCAAAAAGAAAGACATTTGGGGAAGCTGGGTTATTCGGAACATGAGAGTACACAGGTATAGACAGAGAGAAGGAAGAAGTAAGATGTCCCCCGACAAACTAAGCCTATATCAGCAAAACTAGGGGCTGAATCTAATCAGCCCTAACTATAAGCTTTATCAAAAAGGAAGGTCTTAAGCGCACTCTTAAAAACGGATAGGGTGTCTGCCGTCCGAACACAAACTGGAAGCTGATTCCACAAAAGTGGAGCTTGATAAGAAAAGGCTCTGGCTCCCATTGTACTTTTAGAGACTCTAGGAACAACCAACAACCCTGCATTCTTGGAACGCAATGCCCTAGTAGGACAGTAGGGTATAATGAGTTCTTTAAGGTAAGATGGCGCCTGCCCATTAAGGGCTTTGTAGGCGAGAAGAAGAATTTTAAATTCTATCCTGTGTTCTATAGGGAGCCAGTGTAAGGCAGCCAGAACAGGAGTAATGTGGTCCCTTTTCCTAACTCTGGTTAGTACACGAGCTGCAGCATTTTGAATCAGCTGAAGCGACTTGACTGACTTCTTGGTACACCCTGATAATAAGGAGTTACAATAATCCAGCCTTGAAGTAACAAATGCATGGAGTAGTTTCTCTGCATCGTTTTGAGGCAAGATATGCCTGATTTTTGCAATGTTACGTAGATGGAAGTAGGCGGTCCTTGAAATTGATTTGATGTGGGCGTTAAAGGATAAATCCTGATCAAATATAACACCAAGATTCCTTACAGTCTCACTGGAGGCCAAATTAATGCCATCCATAGTTAATATATCTTTAGATAATTTGTTTCGTAGATTCTTCGGGCCAAGTACAATAACTTCAGTTTTGGTCGTGTTTAACATCAAAAAATGTAAGGTCATCCACGTTTTTAAGTCCTTGAGGCAGTCTTGAATTTTATTTAGATGATTAATTTCATCAGGCTTGATTGATAAATATAGTTGAGTATCATCCGCATAACAATGAAAGTTTACAGAATGATTCCTTATAATATTGCCTAACGGAAGCATATATAGGGTGAACAAAATAGGTCCGAGCACTGAGCCCTGTGGCACTCCATGGCTCACTTTGGTTTGCATGGAAGATTCATCGTTGACACGTACAAACTGAGAGCGTTCAGATAGATAAGACCTAAACCAGCCTAAAGCAGTTCCCTGTATGCCAACTAAGTGCTCTAGTCTTTGCAATAGGATATCATGGTCGATAGTATCAAATGCAGCACTGAGATCGAGCAAGACAAGAATAGAGACAAGTCCCTTGTCAGAGGCTATTAGAATGTCATTTGTGACTTTAACCAGAGCTGTCTCTGTGCTATGTTGTGTTCTAAAGCCAGACTGAAAATCTTCAAATAAATCATAGTTTTTTAAGTAATCACACAGCTGTTTTGCGACTGCTTTCTCAAGAATTTTTGAGAGGAACGGAAGATTAGAAATAGGTCTATAGTTGGCTAAAACCTCTGGATCGAGGTTGTGCTTTTTAAGAAGCGGTTTTATCACTGCTACTTTGAATGATTGTGGAACATAGCCTGATAATAAAGACATATTCATAATATTTAATAAAGAAGTGCTAATTAATGGAAAAACTTCTTTTAACAGCTTAGTTGGAATCGGGTCTAAGATACACGTTGATGGTTTAGAAGAGAGAATCATTGAATTTAATTGTTCAAGGTTTATGGCTGAAAAGCATTCTAGTTTACTATCTAGTGTAATATTAGAACTTACGTTTCCGGGAGCTGTTGATAACACTATACTGGTCAAAGGCAAGAGGTCATTGATTTTGTTTCTAAGAGTAACAATTTTATCGTTAAAAAAGCACATAAAATCATTCCTACTGAGTGCTATGGGAATAGAAGGCTCAGTCGAGCTGTGGCTCTCTGTCAGCCTGGCTACAGTGCTGAAAAGAAATCTTGCATTATTCTTATTCTCATCTATTAATGAAGAGTAGTATGCTGCTCTCGCTTTACGCAGTGCTTTCTTATATTCATTGAGAGTAATATGCCAAATTAAACAAGATTCTTCAAGTTTAGTGGAACGCCATATCCTTTCAAGTTGTCTCGACTTTTGCTTTATTTTGCGGGTTTCGGCATTATGCCATGGAGCTAATCTATGTTGTTTTATTTTCTTCTTTTTCAAAGGAGCAACAGAGTCTAATTTTATTCGCAGCGCATCTGTAGCACTATCAACAACATGATCAATTTGGGGTGGTGTACATTTTGTATAAGTTTCCTCCCCTACATGCAGACATGCTATCGAGTTAAGTATTGGTGGAATCTCTTCCTTAAATTTGGCTATAGCACTAACAGATAGGTTTCTGCTGCAGGAGCTTTTGGCTAATGCTTTGTAGTCTAGTAACAGTACTTCAAAAGTTACTAAGAAATGGTCGGATAAAGCAGGATTATGCGGTTCGACTAATAGTTGCTCAATTTCAATACCATAAGTCAGAACAAGGTCAAGAGAGTGATTATAGCAGTGGGTTGGTTTATTTACACTCTGACAGAAACCAACAGAATCTAATATAGAGTTAAATGCAACAGTAAGGCTATTTTTATCATCGTCAACATGAATATTAAAGTCACCTACGATAATTACTTTATCTGTTTTAAGTACCAAAGCTGATAAAAACTCAGAGAATTCTGATAAGAATTCTGAATAAGGACCTGGTGCACGGTACACTGTAACAAATAAGATTGGCTGCACAGTTTTCCAGGTCGGATGCGTAAGACTAAAAACGAGGCTTTCAAAGGAGGTATCATTTAATTTTTGTTTAGTATTGATAAGTAAACTTGAGTCAAAGATTGCTGCAACTCCACCTCCTCGGCCCGTGCCTCGGGCAATCTGAGTATTGATATGGCTGGGTGGAGTGGCCTCATTTATGCTGACATATTCTTCATGTCTCAACCAAGTTTCAGTGAGACAGCATATATCAATATTATAATCTGATATTAAATCATTTACCAGTATTGCTTTAGATGCTAGAGATCTTATGTTTAAGAGACCACATTTAATCTTCCTGTTTTGTTGCACTGTAGTAGTTGTTACATTTACTTTGATTAGGTTATTATGTATGACACCTCTATTAGGTTTTACCTTAAATTGTCCTTGGGCAGACACACACACCGTTAATATTGGGTATTTTATTGGGTTCGGGATTCCTATGGATGACTGCCTAGGAGAGAGCGCAGAGAAGCGTGTAAGACTGCGACTCTGCCTCCTGGTCTCAACTCCAGTTTGTCATGGATTAAGTCCACAAAGCCCTGAAATGTTTGCTGAATGAGATTTGCACCTTCCAAAGTAGGATGAATGCCGTCTCTCTTCATCAGACCAGGTTTTCCCCAGAAGGCTGTCCAATTATTCACGAAGCCCACATTGTTTGCTGGGCACCACCAAGACAACCAGCGCTGAAATGATGACATGCGGCTATACATGTCATCATTGATCAGATTGGGGGGGGGACCAGCGTGGAGAGCCCTCCAGTGGAGGGCTCTCCACGCTGCGGTAGCTGTCAATGCGTTCAGTGATCAACCCTACAGTGTCTGACGCCTGTCCTTTCTGTGAACAGAGGGAAAACATTTTTCATTGTTTTACGGAATGTGGTCGACTCCTTTGTCTTTTTGAGTTACTCACTCAGATGTTGATTTTGTTTAATGTGTTTTTTTCTAAGTCAATGTTCATTTTGGGTTGTAGGTACAGTCAGAAGCAAAAGTGCAAAAGTCAGCTTTTTGAATGTGTTGTTGGGGCAGGCTAAAATGGCCATTTACCTCAGCAGGAGGAATAAAGTTGCGGAATCATTGGATACCGATGCAGTTTTGATTTTCAAGCGGATGGTTAAAGCAAGACTGAAAGCGGACTACGGTTACTTTTGCTTAACAAAAAATGTGGGAGAATTTGAGGCCATGTGGTGCTTTAAAAATGCTTTGTGTTCTGTGAAGAATGAGGACCTTATTTTCAGTCGTTGTCTGAACTGACAATGTGTCTGTTTGGTTATTTGCTTTGTGAATAAAAGTGGTTTGAAAAATCAAAAAAAAAAAAATCTGTGTCTCTCTCTCTCTCTCTCTCTCTCTCTCTCTCTCTCTCTCTCTCTCTCCTCTCTCTCTCTCTCTCTCTCTCCTCCAGACCTGCTGTTTCAGCCCAACATCTCTGTGTCCTCCTCCATGTACGGAGTCTCCGGGGCCCAGCAGCAGGGGTTCCAGGTGTTCAGAGGCTCCACCTTCAGCATCAGTTGCTCCATCCAGCCTCAGTACACAGGAGGCTCCTTCCTGCTCAGCTCCTCCACTCACAACTACACCCAGCCAGCTGTCAATCACTCTGCCCACTTCCTGTTCCCGGCTGCAGAGCCCGCCCACCAGGGAAACTACAGCTGTGTTTATCACGTTTCTCAGGACTCCTCCTCTGAGAGCCGTCTGCTCTCCGTCACCGTCACAGGTGAGCTGTTAGAGTTTACTGTAGGACGGAGCGTGATGCTCCCCATGAGAGCGCTGGTGAGGACTGAGTGTTTTACTGTGAGCCCTG
Source organism: Notothenia rossii (assembly GCF_949606895.1). NCBI lineage: Eukaryota > Metazoa > Chordata > Actinopteri > Perciformes > Nototheniidae > Notothenia > Notothenia rossii. Next base: position 63,968,781 of record NC_136908.1, on the reverse strand, counting down.
AAGCAGTCACACCCTTACATCACATGTAGCTTTCCAGAGCAACGTACAATAAGTGCAATGAACCGTGAAGACATGAATCCAGAACACACATTCTCCAGTCAGCTGTAGTTTACATTGGAGTATTGCCATGAGTACTGAGTGTTCAACAGATACAGCTAGCAGCTTCTCCCTACAGTCCTACTGTCTGGTATGAACAGGAGAAAGGGTTGGGGTTGAATGAAGATCTTAAGAGGATGTAGTTTATTGTAATATAACTGTAGAGAGGAGTCTCCATGCTGAAGTGGGTTCAGGTCTCTGTGTGTTTGCTGACTCTTGATGTGATGCTCTCCTTGTGTTCCATCAGATCCAGAACCTTTTATCATCCGAGCCGTCGTCCTGCCGTTGACTCTGCTGCTGGTGCTGCTGGTGACCATCGGACTTTACTTCTACTGCAAGGTACGGAAACATGTTGTTGTTCCACTGACTGAATGATGAGGTACTGAAACATGTTGTTGTTCCACTGACTGAATGATGAGGGACTGAAACATGTTGTTGTTGTTCCACTGACTGAATGATGAGGGACTGAAACATGTTGTTGTTGTTCCACTGACTGAATGATGAGGGACTGAAACATGTTGTTGTTCCACTGACTGAATGATGAGGGACTGAAACATGTTGTTGTTCCACTGACTGAATGATGAGGGACTGAAACATGTTGTTGTTCCACTGACTGAATGATGAGGGACTGAAACATGTTGTTGTTCCACTGACTGAATGATGAGGTACTGAAACATGTTGTTGTTCCACTGACTGAATGATGAGGGACTGAAACATGTTGTTGTTCCACTGACTGAATGATGAGGTACTGAAACATGTTGTTGTTCCACTGACTGAATGATGAGGTACTGAAACATGTTGTTGTTCCACTGACTGAATGATGAGGGACTGAAACATGTTGTTGTTCCACTGACTGAATGATGAGGTACTGAAACATGTTGTTGTTCCACTGACTGAATGATGAGGGACTGAAACATGTTGTTGTTCCACTGACTGAATGATGAGGGACTGAAACATGTTGTTGTTCCACTGACTGAATGATGAGGGACTGAAACATGTTGTTGTTCCACTGACTGAATGATGAGGGACTGAAACATGTTGTTGTTCCACTGACTGAATGATGAGGGACTGAAACATGTTGTTGTTCCACTGACTGAATGATGAGGGACTGAAACATGTTGTTGTTCCACTGACTGAATGATGAGGGACTGAAACATGTTGTTGTTCCACTGACTGAATGATGAGGGACTGAAACATGTTGTTGTTCCACTGACTGAATGATGAGGTACTGAAACATGTTGTTGTTCCACTGACTGAATGATGAGGTACTGAAACATGTTGTTGTTCCACTGACTGAATGATGAGGGACTGAAACATGTTGTTGTTCCACTGACTGAATGATGAGGGACTGAAACATGTTGTTGTTCCACTGACTGAATGATGAGGGACTGAAACATGTTGTTGTTCCACTGACTGAATGATGAGGGACTGAAACATGTTGTTGTTCCACTGACTGAATGATGAGGGACTGAAACATGTTGTTGTTCCACTGACTGAATGATGAGGGACTGAAACATGTTGTTGTTCCACTGACTGAATGATGAGGTACTGAAACATGTTGTTGTTCCACTGACTGAATGATGAGGGACTGAAACATGTTGTTGTTCCACTGACTGAATGATGAGGGACTGAAACATGTTGTTGTTCCACTGACTGAATGATGAGGGACTGAAACATGTTGTTGTTCCACTGACTGAATGATGAGGGACTGAAACATGTTGTTGTTCCACTGACTGAATGATGAGGGACTGAAACATGTTGTTGTTCCACTGACTGAATGATGAGGGACTGAAACATGTTGTTGTTCCACTGACTGAATGATGAGGTACTGAAACATGTTGTTGTTCCACTGACTGAATGATGAGGTACTGAAACATGTTGTTGTTCCACTGACTGAATGATGAGGGACTGAAACATGTTGTTGTTCCACTGACTGAATGATGAGGGACTGAAACATGTTGTTGTTGTTGTTCCACTGACTGAATGATGAGGGACTGAAACATGTTGTTGTTCCACTGACTGAATGATGAGGGACTGAAACATGTTGTTGTTCCACTGACTGAATGATGAGGGACTGAAACATGTTGTTGTTCCACTGACTGAATGATGAGGGACTGAAACATGTTGTTGTTCCACTGACTGGATGATGAGGTACTGAAACATGTTGTTGTTCCACTGACTGAATGAAACAGTGTGTGTTATTGAACAGGAGTGATGCAGGAAGTCTCACTGTGTGCTGTCATGTCTCTCCAGGCCACCAGGGGGCGGAGGCCGAGCCGAAAGGAGGACATTGAGCTGTATTATGATTACCTGGGTGTTCCTGCTGAAGAGGAAGGAGCTCAGGGAGCAGAGTAGCAGCTCCAAGGAGCTCCTCTCACACACATGGGTTCATCAGCTCTTATAGCTTTTAACCAACGTTAGAAAATATAGCTTTCTGTTTTTACTCTGAAAGTCACCAGCAATGTGTGAGTGCCTCATGTTTCCTGACTTCCTGTCAGCTCCAAGCCCATTGGTACCCACTGAAGATGAAGATCCTTAAAAACATTACAAGTTTGTTTTATTTTGAAAAGTCCAATCAGTGAGTGCAGTTTGAAACCAAAGACAGGCCGGGCCGATGAGGGAATGTGTAGCAGAATAATGTTACATATATAATTTAAAATTAGGCAAATCCCCCCTAAAATCAGTACTAATACCTAATGTTTGATTCAAAAGTGGTGATTTCTGCACAAAGATAAGAGGAGGAATGTGTGACAGCACCATCTGGTGTTGGATTTGTAGATCTCAAGCACACCGTGGGTTGGTGTTTGTCATTTAAAAAAAAAATACAATTAAGAAATTAAACTAAATCCAGTTTATAAAACAACAATTCGTCTTGTTAGTGAGATATCTTTTTGTAAATAGAGAATTTTGAGCAAGGTATGAAGTGCTTGTTTTTATTTTGTAAGAATTCGTTTTTTGTTTTAGTTAGGACATTTCTTTTTCTTCTGTACTTAGCTCAGTTTTGTTATACATGTTCATTGTTCAGGATTTTGTTACTTGATAAGAATTCTTTTATATTTTGTAAGAATTTAGCTATTTTCAAGAATTCTGCTTATTCTAAAATGTATTCTATCCTCCTGGGACCCGAGGAAAAAAAGTGTCTTCCAATTTCCTTTTGTTTGTGATTTCCTACCTGTTTAGGGTTAAAAAAAACATCTTGCCATTTAGACTTTTTTATTTTATTTTATTTTAAAATGTTACAGTATGTCCACTGTAGAGGACGTCGGGATCATATTAGTTTGAAAAGACAGCCACAACTAACAGATAGACTATGTAACGTATTGTGGTTATAAAGTGATATTAATACAAGAATACATTCACCTTTATTTAAAACATGAATAAGTCATTGATCTGAACATTGCTGTTTATTTGGTCAATAAAAAACTAGTTTGGTTTTTGGTGAATCTTTCCAGATCTTCAAAGACTTTGTAGTCGATGTACTGAAAGTACCTCATTGATTCCAGTCGTCACGGGCTGTGGGTCATCTTGACTAGTTGTATGGATGTGGTCTCCATTTGACCTGCTCAGAGGAACGAAGCTGTCTGAGGCAACTCTCATTTCTCATGGCTCCTCTTCAAATAAAAACAAGAAGTCATACGTGCTACTCTTGGCCCACAGAGGGACATGTCTCTCCAGCTCGTCCCTATCTGTCTCTCTCTCTGTATCTGTGCGCTCATGGAGCCTCCTGCATCTTTCCCCCCTTCCTCTTGACCCTCTTCTATCCCAGGTGTGAAATCCTCATCTCTCTCATCCTCTGAGAGCTCTACATCTGAATCTCCCTGAACTATCTGGTACAGGAAATGTCTGCTTCAGTTCCGTCTCCTGCAACAATATTGAGTCATTAAGTCCATGAAGACGGTCCTGACGTCCACTAGAATGGACATTTATAAAAGGGCTGTTATTAGAAAACTTTAATTATTTAATTGCTTTCAGAACTAATTATATATTTCCTCACATGTTAATAAACAAGAACATATATGATTTTCATGGTAAAAATTACAATTATTCAACAATATTTGACTTCTCCTCCTGCTTCTATAACATGTTGTTTTTGGTATGCCAGCCATTTTGGATGAAAAGAAAGAGGAACTTCCCAGCATGACATTTTAACCAATGACATGTCACTGGAAAGACCAGGAGGTCCTCTGTACATCAGGGATTGATAGAGTAGCTCAAAAGAGTCAAAGGTGATGCATGTTAACAAAATGTCCACTACAGTGGACATTTTTCAATGGGCTGGGTCCCAGGAGGATATTCTAAAAAAGACTTTTGAAAGAAAAATGTTGTACTTGGAATTTACATAATTTGTAATAAGAATGTTCAAAATTAATGTTCTTTGTTACGTAATCCAAAAATGTGCTTATTTTATAAGAATTTGGCAAAGAAATATTTAGCATTTCTTATGATTTTTTTTTAAGTGTTCAGATTATTGTTGTGATTTAGGATTTTTTCCCAAATTCATGAAACTTTTTGAATTTTTTTCGTACTTAAAGAATGTACCTATTTTGTTCATTAAAACATTTTCTTTTGATCATTTGTATGCTTTTAGTCACGAACTGTGCTTAACTTGTATCATTAAGGATTGTCATTATTACAAAGTCATTATTTTTGTAATCGAGAAAATGATTTTCCTTCATAAGAATTTGATTAATTTTGTTAAGGAAAGAAATGTGCTTTATATGTTTTGCCTATAAAGTGTTGCGCTTCCTGATCGAGGTTGTAACGTGATGACTTGACTTGCTTTTGATATTTTAGATTGCTGATTTTTACCAAATATTTTTGTATATTTTCTTCAGATCAGAATGATTTTTAGTAGAATTTTGCATCACAAGTTTTGCTTAATTCTTTTTTAAATAATTAGAAATAATTTCGGATTCAAAAGAATATGCTGACGGAAATAATCTGAACGAAACATGAACACGACTCCAGAAAATAATAGAGATGATCAAGATCACTGTAATAAATGTTTCCATGTTGTTTTCTATGTCCCAAAGGAATAATAAAACTTCTTGAAAAATCCATGAAACTCTGAGAGTGAGCTGAATTGTGTATTTAGTGTTTATCCTAATTGGGAAGAAGTGAGACTGTTAAATGTACGAGATCAACTCCAAGGCTTTAGTTATGACTGCATGAAATAATCTCTGTCAAACAAACAATTATAATACTTACACGTTTTGATCAGCAAGATAATCTCCACATATTAACACCACTTTGTGATTTCTGAAGTAAGAAGCTAATGTTAGGCTATAAAGGAACTACAGCACGGTCACATGACTTCACGTCACCACCGCTAAGCTAAAGGAGGCTAATGTTGAGCTATAAAGGAACTACAGCACGGTCACATGACTTCACGTCACCACCGCTAAGCTAAAGGTGGCTAATGTTGAGCTATAAAGGAACTACAGCACGGTCACATGACTTCACGTCACCACCGCTAAGCTAAAGGAGGCTAATGTTGGGCTATAAAGGAACTACAGCACGGTCACATGACTTCACGTCACCACCGCTAAGCTAAAGGAGGCTAATGTTGGGCTATAAAGGAACTACAGCACGGTCACATGACTTCACGTCACCACCGCTAAGCTAAAGGAGGCTAATGTTGGGCTATAAAGGAACTACAGCACGGTCACATGACTTCACGTCACCACCGCTAAGCTAAAGGAGGCTAATGTTGGGCTATAAAGGAACCAGTGTCGGCCGGCCCATAGGGGCGCTAGGGGCGCCGCTCCCCCTCTTCCCACATTAAAAATAAAAAGAATACAAAAATATATATTTAAAAAATATATTTTTTATTTTTATTTTTAAAAAACAAGGTAAATATTATATAGTTGGTATCAGTAAAATGTATAATCTACAATAAAATCCCGTTTAAAATTGTGTTACGATGTCTAAAGTTACTGATAAGTCACATGCTTCCTGCCTGGCCTTGCCCGTGTATCATTACCCTCTCTCGTCTGGGCGCTATGCACAGCGCCCAGACGAGAGTACAGCAAGTGCAGCAGAAGCCAACTGTTGCTATCTTTAAACTATGCCGCCAAAACATAATTTCAGCCAATCAGCGTCGTCAAATCTGATGGTCACAGGGCGCCTACGTCAGCGCCCGGTGCAGTCTGTGAGTTGTTTGGACTCGTATCCAAGGAGACAAAACAGGAAGCTGTCATACACTCTGGAAGCTATCATTAGCAGCTCCAAAAACTCAGTTTTTGACTTCATAAATACTCCCAGTGCTTTTTCTGGGTTTTCCTCATGGCAAACATCAAACCATTGCACATTCTTGACCGCCTCTACAAATTGGTCCTGATGAAACCCCTTATAAGACCTTCTATAATTCATCTTGGAGCCAGCCTCAGGTATTTTGGTCTTGCGTACTATAGCAACTAGATTATGATCACCAAAGCCAACTGTGAGTGACAACACTTCAGTGCAGTGCTCTGGCCTGTTAGTATAGATGTGGTCAATGCAGGTCGTTGGAATAGCCCCATGTTTATTTGTAGCCCTTCTGGTTGGTGATGTTATTACCTGAGTCATATTACACATTTTGGCAGCTAATGGAATCTTGTTCCACATGGGGCATTTCTCATTGAAGGCATTGATATTCAGGTCTCCCATGAAATATATTTCGCTATTACACTCAGCTGTATTATCTACCAGTAAGAAGAAAGGCTGAGGCAGAGAGAGCTGCGCTCAGATCACGCGCTGCTGCCTTATCACAGAAACACTCACTTGAAAAACAAGACGCTGACCTGGAAGCAATGAAAGCCAATATCAGAGCTGAAATGGAAAAGCTTGAGCTTCAAACTGATATTGATGCTGCAACAGCCAAAATTAAAACATTGGAAGCTTCTGAGGATGATGACTCTGATCCTGACCCTCGTGTGGGGGGGGGGGGGGGGGGGGAGCAGTATGACACGGGTCAGCCAGATGAAAGTGATGATTTCCAGGATGAAGAGAACCAAGGAAAACCTGTGGAGAAGGATAATAAAAAGAGTTCCATATACTCAAATTCAATGAACTCAAGTCATGCAGCCCCTAGTGTTCATGTCCAAGTATTACAACCAGGGCCCACAACAAGGACAGCAGCATCAGCACAGCAGCATCACTCCATCCAGGTCAGACAAAGCTCTCGGACAGAAAGCAATGACTTTATTCAAGTAATGTGAAGCTGACCGTTGAGCGCCCCGACCAAGCAAGGAGGCAGAGGCAGAACGTCCAAAATACAACCCGGTGTGGGCATTTATTACTCACGGGCACATGACACAGCCTCAATCTCGCTGTTTACGTGAGCACAGTCACCAGCCACAAGGATCTCACACAACCAAATCACAGAACACACAGAGCCTAAATACCCACAGACCAATCAATCAACAAGACACAGGTGAGGGGGAGGACACAACACAGGGCACCAGGTGAACACAATCAGGAGCAACAGACTAAACAGGTTTGGGGAACACTTCCAAACCAAACCACATGTGCTTCGGTGGTGGCGAAGTCGATAGGGACTTGGCTTGGCAACTGGAAGGTCACCAGTTCAACTCCTGGCAAGACCAAGTGCTACCGAGGTGTCCCTGAGCAAGGCACCGTTCCCTACACTGCTCCCCGGGCACCGTTCAAAATGGCAGCACACTGCTCCTAACACTAGGATGGGTCAAATGCAGAGAAACAATTTCCCCACGGGGATTAATAAAGTATATCAAAATCAACAAAAAAAAAAGGCCCGAAGCCGTCAGTCCACAGTGACGAAGCTGCATTATGTGACGAAGTTACCTTCGTCACATAATGCAGCGACAAAACTAAATCCCTGAAATGCTGATGAAGGAGCAACGCTTAACATTACTCCCATCCAGGGGAATACCCATCTTTAAAGGAGAAACATTACAGTACCTTTCATTCATCAGAATGTTCGAACATAAAATAGAAGATCAAGTTGACAATTACAAAGACAGGCTGTTCTTTCTAGAGCAGTATACAGAAGACCAAGCTAGAGACCCTAACCCTATACAGAAGACCAAGCTAGAGACCCTAACCCTAACCCTATACAGAAGGCCAAGCTAAAGACCCTAACCCTAACCCTATACAGAAGGCCAAGCTAAAGACCCTAACCCTAACCCTATACAGAAGGCCAAGCTAAAGACCCTAACCCTAACCCTATACAGAAGGCCAAGCTAAAGACCCTAACCCTAACCCTATACAGAAGGCCAAGCTAGAGACCCTAACCCTAACCATATACAGAAGGCCAAGCTAGAGACCCTAACCCTAACCCTAACCATATACAGAAGGCCAAGCTAGAGACCCTAACCCTAACCCTATACAGAAGGCCAAGCTAGAGACCCTAACCCTAACCCTATACAGAAGGCCAAGCTAGAGACCCTAACCCTAACCCTATACAGAAGGCCAAGCTAGAGACCCTAACCCTAACCCTATACAGAAGGCCAAGCTAGAGACCCTAACCCTAACCCTAACCCTATACAGAAGGCCAAGCTAGAGACCCTAACCCTAACCCTATACAGAAGGCCAAGCTAGAGACCCTAACCCTAACCCTATAAAGAAGGCCAAGCTAGAGACCCTAACCCTAACCCTATACAGAAGGCCAAACTAGAGATCCTAACCCTAACCCTATAAAGAAGGCCAAGCTAGAGACCCTAACCCTAACCCAATACAGAAGGCCAAGCTAAAGACCCTAACCCTAACCCTATACAGAAGGCCAAGCTAGAGACCCTAACCCTAACCCTATACAGAAGGCCAAGCTAGAGACCCTAACCCTAACCCTATAAAGAAGGCCAAGCTAGAGACCCTAACCCTAACCCTTTAAAGAAGGCCAAGCTAGAGACCCTAACCCTATAAAGAAGGCCAAGCTAGAGACCCTAACCCTAACCCTATAAAGAAGGCCAAGCTAGAGACCCTAACCCTAACCCTATAAAGAAGGCCAAGCTAGAGACCCTAACCCTATACAGAAGGCCAAGCTAAAGACCCTAGCCCTATACAGAAGGCCAAGCTAAAGACCCTAACCCTATACAAAAGGCCAAGCTAAAGACCCTAACCATATACAGAAGGCCAAGCTAAAGACCCTAACCCTATACAGAAGGCCAAGCTAGAGACCCTAACCCTAACCCTATACAGAAGGCCAAGCTAGAGACCCTAACCCTATACAGAAGGCCAAGCTAGAGACCCTAACCCTAACCCTATACAGAAGGCCAAGCTAGAGACCCTAACCCTATACAGAAGGCCAAGCTAAAGACTTGGTCAAAAGTTGCCAATACATGGATTCTAAAAAGGGCTTTTTGGAAGCCAAAGACTGCTCCAAGAGAACTATGGACATCAGCTCTTAATCGCAGCAGCTCGTTTGGACACAATGTTGAACTGGAATGCTATCAAGAGTGAAGATAGAAAAGCATTGCATTCTTATTCTATCTGTAGGAGCCATTTCCATAGATTATATTATTTTATCTTTTTAGAGTACATAACCTGAGATTCTATGGTGTATATCATTTATTATTTAATTTGAGTGCGTTACTCTGCAGGTCGAGGTGCTGCAGCCTACTGGTGTGGCTGAATGAAGCAAACAGTTCTTAGACCTTGCTGGTTGGGAGCGTCACAGCTTGGTTCTTCTGCCTTTAACATTGAAATATCAGTTTATAGGACAAATAGTTTGTTCAAAAACGTTTATTTATTTTTGCCTTTTTTGGAATAAACTATCTTACTTTTCAATCGCATCTGGATATTTCTATATTTTTTCTCTCAAACTACAAGCGTCTACTCCTCGGTCAGCCCCACGAGTGAATCACTAACAAAGGACAACAAACAAATGGATATCGTGTTCACTACATTATCTTTCTTCGTGGATGTTGCAACACAATGGAAGATGTTGAGTTTTTGGATGAAATTAATAGCACATCAAACATGATCATGAAACTTAGGGAACAGTGGAGAACAAGTGCATATGCATATTATGAACACAATGAGACAAGAGCAAAGTTTCCAATATTGGTCGACTTCATTGAAAAGCATGCACGCATTGTATCAGACCCCATGTTTGGAGACATAGAGGATGTCATGCCAAAAAGGGATATTAAAGTATCACCCAGCAATAAGCCTGCTCATGGTTATAAGGGAAGTCGTTTTGTTACTGTGACAACCCCAGGAGTCAATGAAGAGCAGAAACCTTTCCAAAACATCAAATCAGACGATAAAGGCATTACTGTTCTGGGGCCTCATTTATAAAGGGATATACGCTCAAAAAATGGCGTACGCCAGTTTCTATCCAATGTTTGCGATTTATAAAATACTAACTTGACGGGAAAACGTGCGGTCCTCCACGCAAACTCTAACCCATGCGTACGCACTAAGCACAAACACGGGAGAGACGAGAAACTGCGACACCGTTGGCAGAAGGAAGGATGGAGAGAAATATGTGGAAATAAAACCATCAATAAAATGTTACCTCTCATTTATCAGTTATGAAGAATTCATTTTCAAACATTGATCAAAGCCAATCTTAAAATGATTTAACAAACTGTTTGAGACTCCTCAGAGCACACAAAAACATAACTGGAGAAATAAATAAATACGGATATGTTTTTTAAAACCACCTCGAATGTGTTGTGTTCATGTTAAGAAATGTTTTCTCATAAATGATGCGGTAAGCAGGAGGACAGAATTACTCTAAACTGACGCCGTGTTGCATTTCTATAGGTCGTAGATACGAGCATGGTTTTATATATGTTTAAAACATGTTTAATCGTGTTTTATGCCGTTTGCCAAGACTTGATAAGTCGCTCGTAAAACACAGGAGGTATGGAAACTAAGAACACCATATGTGGTAAATTGTAAAGCTAATATAACACAACACATTAGTTGTATTTTCTTTAACTGGTGGATATAGAGTTGCTGCGGAGGGATTCCCCGATCATTCCCCGATAATTTCTCAGTTTCTCATCAAGGGGGGGGGGGGGGGTCTCCTGTCCCCGGTAGAAACACACTGCCTGAGGAAGGCTATGTGTATTCTTTTTGTCATGAACCTTTTTCGGAACACTTATTTATTTTGGTGACGATCCGACCTCCATGCTGCTACTCTGGTTCAAACTGCATCCACCAAACAATATGATTTATCTCCACCTCCCCAAAAGAACCAGAACCTGACACGGTGTGAGATGTTTGAGCTGTTCTGTCATCATTTCCTGCGATCTTCTCCATGCAGTCAGTCAGTCAGTCAGTCAGTCAGTCAGTCAGTCAGTCAGACAGACAGACAGACAGACAGACAGACAGACAGACAGACAGACAGACAGACAGACAGACAGACAGACAGAAAGAAAGAAAGAAAGAAGGAAAGAAAGAAGGAATGAATGAATGAATGAATGAATGAATGAATGAATGAAAGAAAGAATGAATGAATGAATGAAAGGGCGTTTCTTTGACTATTTATAGGCAGATATGGGCGTTACGTGAAGCCCGCTAAAGCTGCACCGCATTTCGAGTCGGTTGTGATTTATAAAGGGAAACCGGCGTAGGAAGTGCCGTACGCACTTTCCTCGCCGGTACGCAATGTTCGGTGAATCGGAAAATGTCAGAAAATGTATGGACCTATTTTTCGGATTTCTACTACGTAAGCAACCTTCCCACGTGAATCCTACGCACGGCGTTATAAATGAGGCCCCTGAAGCGCTGTGTATTTTGTGCAGGAGAACACACCTCTGAAACATGTACGATGAACAACAAATCTCACAATGAAAAGATTGACTGCTTAAAAGGCACAAGGAATTTGCTTTGGCTGTCTAACGAAAGGACATCTAAGCAAAGACTGTCAGAAAAAAATGAAATGTGAAGTTTGTTCAATGAAACATCCAACAATACTGCACATCTACAAGAAAAGGATTGAACAAAAAGACAGCTCTGATAAATACAGCCAAGCAGCTTCTGTAAGCAGCGCATTAGTCTCTTTAAATGGTAGAAACCACGCTGGGGCCGGTGGTCAACAAACCCTACCAACTATCCCAGTTCAAATCAAGTTGTCAAACTCGAACCAGCCTGTGCAGACTTACGCATCTATGGATCAGGGAAGTACTGCACGTTTTTGCACTGAAGCCCTTCAACAAGATGTGCATGCCAAAGCCAAGAGAACAAAAACCCTCTTAAAAACAATGGGTCAGGAGAAAATGATTAACACTTCCTTTGTCAAAGGTCTTGAAGTGAGTTGCATCGAAGACAATGATTTTTACCCGCTGCTTAAAGTCTACACACAAGAGGAGATTCCTGCTGGAAAAGAGCACATTCCCACTCAAGAGACCATCAATACATGGAAATATCTAAGAGAGATTAAGTTTCCTGAATTGGATTGTGGAATCGGATTGCTTGCAGTGGTTCTCAAAGTGGGGTCCGCGACCCCCCGGGGGTCCGTGGCACTCTGCCAGGGGGTCTGTGAAAAGTTTTCAGATTCATTAATTTAAATTATCATGATATCCTTTTTTTTCATTTTTTTTTTTTACAAAAGGCTTCATAGTTCAACAAATAATATTTTATTTTTTTAATCTAAAATAGTTCATAGATTACGTTCTAATCTAACAAATCTATACATTTAAAAATCTCAACCAGCCTCAAGAAGAGGCATCCTTTCAACAGTCTGCTCTGTGTACGACCCACTTGGATTCCTTTCACCATTTATCTTCACTGCAAAGCATGTCCTACAAGAGTCGTGCAAACTCATCTGTGGGTGGGACGAAGAAATCCCGGAGGCTCTCAAGAAACAGTGGCAAAGATGGCTCATGGGATTAAAGCAGACAGAAAGCTTCAAGACTGATCGATGTATCAAACCAAAGAATTATGGACAAATTAAATCTGCACCATTTCACCATTTCAGTGATGCAAGCGAGATTGGATACGATGTTGTCACCTACCTTAAGATGATAAATGAAGACGTTCACATACCCTTCATGTCAGGAAAGTCACGTGTCGTGCCTCTGAAAAAAGTCACTGTCCCAAGATTGGAGCTCACAGCAGCAGTACCGGCAGTACGCCTGGACAAGATGATCAGAACCGAGCTGCAAATCTGTTTTCTGGACTGACAGCACATCTGTTCTGAGATACATCATGAATCAAACGCTAAGGTCTCAGACATTTGTAGCCAACAGAATAAGTCTGATCAGAGAAGCAACATCACAGTGGAAACACATCAACACTAAACTGAACCCAGCAGATGATGCATCTCGGGGACTGGCAGCAGTTGCCACTGAAAAGCTGAATCTATAAAAGAGTGGAATCTGAGCAGAATAGAACGAGCTCTCCGGCAAAAGGATGTGAAATGGACCTTCAATCCTCCTTACGGAGCACATCATGGCGGAGTTTGGGAAAGACTAATCCGGCTTGGAAAGAAAATTCTGCTCTCTGTCACAAAACAACAAACACTTGATGACGAAAGCCTTTCAACATTTCTGTGTGAAGTTGAAGGAATTCTCAACAGCCGACCAATAACTTCTTTTATTGATGACTCTCCTGTTTCTGTTCAGAGTCTGTCAGGCTGGAGGGAGGACCCAGTCGCTGTGAGGGAGACCCGGAGGTGAGAGGTGAGGGAGAATGGAGACCAGTGTATATTTATGGAGACTGGAACCGGAAGGAAGAAGAAGTCGCCTGCAGAGATCTCGACTGTTGCTCCGCTAGTTCCTAGTTTGACCCGATAACTAATATAAAGAAACTGGATTCTATAAAATATTATTTATTGGTATCTTATAAGTTGCGTAGAGGCAAACAAAAGGAACACTAAAAAGGTGTTTCTGTAATTCAGCTTTTAGTGATATTTTTTATTTGGCATGAACAGAATATTTTTACATTTTCTTTTCAGGTTAGAAATTAAATTCCTTTCTTCAACATAAATTCATTTGACTCCAGAAATGAAACAAAAAAAAAGCGAAGTATCTTCTGCTTCCCCGCTCAGAAGTCTTCCTGTCCTTAACGAGCTTCCTGTCCTTAACGAGCTTCCTGTCCTTAACGAGCTTCCTGTTTGTGGTTAAAGTCTTTAACGTCTTGCAGTATTCATCCTTTAATGACGGCGATCGGTCGCAGTTTGATCGCCTTCTGACTGATTCCTGCGTCGTGACACGTGTTCACAACGTCCGTCACGTTCTTGTACGATTCAGGAGCCTGAAGGAAACACGGGAACACAATATTTTAGTGTTTGCATAGTATGGAAGAGGATTAATGCCAAAGAGAGGAAAAAACAGAGAAAAATATTGAGAAACAACAAAGAAATCCATTGTTGTTTGCAATGTACGGAAGCCAATTCACGCCAAAGTGTAAAAAACAAAAAGATATTCAGAGGGAAGTTTAAAAAATGAAATACTTGATTGTTTGCGCAATATGGAAGCCAATTAGTGCCAACGTGATGAAAAATAAAAGATTATTGAAAATAAATAACAAATCTGTCAATAAGAAATGTATACTGAAATTAAACTAATAACAATTTTAAGAAAGCGTGGATAATGTCTAAGATTAAAATAACAAATATATGAGAAAGGTTAGGGTTAGGTGAGGATAAAGAGTTAGAAAATCACATTTCCGTAAACATTTTTTTTTTTTTAAATAGAAACTAGTATAATATATATATATATATATATATATATATATATATATATATATATATATATATATATATATATATATATATATATATATATATATATATATATATATATATATATATATACTGTATATACAATTACAAATATGAAATTATGATATTCTATTAAATTACAAAAACAGTTACAGAAGAGGTTTAGTGCCAATTTTGAGTCGCAAAAATAATATCAAAATGTTTTCCCGAAATGTTAGAGGTGACAAAGTCGCCGCCACAACCCAAACTAAGAATAACCCAATAATGATTGAATCACTGAGTGAAGAATAACCCCTCCTCACCTCCTCCATGACCAGTTTTGGCGAGGCGACCCTGATGGCGATTCCTTGATCGGCGAGTTTGTCCAAAACGTCCTGGAAGCCGATGTTTCTGCGAGATTTCGCCCGGGACAGAGCGCGACCCTGAACACAACACAGTTACAGATCAATTAATTATCAATTAATTATTAAAATATACTTGAATACAAATGTACAAGAATTAAAAGCGGAACATTTAAGAGAGAAAACAATAAATATTTCCTGAAAAAAAAATTCCATTATTATCCGAGTTTTTTTTTATCCCAAATATCAAATTTATGAGAAAGCAAATTCATTAAATTAGTTAAATCTCGTACGGCTCCGTGACAGGTGGTCCCGAAGGTCTCCGTCATGCCCTTCTCTGTGCCGGTCAGGACGTAGCTACAGGTTCCCATCGTTCCTCCAATCAGAACCGGCTGTCCGGTGAGCTGAAACACAAACAGAAATGAACCAATTAACTCTCCGTCAGCTCGTTAAGATGCTTGTTAAGACCCTGGTTAACAGAAACATACATTTACCAATTAACTCCACGTTGGCTCGTTAAGACCCTCGTTAAGACCCTCGTTAAGACCCTCGTTAAGACACTTGTTACGACGCTTGTTAAGACCCTCTTTACGACGCTTGTTAAGACCCTCGCTAACAGGAACATCAATTAACCAATTAACTCTAGGTTAACTCGTTAACACCCTCGTTAAGCCCCTCGTTGTTAAGCCCCTCGTTAAGCCCCTCATTAAAACCCTTGTTCAGACTCCCGTTAAGACCCTCGTTGTTAAGACCCTCATTGTTAAGACCCCTCGTTAAGATACTTAAGACCTTCGTCATTAAGACCCTCGTTAAGACACTCGTCGTTAAGAAGCTCGTTTTAGACACTCGTTAAGACCCTCGTTAAGACCCTTGTTCAGACACTCGTTAAGATCCTTGTTAAGACCCTGAGGAAGACACTCGTTAGCACACTCGTTAACAGAATCAAGTTCACAAATGAACTATCTGTCAGCTTGTTAAGACCCTCGTTAAGACCCTCGTTAAGACCCAGCGGTGTGATGTGTTCAGTGACCTGGTAGTCGACAGGGATGAGGGGGTGGTGGGGGGGGAAGGCTCGGGTGGACCCCTTGCGATGGATCAGGAGAGTTTTCTGCCTCCCGTCCACCATGTGCTCCTCCACTTTGGCGATGTTGTGAGAAACGTCGTAGATCACGTGCATGTCGAGGTCGTCCGGGGTCGTGACGAACACTTTGGCGAACGCCTGGAAATAAAGAAGGGGGGGGGGGGGGGGGGGGGGTTAGGGAATGTTAGAAACATCTCACTGGTCCCCGGCTTGAGCTTGAACCTCAGGATCCATGTATCTGTGATCCTCTCCAGAATGGAAGGAGTCATCACATACAGAGCATCAACTAGTTCCTGAACAGTGTCCTTCACATGCTGATATGCAAGAGAGGGAGTTACACAGTCACAAGATGGAGGAATAGAAAGCAGTATTCAATGTTTACTTCAGATTAGCTCCACGTCAGAAATGATCATGCTTGTCATATGTCTCTCTCCATAGAGGCTGAATCATCATGTTAATCACATAGCTATCATATGCCTCAAACAGTCCTGATGCTCTGCTAGGTAATCACACATCCTGTCATGTTCACAGCTACAGTTGATACCTTTGTTAGCATGTTGCTCTCATGTTGGAAGAGGACATTTAGGATCTTCAGGATCATTGCTCCCAGGTAGAGGCGTGTGTGTGTGTGTGTGTGTGTGTGTGTGTGTGTGTGTGTGTGTGTGTGTGTGTGTGTGTGTGTGTGTGTGTGTGTGTGTGTGTACCTGTCGGGTCAGGAAGGTCATGGAGGCTCTGTTGACCCAGGCGTAGTTCCCGGCGGCGGCCATGGCCTTCAGGTAGTCCTGGCCCTCCGGGGAGTGGATGCGAGCGCAGGCCAGCTGACGGTCGTTCACCACGATCTGATCGCGCTTCATCGCCTTCTCCATCGCCACCAACGCGTCTACAACCAGGAGAGTTACTTTAAAGTGTGAGTGTGTACTCACTGAAGAAGTCCTGTATGTGTGTGTGTGTGTGTGTGTGTGTGTGTGTGTGTGTGTGTGTGTGTGTGTGTACCTGTGGCCACCTGGTGTCCTAAGCCCCTGCTCCCGCTGTGTATCATCACACACACTTGTCCCTTGTGGTCGATTCCCATCTTCTTGGCTGCGTAGTCGTTGTAGATCTCTTCGACGACCTGGATCTCACAGTAATGGTTTCCAGCTCCCAGAGTTCCCAGCTGCAGAGAGGGGGACGGTTATTAATCAATTAATGAATACACCTGTAAATAAGGTGGGGGTTGAGGGGGGGGGGGTCTGTACCTGAGGAAGGCCTCTCTTCTTGGCTTTAGACGACACCTTGTTAGGATCGGCCTGAAGCATCCGTCCGTTCTCCTCACAGTGCTCCTTATCCTCCGCCCAGGCATAGCCCTCCCTCAGAGACCAGTCCACGCCCATCTCCAGAGCCTCCTCCAGGTCCCTGCAGGTGAGACAGGTGAGAGACAGACAGGTGAGAGACAGACAGGTGAGACAGGTGGGACAGGTAACATAGAGACCAGTCCACGCCCATCTCCAGAGTCTCCTCCATGTCCCTACAGGTGAGAAACAGACAGGTGAGAGACAGACAGGTGAGAGAGAGACAGACAGGTGAGACAGGTAACATAGAGACCAGTCCACGCCCATCTCCAGAGTCTCCTCCAGGTCCCTACAGGTGAGAGACAGACAGGTGAGAGAGAGACAGGTGAGAGAGAGACAGGTGAGAGAGAGACCAGTCCACGCCCATCTCCAGAGCCTCCTCCAGCTCCCTACAGGTGAGAGACAGACAGGTGAGAGAGAGACAGGTGAGAGACAGACAGGTGAGAGAGAGACAGGTGAGAGACAGACAGGTGAGAGAGAGACAGGTGAGAGAGAGACAGGTGAGAGAGAGACCAGTCCACGCCCATCTCCAGAGCCTCCTCCAGGTCCCTACAGGTGAGAGACAGACAGGTGAGAGAGAGACAGGTGAGAGACAGACAGGTGAGAGAGAGACAGGTGAGAGACAGACAGGTGAGAGAGAGACAGGTGAGAGAGAGACAGGTGAGAGAGAGACAGGTGAGAGGCAGACAGGTGAGAGAGAGACAGGTGAGAGAGAGACCAGTCCACGCCCATCTCCAGAGCCTCCTCCAGGTCCCTACAGGTGAGAGTAGGGATGCATATCGTTGACTTTTTTACGATACCACTGAACGATACCGATACTCAACCGATACACATCGTGATACTTTGAAAACGTATCATCCCACAATGACTCCCATGAAGCGCTTTACGATATAGTTAACATGTCAAATGAATATTAAATTCAATTGTGGGACTTCTTGGACCTTTTAGTAGGCTACTGAACAAACAATGAAAAATACATTATGGAATATCTTTGATAACACCCGCCATCAGGTGTGCCGCGTGAAGAGCACATCTTGTGAATGCAAGCAGACCGTTATAGCACCGTTAGAATTAATGTTAAACCTGAGATTCGACTAGAGAACAAATAAATAATAGAATAATGGTCATGAGATCTCGGCGTTGCACAAACAAACATTCATCATCTTTAAAATCAACATCTGCTTTCACTGGTGAGAGAAAACAAATCCCATCACAGTTCATTTGTGGGACGTTTACCTTTTCTAGTATTGAACAAACATAAAATATGAAGAAAAACCATTATGCAATCTAATTTATAACACCGGCCATCACGGGCCACGGACTCACTTTTAAAACAATTTTTTTTTTTTTTTTAATTTTTTTTTTTTTTAAAGTATCGAAACCGGATCTGATTTCGGTACGGTATACCGTAGCCAACAGTAACCGGTATTTCGGTAATACCGGATACCGGTATGCCTCCCTAGGTGAGAGACAGACAGGTAAGACGGGTAACGTAGACCAATAAACCCCCACCTCCGGGTCTCTAAACACAGGTGAGACAGACAGGTGAGAGAAAGGTGAGACAGGTGAGAGGGGCAACAAAGAGACCAATAAACCCCCATCTCCATGGCCTCCTTCTGGTCCTAGACAGGATTTGACACAGGAAAATTCAGGTATAAAAAGGTAAACTCAGGTGAGTTGTTCTTACTTGGCCCCCATGGGGATGACCCCCTTGGACCCCACCCCCACAGGAATGTGATCGAACAGAGCCTGAGCGAGCTGCTCCTTCACCGGCTGAACGTCGCTCTCGTCCAGGTTCGTCCTGAGCAGCCGCACGCCGCAGTTAATGTCAAACCCCACACCGCCTGCAGGGGGCGACAGAGAGACACTTAATTATATTAATAACATGTTAGCATCATTAATGTCAAACCCCACACCGCCTGCAGGGGGCGACAGAGAGACACTTTATTATATTAACACTGTTAGTATCATTAATGTCAAACCCCACACCACCTGCAGGGGGCGACAGAGAGACACTTTATTATATTAACACTGTTAGTATCATTAATGTCAAACCCCACACCGCCTGCAGGGGGCGACAGAGAACCACTTTATTATATTAACACTGTGTTAGTATCATTAATGTCAAACCCCACAGCGCCTGTAGGGGACGACAGAGAGACCATTTATTATGTATTAGAAATGATGAAAAACATACTGATTTATGAGAAAATATTTAAAACTTCTCAGAGATTAAAGTCCCCGATTTACGAGCAAATTAATCGTAAATTGTTTCAGAAATTTGCAACAAAGAAATCCGTTATTTTGTGATTTTTTCTTGGAATATTCCCCTCTTCGCTTTATTTATTTACTTACATACCTACAATAGACCTAGCACGGCGTAATGAGTTACTGTCCACCTTTCTACCTGTTTATTATATTAATATTTTGCTAGCATCTTTAATGAAGAACCCCACAGCGCCTGCAGGGGGCGACAAAGAGCCCCTTTATTAAATGAATACTGTGTTAGTATCGTTTAGAGCTGCAGAATGAACAGGTCTGCACTAGAGAGATATATGTAAGTATACAATAATAATATTCCAAGTAAAACTCAGAATTTATGGCATAAAATTAAGGTTAAAAAATTGCTAAACAATTTTAGATTTGTTTTGCTCGTAAATCTGGGACTTTAATCTTCTGAGAGTGTTTAAATATTTCTCGTAAATCAGTATGTTTTTTATCATTTTAATCTAAAAGAAAACACACATTTGTGACTTTTGTCTCTGAGAATATTTGATATTTTTAAGTCTGTTTTTCTTCGTACGTTTATTATTTTTATCTCGGAGGATATCAACGTTTTTTTCTCGTGAATTTATGGTTATCTTGGATTTTCTACATGTTTTTTCATCGTTGTACGAGTACAAAATCACATGACATCATATAAGTAAAGTTATAAAAGCGTGTTTACCTGGAGAAACCACGGAGCTGGGGTCGTTCATATCGAAGGCCGCCATGTTTCCGATCGCAAACCCGTATCCAGAGTGAACGTCCGGGAGACCGATGGACCTCTGAGGGCGAAATAAACAACGTACAATTCAGTGTGAAGCTTTAACGGTCCTATATATCTAATAACTTTAATATGTATATATGCATTACATTAATGTACACAATATCTGTTTGTTTTTTTATTATTACTGCACATATTTTATTTTATTCTATTGCATTATAAATACCGCTATATATTTTTTTATTTTTAATGTTTACCTGGATATAAACCTGATTCTGATATGTTCATTTAATTCATTTCTTATTTTAAAAGTTACTTAAAGGTGGGTTAGGTAATTTTGGAGAAACCAGCTCGAGTGGCTAGAATTTTAAAATACACAACCGGAGAAAATCTGCCACTTCCTTCAGACTTCCTTACAGAGCCCCTCCTCCAACACACACGAACGCACACATGACCAATGAGGGCAGAGATCAGTTTGTGCACAGATGGAAGGCTGACAGGCAGGTAGGCCATCCAGTTACTTTAGCCGGCTCAGATGATTGGTTGTGCTTTTTACAGCGCTACGGCTTCAAAGCACTTCAGATATTCATTGCTGTCGGGATGTTAAGAGCATTCCATGGAATTTAACAACAAGAGTTTCTGAAGTGAATTAGCTCCCCCACCTTTAACTGTAAATAATTGTATGAATCTCTAATCTGTGTGAATCTGTGCCGTTTTTTATCCTTATCCTGTTGCTGTTTAAACGACTGAATTTCCCCACAGGGATTAATAAAGGTCCATCTTATCTTATCTTAAATCCTCCAATTCATCTCGTTAAGACGATACTCACGTGTACGATGCCGGGCAGCGCCGCCACGTTCCCGATCTGCTTCATGGCGGGGAGGAACCCTCCGAAACCTGAAGAGCAGAAGCAATAAATACATTTAAAGTTCATGTTCATCTCTGCTGTGATGGAATAGCTCGATGTGTGAGGTGGACCGCAGCTGACCTCCTCCTTTACAGGCGTTACGAAGCTCCTCGAACATCAGCTTCTCCAGAGGCTCGTTCACGTAGAAGTTCCCCTCGACCTGACGCAAAAACAATCAAAACAATTCATTCAAATACAACGGTAACATGCTATTTTCATGGTTACTCTATAATACGTGGAAGCTGAAGAAGACTGGCTGCAGGTGGTGTTTTAAATATGCACTGTTGGTTTAATTGATATTAATTATTCTAAAAGCTTCATTCTTTTAGGAAAAAGTGGCAAAACAAATCAGTTTTCAGCCAAATAAAGATGGAAATGTGTTGCTTTCCTTTGTTATATTTAGGTGATCAAAGACTGACAAAACCTTACGTTTATTGTGTTATAATCTACTTATTGTTACTGTATAGTGTTATAAATATACATTTTGATGGTCTTGGAAATATTATGCCATGTTATTTTATTAGTGACGTTAATTAAATACCGTTTAACTATTATGTAGGGTGCATATGAAGTCAATAAATAGATTATATTTTTAACATTTCCACATGTTCACTGATTATTTATTAGGACACACCCTTTAACAGCTACGTTATTAGTCATATTAAAGCTAATATTTGCACAACTGAGCTTCGTCAGCAGGTTTTAACTTTAAAGTGGAGCTGATTTCAGGGGGTACTTTCACTGATTATTGTGCCTACATTATCACAAGTATTATGGTATGTTTATAGGAGTTTATCTGCAGGTTAAAGTCTACAGAAAATGTGCTAACTGCCTGTATACATAACTGAGAGCTAACATGCTAACAGCTAAAAGTGTGCCTTACTTGCATGTTGGGAACAAAACCCTTTTTAATCCTCCAGGTGTTCTTCCCGATCTTGTCCAGGAACTGCAGCTCATCGTTATAACTGCGACTCATTGTTGTGGGGAGAATATATTAGATGTTTAAAGAGTTTAAATCTATTTTTATGCTGCGTTTCACCGGTTTGTTTAACGCCAAGTGTCAGTAGTCACTGAGGTACGGCAGCTCGGAAGCTATTTAAAGAAAACGCGTTTGGTTCTTTGGCATGACGCATGACATTTCTACTTAAAAAGAGCAGATTAATTTTGGACTTTTTATTTAAATTGAACACTCAATAGTATATGATATTATTTTATAAGTATTGAAGTCGGGAGGCAGTGCGTTGTAGTTAACAACGTATCTACTCGCTTTCCGTAGTTGTAGTCAAATACATCGTAGTTTTCGAGACTTCGAGTACAAGCGGATGTTCAACTACTAGCCTTCAAAACAAAAGCTTGCTATCAGTTTTTGATCTTTCTTTTCTTCAATTGAACTCATTTGAAGAAGTGTGTGTTATACTTATTTAACAAAAATAGTTTTCTACTATATACTGAAAATATGAGATAAATTAAGCGTTTTTATTACCTTTGGGTTTGACACAAGGGTTGTATTTTGAAATTCCCTTGTTTATGTGGCATGACGCATTACATTATTTAACTCTTTATGTAAAGTAAAAGCTTTTATAATGTTTAACATATTGTTGAAACTGTCTAATTTAGTGGATTTTAAATAAGTGATGTTAAAAACAGTTATTATGTTATCTAGAACCGGCGTGTTGTATGAAGAGCGATTCTGCCCGCTTGCCGTAGTTTTAGTCAAACAAGCTGTAGAAGCTTCAAGTACAAGCTTCAGAAAAAAAACTCGCAATAACTTTTTGTTCTTTCGTTTCCATAAATTAACACATTTAAAGACATTTATGTTACAATAATATATTAAACAAAACATTCATAAATAATATGTGATCAATTTAGTGGTTTTACTACTTTTATTTGGGATACAATTCTAACATTGCTTTTACTTTGAAATTCCCAACCGGAACCTCTGTGTGTTCAGCTGTATTTGTTTGAAGCTGTTTGTTTACAGGTCCGATTTATCGGAGAAATGTCCTAAAACAAGTTGGATTGAATCACTTTAATTCATCATGTAAGTATTTTATAGCCTTGGCAGCTTTTATAAACATAATGTCGTTTACATAAGTTAACTAACTAGCCTGGTATTCAGTTAGTTAGCTAGTAAAGCTTCACTGTTACGCAGCAACTTTAAAAACGTTAGCGTTTTAGGAGAAACGAAAACGATACTTTGCATTTTCTCTTCTTAAATAACAAGTCAGATTTGATGGAAAACGAAATATGTAATTAATTCTCCTTAAATAGCAAGCCATACTTTAGAACAAACGTCTGCTTTAATCCATGAATTGATGCCTGTTTTATTTCTATTGTATTTTGGCATTAATGTGTTGTAGTTTTTCAAACGTTATGTTGCTAAGGTTCATTAACGGATTATTACATATTATTAAATTAATTTAAATCTGTTTTTTGCGCCTAATTATTACATTTAGTTTGATTTAAAATAATAAACAGGACTTAAAACAGCATTAATGACTCATCAGAAAATGTAAAAGTGGATATTTAATTAATTCTTATTAAATAACAAACTAGATATTATAACACATTTCTGATATATTGATTGCATTTGTGCCCATTTTATTTGTATTAATGTGTTGTTGTTATTTGTCCTGTGTGGTTTTCCAAAGGGTAGCTTCCTATTGTTCATTAACTGAATATTAAAGGGGACCTATTCTGCAAAATCCTCTTCTCCATGTCTCTTCTACATCAACATGTGTCCCCTCTTCTTCATGTCTCTTCTACATCAACATGTGTCCCCTCTTCTTCATGTCTCTTCTACATCAACATGTGTCCCCTCTTCTTCATGTCTCTTCTACATCAACATGTGTCCCCTCTGTGGAAAGAGACTCTGAAAGTTTCAGGAACAAAGATTCTCTCTCTTTTTGATCCATTTCAATAAAAACCTGTCTGGAAATGAGCTGATCGGATTTTGGCCACTTGATGATGTCATAACGATGTTTTGGCTGTATAACCATTAGCCAATCAGCAACCAAGGTAACCCCCCCCCCCCCTCATGTTTCTTTGTCTCCAGAATGAAGCTGAGAGTTCGGATCCTGCGTCAGACGAGTCGCGTCGAATTATCCGGAGAAGATCCGAGTCTGAAGGACCTCTCGGATCTGATCAGAGAGACGCTGCTGTCTGCACATGGACTCAGGTCAGAGCGTGGATGTTTAATAAGAGCTGGATACAGCGTGGGAGGCGGGGTCTCGTTCATTCCTATGAGAGCTGCTCATTGGCGCATGAGGACAAAATGGCCCAACTTTTGAGAGAGCGAAACGTCACGAAATTATTCCTATAATCCGTTGTTATTGTGCATCCATGGGTAAAGGTAAAACTCATGTAGTGCTGAACACGTAACATGAACGTGCCGGGCGGCGCGGTCCCGTGGGTTAGATGCGTGTTCATAATGCCGAGGGAAATAACTCTCAGAATAACGTTATTAGCACATTTTACAACTTGAGGACCTAATTTTTTTTAACAAGGGCTATACAAACGTTCATACTGGGTGGTTTATTTAGTTTAAATAATCCAACGATTTACAGACCACTCTTTCCCAATGTAAGTCAAAGGGGGAAAAGTGCTTCCGGGCCCAGCGACTGATACGGAAGTGTAGTATCGCCGTTTGGCCACAACAAATATTTTCCCCAGAGTCCGGCGCACTTCCCGGGGGCTTGGTGTGTGTGCTCACAGAGCATGCACCCCTTAAGCCCCGCCCCCCGAGCTCCCACTCTCGGCTCAGTAGAATGAATGGAGAGAAAATAAATCTCGATTCAGCTTTTACTGCATTTTATAACTTTAAGGACCGAATGATTCTATTAAGGGCGATAACACAGTTCATACTGGGTAGTTTATTTAGTTAAAACAAATTATCCTCTGATTTACAGACGTCTCTTTCCCAATGTTAGTCAATGGGGAAAAGTCTTTCTGGGCCGGGTGACGCCACGGACTGATACGGAAGTTGCAGTACCGCTGTTTGGCCACTACGAATATTGGGCACAGAGTCCGGTGCACTTCCTGGGGGCTTGGGTTAGACCCCAGAGAAAGGGCTATCTTATACCTGATTTACTTTATCTACTGTTTATGATGTTTATACCTATATACTGTTCATATTTGTAAAAGAAACAGAAACAGTGTGTATGCAAAGAAATGCGATTAATAAATAAATAAACAAATTAAAATAATTCCCTATTTATTAAATTATTTAGACTTCTTTTCCTGTCTCCATGTTATTTATTTGATTATTAAAGAAATGTATGTTATTGTTAGTTCTTGTTTAATTTCTTGTTCTTTTTTTTATTTCGTTTTTTTAATGTTGTATCTGTATGATTTATTAAATTAGAAGAACAACCCAAATATATATTTTTAATGATAAAGAAAATATTGAGAAAAATCTGAGGAATTTCTCAAGAAACAATTTCAGAAAATTCAGTTTCTTACTTTCTGAGAAATTGCTCAGATTTCTGGATTTCTCTCTCCAGATATTGGGTCCTCACTTGTGTGTCCCTGCTCTAACGTCTCTGTGTGGCCTCAGGTCGGACAGTGCCTTCAGCTTGTCTCTGAACGGCTCCGAGCTGCTCTCTGTGGGCGGGACGACTTTGTCTTCCTGCGACATCGTGTCTGGAGATCTGATCTGCGTCCTGCTGCCGAACAACGACGACGGAACAAACCCTTCCATGAACAAATCCTCCTGCAGCTCCAACATCTACCAAAGCTGCTCCTCTTCATCCTCCTCCTCCTCCTCATCTTCTTCTTCCTCATCTTTCACCTCCTGCAGCTCCTCCTCCTCCTCCTTTAAATCCTGCAGCTCCTCCTCAGACAGCCAGCAGTCGGCGGCCATGACCTCCATCCAGGTGAGTTATAGAATCATCTGATGAAAGGTGCTTTATTGATCACATTTTTGAAATGTCCCAACGTGTTAGACCTCGTGTTGTCGGCCGCTTGCTCCGACTTTTATTTAACAACCCAGATAGCGCGCCGTACACGGAGAAAGCAACACATCTTTCTCCCATTTCTTTTGTTTTTTGCGGGAAAGAAACCGGTTTCCTTTCTGAGACTAACGTGCAGTTTTTCTGTCTTTCAGCCCAGTGTTGTTCCTGCAGCAGCTGACCCCCCCATGGAGGTGTTTCCCCCCCGCCCCTGCACCTGGGACCCCCTGCTGTGCAGCGAGGCGTCGGGGGGGCAGGTTCCTCTCTCTCTGGAGCTCCTCCTCGTCTCCGCCCCCCCCTCCTGTCCAGCTGACGCCGTCATGGTGGCCGCTCACCTGCTGATGCTGG
Organism: Notothenia rossii; assembly: GCF_949606895.1. Classification (NCBI taxonomy): domain Eukaryota; kingdom Metazoa; phylum Chordata; class Actinopteri; order Perciformes; family Nototheniidae; genus Notothenia; species Notothenia rossii. The sequence continues at coordinate 63,942,110 of NC_136908.1, read as the reverse complement.
AGACGGGATTCCTGCCACAGGTGAGAGCCCGCAGACTCAACCACGCTAATCTACCCGGTTACAGGACGGGATTTAGAGATAACTCTCTCTCTCTCTCTCTCTCTGTGTGTGTGTGTGTGTGTGTGTGTGTGTGTGTGTGTGTGTGTGTGTGTGTGTGTGTGTGTGTGTGTGTGTGTGTGTGTGTGTGTGTGTGTGTGTGTGTGTGTGTGTGTGTGTGTGTGTGTGTGTGTGTGTGTGTGTGTGTGTGTGTGTGTGTGTGTGTGTGTGTGTGTGTGTGTGTGTGTGTGTGTGTGTGTGTGTGTGTGTGTGTGTGTGTGTGTGTGTGTGTGTGTGTGTGTGTGTAGGACTGTGCTAAAGGTCAGATGCCTGCAGGATGGAGGTCTCCTTCTGTCTATAAGCTGCAGTATTCTCACCCTCTGTGTGAAAACAGCCGAGTCATGGTGCTGGCAGTAACCATGGGCCCTGAACTCGTCATCAACGGTCAGTTTATTAATTATTTTACGAACGTTAGGAGGTCATAACATTTCATTATTGATTGTATTTTTCTTCTGTGTTTCCCTGCAGCCACTCTGAAGGTGGGGGAGAAAGTGGACACGGTCCCTAAGCTGTGTGTGAAGCCGGACGGATTCCTCACCCCCCAGTGGAGAGGTGTTGTTATTACAGCTACTATAATGCAGAGATGTGTGAAAATGATCATAATAACAATATATGAAATGTGTGTTTCAGGAGAAAGTGCAGCCGCTGCGTTCAAAGACCTGAGCAAACTGTCTCGTCTCTTCAAAGATCAGATTTCTTATCCTCTGATCGCTGCAGCTCGAGCAGGTACAGGGCGTACACAAATATATATAACATTATTTATTTATTAATTAGAGTGTGGTGTTTATTAATCGATATATAATCTTTATATTTGTCTGTTATCAGCGATGTCTCTCCCGGTGGTGTTCGGCCTCGCCGCTCTCCCCCCCGAGCTGCTGCTCAGAGTCCTCCGACTGCTCAACGTCCAATCCGTGCTCAGCGTTTCCTCCACCTGCAAACACCTGAACATCTGCTGCCAGGATGTGTCGCTGTGGAGGCACCTGGCGCAAAGAGACCACACAGGTGAGACACTTTAATATCTCACCTGGCGCAAAGAGACCACACAGGTGAGACACTTTAATATCTCACCTGGTGCACAGAGACCACACAGGTGAGACACTTTAATATCTCACCTGGTGCACAGAGACCACACAGGTGAGACACTTTAATATATCACCTGGTGCAGAGAGACCTCACAGGTGAGACACTTTAATATCTCACCTGGTGCAGAGAGACCTCACAGGTGAGACACTTTAATATCTCACCTGGTGCAGAGAGACCTCACAGGTGAGACACTTTAATATCTCACCTGGTGCAGAGAGACCTCACAGGTGAGACACTTTAATATATCACCTGGTGCACAGAGACCACACAGGTGAGACACTTTAATATCTCACCTGGTGCAGAGAGACCTCACAGGTGAGACACTTTAATATCTCACCTGGTGCACAGAGACCTCACAGGTGAGACACTTTAATATCTCACCTGGTGCACAGAGACCTCACAGGTGAGACACTTTAATATCTCACCTGGTGCACAGAGACCTCACAGGTGAGACACTTTAATATCTCACCTGGTGCACAGAGACCACACAGGTGAGACACTTTAATATCTCACCTGGTGCAGAGAGACCTCACAGGTGAGACACTTTAATATCTCACCTGGTGCACAGAGACCACACAGGTGAGACACTTTAATATCTCACCTGGTGCACAGAGACCACACAGGTGAGACACTTTAATATCTCACCTGGTGCACAGAGACCACACAGGTGAGACACTTTAATATCTCACCTGGTGCACAGAGACCTCACAGGTGAGACACTTTAATATCTCACCTGGTGCAGAGAGACCTCACAGGTGAGACACTTTAATATCTCACCTGGTGCAGAGAGACCTCACGGGTGAGACACTTTAATATCTCACCTGGTGCACAGAGACCTCACGGGTGAGACACTTTAATATCTCACCTGGTGCACAGAGACCTCACAGGTGAGACACTTTAGAATCTCACCTGGTGCAGAGAGACCTCACAGGTGAGACACTTTAATACACCTGGTGCACAGAGACCTCACAGGTGAGACACTTTAATATATCACCTGGCGCAAAGAGACCACACAGGTGAGACACTTTAATATCTCACCTGGTGCAGAGAGACCTCACAGGTGAGACACTTTAGAATCTCACCTGGTGCACAGAGACCTCACAGGTGAGACACTTTAATATCTCACCTGGTGCAGAGAGACCACACAGGTGAGACACTTTAATATCTCACCTGGTGCACAGAGACCTCACAGGTGAGACACTTTAATATCTCACCTGGTGCAGAGAGACCTCACAGGTGAGACACTTTAATATCTCACCTGGTGCACAGAGACCACACAGGTGAGACACTTTAATATCTCACCTGGTGCAGAGAGACCTCACAGGTGAGACACTTTAATATCTCACCTGGTGCAGAGAGACCACACAGGTGAGACACTTTAATATCTCACCTGGTGCAGAGAGACCTCACAGGTGAGACACTTTAATATCTCACCTGGTGCACAGAGACCTCACAGGTGAGACACTTTAATATCTCACCTGGTGCAGAGAGACCACACAGGTGAGACACTTTAATATCTCACCTGGTGCACAGAGACCTCACAGGTGAGACACTTTAATATCTCACCTGGTGCACAGAGACCTCACAGGTGAGACACTTTAATATCTCACCTGGTGCAGAGAGACCTCACAGGTGAGACACTTTAATATATATGAATAATACCTGTATGGCCTCTTTGTGACATATATTAATATTTATTGAAATGTGTTTTCAGTTCGAGGTGCCAGCAGAGACACGGACTGGAAAGAGGTGAGTCAAATATAATTCATTTTATATAAATGTTTGTATATATATATGTTGATCTAATTTATAACATATTTTATGGCAATTTCAAAATAAAAAATGCAACCGTTTTTCTTTGTTTTCCCAGTTCTACAGAAAACACTACAAACATCGACGTGAACGTCTTTGGCGTCACAATCACCCTCGTCTCCTCCCCTTCCCCCCCCTCGCCCGCTCCCCCCTCCCCCACCCCCACCCGATGCACCCCCCCCTCCCCCCAGGCATCATCGGGGGGGAATACGACCAGCGGCCCCTCCTCCTGCTGCCCCCCCGCCCCCGATACGACCCGATCCACGGCCCCCCCCCTCCTCCAGACCTGCATCCCGGGAGACCCAGAGCCGCCTGGTGGAGGCCGGCTGACGTGAGGAGGGGCTTCATCTGAAGAGGGAATAAAGATGACAACAAATAAATCATTATGACCCTTATAATTAACATTAGCCTCAATGTTGAAGGTAATAATTCAGATAAAGCAGTTTTGTAACACATCTGAACATCAAGAGTCTTTATTTATTCAGAACAGAGGGTTCATCTGACGAGGAAATAAAACCACTTGAACATCAAGAGTCTTTATTTACAACTTGTTATCACCCTCATAATTAACTTTAGCGTCAATGTTTAATTCAGATAAGTAGGGTCAAGGACGCGGGAAGTCAGTCAGGTTGGGGGTGCGGGTGCTAGTAGAGCCTCCCAGCGGCGAAACTGTGGCGCGCTTACACTGTAGGTGCGCCGCGCGAGGGGGGGGGTGCTGCAGCCCCCTCAGCACCCCCCCTTCCCGCGTCCATGAGTAGGCTTTGGTAACTTATTTTAATAAAACAAAGGGTTCATCTGACGCCCTTCTTCTTAGAAATAAAACGGCACACATCTGAACATCAAGAGTCTTTATTTACAACTCATTATGACCCTTATAATTAACATTAGCCTATATTTTGAAGGTAATACATTTGATAAATCAGAACGGAGTGTTTTGTAACTTCTTTCAATAAAATAATAATTTCTATTTTGCCGTTTTTTAAAATGTTTTTATTGGACCTCATTCTGCTCTGATTGGTTAGCTCTGTTGTGATTGGTCAACCTACTCAGAGATGTCCCGCCCCTTTAGCCTATCACGTACAATGTGTTGAAGCACTAGCCACTAGCATAGTGATGTCTCCGTGTTCCGAAAGTAAACAAAGGAGTCCAATGTTATTTACTTATAATGTATTTTGTCATTATTTTATACCAAATGTTGACTTTTTTATTTATATTTGAACTAAACTTAAATCAGATGATTAAATAAAAATAAAATAAGGTCTCTTTAAATCCATATTATTTCCACGGTCGGGAGATTATGAGACAATGACGTCATCTTTTGTCTTAAAACAAAGGGTGCGTTTGTTTAATAGACGAAGAGGTTCCCTTTCAGGCGGGCGGAGTTTGGAGTGGTGTAACACCGGTGTGACGAAGAATGCTGTCACCCGCTAACTCATGTGACCTGATTGGGAAATACAGACGTTTTTTGTCACCGTTTATTTTGTAATTATAAGTATTTAGAGACGGTCAAAACATAAGAGCCGTTGACGTTAACCTGACGTCATTATACCAGTCACAACATTAGCACAGTTGTTCCAACGGACGTAAAATGAGCGAGATTAAAGCAGCAGACAGGTAATAAAACACCTTAAATAACTGTTTAATTTCTCCAACGAGGCACCGAAACTCTTCTAATAGATTCCGTTATTTAATCCGCTATTTTAAAGTATTAAAAGTTGGTTTAAAAGCCTACATTTGACCTAATGTAAGCTTTATCTGTAGTTAGTTTTTGAGTCAGACAAGTCAGCCGGGCGGGGACTATCCGGCTTCCTCCTACCGACTAACAGCAATGATAACACGGGTGCGCTTGATTTAAGACCCGTTGAGCACCGGAGGACAGCGGACCCGGATTCTACTTCTTATTTTTCTGTAGTATACCTCGGTATATCATCAAATGACAAATACAAATAATCGAATCCTTTATATTTAACCTTTAAAAACGTTTAAGTATATTTTTGAATCTAGTTAAATCACCCAGACTTGTGTTTACACCATAGACTGTATATATTGGTTTACACCTGCATTTATTATATTAAAGCTCCCATTGTGTTGTTTTACATATAATAAGGGAGAATTTTACTACTTATCTTCACAGAAACATTGTTAAATAACTTTGATTTAATGTAATCCATTAATTAACTTGCGTTCTTTATTTACATTTAAAATATAATTTAAAAAATGCCATGCCATTATTTTTGTATTGTTTAAATAAATATTATTATTTACTAAATATGTTATTGTAATTATTATTATTTAGTTATTACCCTGTACTTCCTGGCTCTAAAGAATCCAGCTGACTTCCCTCCCTGTAACACCGCTGTTTCTGTCCCTTTAAAAGCCTCGTGTTGTTACCGGAAGTGTGAGGGGTGTTTCCATCAGCAGCTCCACAGTCTCTCTCCTCTCCTTCAAAAAAGCCCGACTTTCAGCTCCTGTCAGCGGCTACACAGCTCCCCTCTCGCCGGGAAACACCTGCGGAGGAACCGGGGGATCCTCATGGTCCCAGCCGCCCGGAGATGGCGTCCTTCCCCGGGTTGAGTTCCGAGGATCAGGCGGAGGGAGACGGGTCTCTGCTGGAGATGCTGAAGGCCATCGCGGAGGAAAGGGTCCGGATCAGCGGCCGGCAGGAGATCAGCGGCCTGGGTGAGGAATATACCCGGGAGAGAGGGTCTGAAAGGGGGGCGTTGGCAAAGAGGCTCTGTTTAGGTTTATATACCGGGGAGAGAGGGTCTAATACACCGGGGAGAGAGGGGCTTTAGAGAGGGGGTCTGTTAAGGTTTATACACCGGGGAGAGAGGGGCTTTAGAGAGGGGGTCTGTTAAGGTTTTATATACCGGGGAGAGAGGGTCCGAAAGGGGGGCGTTGACACCGGGGAAAGAGGCTCTGTTAAGGTTTATATAACGGGGAGAGGGGGTCTAATACACCGGGGAGAGAGGGGGTCTGTTAAGGTTGATATACCTGGGAGAGAGGGTCCGAAAGGGGGGCGTTGACACCGGGGAAAGAGGCTCTGTTAAGGTTTATATAACGGGGAGAGGGGGGGGTCTGTTAAGGTTGATATACCGGGGAGAGAGGGTCTGAAACACCGGGGAGAGGGGTGTGCGGTGAGGTTTATATACCTGGGAGAGAGGGGCTTTAACCCCGGGGAAAGGGGGTCTGAAAGGGGGTCTTTAACACGGGGGAGAGGGGGTTTTTAACACGGGGGAGAGGGGCTTTAGAGAGGGGGTCTGTTAAGGTTTATATGCCGGGAGAGAGGGTCTTAGAGAGGGGGGACAGGCTGCAGGAGAGCAGGCAACACTGGATATACGAAGAAGATGGACCTTTATTGATCCCCCGAGAGGGACATTCAGTTTTCCACTCTGTTTTTGTATAGACATGCATCATGATACAGGTTCATCGAACACACGGTTATACTCGTGCACACATGCATGAGAGGATCCAGAGCGGAGAGGCCGCCAGTGAGCAGAGCAGATATTAAGCAGACGATGTGTCTGAGGTGACAGCTGATATACGTTGTTGGGTAGACGCAAAGAGACCCCAAAAACAGACACTTACCACGGTCTATAAACTGATTCAAAAAGACCTAAAGAATACTCAAAATGTCCAAAAAGAAACACGAAACCACCGATCAGACATGCTGAACGTCTACGATGACATGGAAACAGCTCCTAATATAAGTATGATTTTTAAAAGCTGATCATGTGACCGACACCAACGAGTCATCATGACGGCCCGAAGCCACTTTCCTCGAACAAGAAGTTACATATCTCCGTAGGGATGTTTTTATTACAGATCTGTATTCTCCTGCAGGGCCACACACACACACACACACACACACACACACACACACACACACACACACACACACACACACACACACACACACACACACACACACACACACACACACACACACACACACACACACACACACAAACAGGTTATCAGAGGGTAACAGGTCAAGGTGTAATTCCTCCAGAGATCTGAGAATCAAACAGACGTCAGACGGAGAGACAGCTTTGTTTCTACGGAGCTCCGACGTCACGTTGTTGTTTACGTCAGGAGACATCTTGTTTACGGCGTCATGTTGTTGTTGTTGTTTATATCTTATAAACAAGATCAGAGACACAGTACTCATACTATATCTTTCTAGAAACACTTCAGGGAGATGAGGTTTAATCACATACACACACACACACACACACACACTCACTCACTCACTCACTCACTCACTCACTCACTCACTCACTCACTCACTCACTCACTCACTCACTCACTCACTCACTCACTCACTCACACTCTCTCTCTCTCTCTTCAGTGTCTGCATGGTGACTCACGCTCAGACTTTTTTACCCCTCTGCTGAATATTTAATATTTGTTGCGGTGTGGTCTGAGAGCAGATTATTGATGGAGAGTGATTCTGTGGTCGTTGCTGAAACGTTGATCAGGTTTTAATCGTTCAAATTCCAAATGAGCCGTATTGATTGAGTGGTTATTTCTGCTCCACGGAGGATGGGATGTCTCTCTATTTTTAGATTGAGTATCATTTATTCATGTCTTTCTGATTTATTACATATCTATTATCTTTCATTTGATTTGTGTATTTTAAAAATGTTTCACTTTATTTCATACATTTTAAATTTCTTTAAATGTATTTCGTACTTATTTATTTTATCTTTTAATTGACATGTATTTAATGATCTATTTATATTTTAATTACGCCTTTTTAATTGATTTATATCTATATGTTATATTCATTTATAATGTTTTTATTTATTAAATATTTATTTATTTCAACCATTTATTAACCACATTTATTTTTAATATTAAATAGGACATAATTAAACTTTTATTTATTAAAAAATACCCAGTTTTCATTTAATAATAATAATTATAATTAGTTTGCATTTTAATGTTGAATCCTGTGAACCACCTGAACAGGAAGTGCTGTTGGCACCCTTTCAGAATAAAAGCCCCCCCGACACGTTGACCTTCTCCTGTTCCTGCTCTGGTGTTTTCAATTAAATGAAAGTGGATCAAAGCACACCTCGTTAAGCCTCACAGACACATTCAATTAGATTACCCATAATGCAATTTGTTCCCGTGAAATGTTTTCCATTCATCTTGGTGCAGAAACACTTTACTGAATACTTTGAAGATAAAGATAAATACATTAAAATATATATAAATAATAATACAATGAATAAATGACTAAATCTTTAAATAAATAATACTTTGAAAAGGCTATAAAATTAGTTAAAGAGCTAGATTAATAAAACTGAATTATACAATATAAATAAATTAAGGATTACATAATTTAATTAACGAATACCGAATTAAGTGGTTAATATAATGTTATGAAAAGGGTGTTCTGGTATTTAATATAAACGTAAACTGTTGTGTTTTATTCTGGTTTAATATTTATTATCGTGTTTCCATGCAGTTAGTTTTATGATCTAGTATTATACATTTTTATATTTTTACAGGTTATTTAATATTATATTTTATTATGTTTATTATTATTTATTTATTATATATGTATTATATATTATATTTTATTATATATATATATATTATTTTATTATATATGTATTATATGTCCCCGCAGGCTGTTTTAAGGACGACCGCATCGTGTTCTGGACCTGGATGTTCTCCACGTATTTCATGGAGAAGTTCGCTCCTCTGAAGGACGACATGCTGTTCTACGTCCGCCGGAAGCTGGGCGCCGACCTGAGCGACGGAAAGAAGGTCAGCTGATCGATCAATAACATGTGATCTATAACGAGTTGCAGGCAGAGATTTAATTGGTTAGTCAATTAGTGGAAACCTGCAGCTGTTTGAATGATTGGGTTACGGTGCCACGCATTTATATAAACGTATATAAATCAATCATAACAAAGAGTTTTAAAACATTAAATATGAACCCAGCCCCATTTGAACTTTTAACCAGCGGTGATTTGAGGGCTTCTGGGAAATTGAGTTTTTTAAATGCTGATAAAAAACGCAAATATTGAATAAAAACCTATAAATTAGATTTTTTTTTTTTTTTAAAGATCACCCTCTCTGTCTAGTAGACACACAGTTCTCTGTTCACACACACACACACACACACACACACACACACACACACACACACACACACACACACACACACACTTTAACATGTGTGTGTGTGTGTGTGAGAGAGATAATGATGCTTTTATCTCAACCTGGATCCAGAACAATGGTGTGGGGGGCCTGAGGCCTGAGGGGGCAGCGTGACAGGGAATACAGACCATAATATACCTAGAGTCCAGACAGAGACGTTTAATTATGGAGAGAAGAGGAGGAAGAAGAGGAGGAGGAGGAGGAGGAGGAGGAGACACAGACATGACTCAGCATTATGAGTCCTAAAACCCTGAATATAATTCAGGCTGTTTTAAAGCAGAAAATATAGTGTGTGTGTGTGTGATATGGTTAAATGTGTGTGTGTGTGTGTGTGTGATATGGTTAAATGTGTGTGTGTGTGATATGGTTAAATGTGTGTGTGTGTGTGTGTGTGTGTGTGTGTGTGTGTGATATGGTTAAATGTGTGTGTGTGTGTGTGTGTGATATGGTTAAATGTGTGTGTGTGTGTGTGATATGGTTAAATGTGTGTGTGTGTGATATGGTTAAATGTGTGTGTGTGTGTGTGATATGGTTAAATGTGTGTGTGTGTGTGTGTGTGTGTGTGTGATGGTTAAATGTGTGTGTGTGTGTGTGTGTGTGTGATGGTTAAATGTGTGTGTGTGTGTGTGTGTGTGTGTGTGTGTGATATGGTTAAATGTGTGTGTGTGTGTGTGTGTGTGTGTGTGTGTGTGATATGGTTAAATGTGTGTGTGTGTGTGTGTGTGTGATGGTTAAATGTGTGTGTGTGTGTGTGTGTGTGATGGTTAAATGTGTGTGTGATGGTTAAATGTGTGTGTGTGTGTTTCAGGTGGAGGTGGAGGTGTACAGGAGGGACTCGAAGAAGCTTCCGGGCCTCGGAGACCCCGACATCGACTGGGAGGAGAGTGTGTACCTGAACCTCATCCTCCAGAAGGTCACACGTTTCACACTTTGAAAATACACATTTTCATTTTACCGTACGATGCCGTACAAATAACGTGACGGCATTTATTAAAGTGTTTCCTTCAGAGATCCTAACAATACAAAATAACTAGTTAGAATAATAAGTACAATTTAAATATGTCTATAAACGTATAAAAAGACAGTGGAAATATTAAATATATAAATATTGATGGGATTTTTTCCCCTTATAGATACTGTCTCTTTACGTTAGTGAGCCGGATCATTCGGCTCGGCTCTCTAATGGCCGTAAGAAAATGACTGTATTCCAGAAGAAGATGTATATTGATATTCGTTCACTGATTTTATGATAATGTTTACAGTTGGATTACGTGGTGACGTGTGCGGTCTGCACGCGCTCAGACGCTGGAGACATCCACATCCACAAGAAGAAATGCCAGGTCTGAACTCTTCAATAATGACCTTTATCGGACTTTATTCACTCATTAATATAAAATAATGATGATTCTCCACAGGAGGTGTTTGCGTCTCCCAGCAAACACGCCATGGACAGCAAAGGAGAGGAGTCCAAGATGAGCTACCCCAACATCTTCTTCATGATCGACAACTTCGAGGAGGTGACCACGAGTTATATTCAATTCTGTTCAGGTGTTTGTTCGTATTTTACCATTCTGACCAGTCTGAAAAATAAATACAATTCTGAGAAGAAAGTTTTGAAAAAAAGTGAAATTTGGAATTTTTGTTTTGTTTCGAACTTATTTCTAATTTTCAAGAAAAAAAGCCAATTCTATGAAAAATTGAAATTTAAAAAATGGTGTGTGTGTGTGTGTGTGTGTGTGTGTGTGTGTGTGTGTGTGTGTGTGTGTGTGTGTGTGTGTGTGTGTGTGTGTGTGTGTGTGTGTGTGTGTGTGTGTGTGTGTGTGTGTGTGTGCAGGTGTTCAGCGACATGACGGTGGGCGAGGGGGAGATGGTGTGTGTGGAGCTGGTTGCGAGCGATAAGAGCAACACCTTCCAGGGAGTCATCTTCCAGGGCTCCATCCGATACGAGGCGCTGAAGAAGGTCTACGACAACCGGGTGAGCTAACGGGCTAACAGGCTAAAGAGCTAACAGGCTAAAGAGCTAATAGTCTTACGTGCTAACGGGCTAACAGGCTAAGGAGATAACGGGCTAACAGGCTAAGGAGATAACGGGCTAACAGGCTAAAGAGCTAACAGGCTTACGGGCTAAGGAGCCAACAGGCTAAGGAGCTAACAGGCTTACGGGCTAGCAGGCTAAGGAGCTAACAGGCTAAGGAGCTAACAGTTTTGCTTTCATTTTGAACACAAAGATATGGAGGGAAAAATAATTCCAATAATAAAACTGAATAAAATGTGTTTTATATTTGTACTACCTGTGTAAATAAACCCACCACCCCCCTGTGTGTCTGCAGGTGAGCTAACGTGCTAACAGGCTTACGTGCTAACAGGCTAACAGTTTTTGGAGGGAAAATGTACGACTTTCTACTGAACAATAAACTAATAAGATGAAATAAAAATAATATAACATCTGTTCTAATATTTATATTACCTGTGTGTGTAAATAAACATGTGTGTGTGTCTGCAGGTGAGCTAACGTACTAACAGGCTTGTGTGTGTGTGTGTGTGTGTGTGTGTGTGTGTGCAGGTGAGCGTGGCGGCGAAGATGGCTCAGCGCATGTCGTTCGGTTTCTATAAATACAACAACATGGAGTTTGTGAGGATGAAGGGTCCGCAGGGCAAAGGTCACGCGGAGATGGCCGTCAGCCGAGTCCCAACCGGGGATACGTCGCCCTGCGGCACCGAGGAGGACCAGGTGTCCCCGCTGCACGAGAGGGTGAGAGAAACAAACACACCTAATGTACACTTCTTAACGCAGGGTGAGAGAAACAAACGCACCTCACTTATTAACGCTGCGTGAGAGGGTGAGGGAAACAAAGGCTCCTCATGCAGTGTGTTGGATAAAGGTTAGGGTTACCTGGTATTACTTAGGGTTACTCACTTCGGTTATTTTTCATTTCCTCGTTCCTCGGTCTCCGTATCACCGGAAGTTGATTTGTCTGCGCCGTCTTGAGGAGCGTCCCAGTGGCCTTATTTTTGCCGGAGGATCGAGGAACTACCAGACCGCTGGTGAAATCCTCAGACTCTCGCCCCGCCCCCTTACTGTGTATCGCTCACTGATTGGACGATGCAGTGCATGCACTGATCTGGCTGCTGTCAGACGATCAGCTGTGCGGCGTCATCACAACGACGCCCCATAGAGAACCGCAGTGACGCGTCCTAAAACCCGGAAGTAAGTTAGCAGTTTTACCACGTCCGGTTCCTTCGATAAAAGGCAACGCAATTTCTCCGTAGGGTTTAGGAAAATAGCTGGAAATAAGGTCTGTGGTTGAGAAACATTGAAGAGACGGATCACGTTTTGTTCTACATTAAATCATCAGCAGTGACCCCACTGGTGATTTCTGAAGAGTGGACGTGTCTGAGAAACGATGGTTGTTACCAAGTGGCTGAATAGGACTACAGAAGTCGTGGAGGTCGTTGTACGTCATTACACCGAACACGTGAACACTCCTCTAAGTTAGTTTCTGTTCTGCTTGAGAGCAAGTCCCTGCCTCCTGCAGACTGTTCAAACAAACGCTTCAACTCGTTCCATCTAGAATCTGTGTGTTTGAACATGGATCTGAAGTTGGCGTGACGTTGAAGTCGTGCTGCTGGACTCGGCTGTAGCTCCTTTATAGCTTAACGTTAGCATTTAGCTTCTGGAGATTAGATTTATGATTATAAAATTATGAAAGTAGACGTGTGGAGATTATCCGGCTGAACAAAACGTGATCCGTCTCTTCAATGTGTCTCAACCACAGACCTGATTTCCAGCTACTTTCCTAAATCCTATGGAGAGATCTCATTGCTTTTTGTCGAGTTTACTTCCGGGTTTTAGGACGCGTCACTGCGGTTCTCCATTGCTCTTAAAATGCTTCTCGTGGTTTCCTTGCGTCTCTCCATGCTTCCCTTGTGGGAGGGACTAGTCACTTATTTTTACACATTTTTATTCCCACTTTTTCTGGACCCGTTTCCTCTTTGTGTTCCACTTGGAAAAAAAATGTTTCACACTTTGTTTTGACTTTTTGGGACTTTTTTTGTACAAATATGCAAAAATCTGTGCATATTGTGATGCCAAAATCTCCAATCACTGCAGAGCATTGTTAAATAGGTCATTTCCAAAATGCAAAACATGTTTTTATACCAATCATTCTGCTTGAAGCCGTATTTGTTGTCGTTTCCATTGAACATAAAAACACATTACATCAGCTGATTTTAAATCACCTCAAAAAACCTCCTGTCAGCAGATTTAGGAGATTTGGTTTCACTTCCTGTTTGTCTGCGTCCGTCTGGAAACAGAAGAATAAACTCAACGTTTCATTTGAGCTCAGAGCGAAAACTGAAATGAGGTCGAGATGAATAATAAACGCTGAGAGACTTCTTTACAGACTGACTCTCAGGAAACACATGATTCACTCTCTCAGACGACGGAGACTGAGCAGCAGCTGAGCAGACTTTAGGAGACGGGTCATCTAAAAGGAACAATCAGTTTGAGTTGGAGGAAGTACTCGAGCCCTCACTGAAATATAAGTATGTCAGTGTTATCACAAAATGTAGTTTAAGAAACTAGACACACACTCCTTTTATTTTGAAGGATTCCTTAGAAAGAGAATGATTTCTGCTTTTATTTTGTAGGAGCCATTAGAGAGAATTCATTCCTACTTTTATTTTGAAGAAATTTGAAACTCAATATTATTATATAGGCTAAGGGGCGGGACATCTCTGAGCTGGTGACCAATCACAACAGAGCCAGCCAGCTAACCAATCACAACAGAGCCAGCCAGCTAACCAATCACAACAGAGCTGGGCATTCGTTAGAATAATTCTCATAACCTTCGACTGTTGCTAGGCAGAATAGTGAAAGTAAATATACTTATTTAATGTGTATTTTAAGTAGTGTGTGTGTGTGTGTGTGTTGTGGTCAGGTGACGTCGTTCAGCACCCCCCCCACCCCCGAGAGGACACGCCCCTCTTTCTTCTCCCCGTCTCTGAGGAGGAAGATCCCGAGGAGTCGCTGCGCGGAGATGAAGAAGAGTCACTCGGCCAATGACAGCGAAGAGTTCTTCAGGGAGGAGGAGGACGAGGGTACACACACAACAACTTTATTTTGAAGGATTGATTAGAAAAAGTTTTTTTTGTGCTTTTATTTTGTAGTATTCTTTAGAAAAAGGCAAGTTTCCAATTTTATTTTTGAAGCATGCCTTAGAGCAGGGGTTCCCAACCTTTTGTCCCAAAGCCCCCCCAAATGACTCCTGTTGGTAATTCAAGTTTCAAAGTCTCAAAATGCTTCAACTCCTGTCACAAACTGGATGAATGTGAAGTGTTGTGTTAAAGGAGGATGAGAGCGTAACTAAGGAGCTCTATTGGAGTGACTCTGATGGTTACTGGACTCAGGATTCATTCATTTGGATTCCCGCTGTATGAATAAATTAAAGGACGGCGCAAGTGGAAACAATTCACAAAGGGATCAAACTGTTTAAAACACATGCTCAAAGTGAGCCGGATTCTGCCGATGTGTTTATGTGGATTCAAAAGACGTAAATAATCTACAAAATGGAGGAGACCGATCTGATCGGAGCGACTGAGACAAATAATCTGAAACCGGCATGGACGATGACTGTGTTTTAGAAATGCGCTTATCCAGAAAAGCCTGGTTTGGACACTTTGCAGGCAGAAGAAACATTTCTATTAAAGAAAGAATTATACTTTCTGTCTTTTTATGCCTTTAATACTAACTTGAATTTGTATTCAAATTAATTAATCAATTATTTTTTATATTTTATTGTAATGTAGAGACAAGGCTTTTAGTGACAATCATGTATTGCTTTACAATTATGTCATTGTAATCGCCCCCCCTGCGATCTTTGGTTGGGACCCTCTGCCTTAGAAGATGCTGAATTTTGTGCTTTTATTTTGAAGGAGTCAACAGAAAAGTCCTGACAAAAAGTATTCATTAGAAAAGGCTGAACTAAAGACCTCACAAAACAGGAAGTAGTAACTATTGTCAGGATTTGTTTCCAGCTTTAATTAGTAAAGATGATTGTTAATATAAACATGAATAATTATATGGATATATATTTATGTGTATTTCAGAGCTGCACGCCACCTCTAACCTGCGCTCCCGCTCTCTCTCCGGTACCGGCCGCTCATTGGTCGGATCCTGGCTCAAACTGAACCGAACCGATGACTACTTCCTGTTGTTCTCCCACCTGACCTACGTTACCCTGCCACTGCACCGCATCACAGCAGGTACACACACACACACACACACACACACACACACACACACACACACACACACACACACACACACACACACACACACACACACCCACCCTTTATAGGAGTGGTTATAAATGACCTGTTTTATTTGATCCCCTCAGATATCCTGGAGGTTCGTCAGAAGCCGATCCTGATGACATAGCAGCTCCTCAGAGCCTCGTCTCCACCAAGTGCCTCCTGCAGCAGAGAACTACAACTCCCAGAGAACTACAGCACCCAGAGAACTACAGCACCAATAGAACTACAACTCCCAGAGGACTGCAACCCTCATTAATTGAGAATCCCAGAGGACTACAACACCCAGAGGACTGCAACCAACTTCCAGGAAACTACAAATCCTTAAAAAAAAACAGAACAACAACCAGAGCCCTGCTTCACCCGGAGGACTGCAACTCACAAAAGAACTACAATAACCAAACACCCCTGCTTCACCAGGAGAACTACCAGCCATTCAGGAAGTGCCTCTTCTTCTTCTTCTACTTCTTTATCTCCTGCTGCGTCACATGACCTCAGGAAGCGGAGGGATTGGCTGAACTCTGGACAGGAAGTGGAGATCGTGTGTTTCTGTAAATAATAACCGCTGCTTTTCTCACGCAGACGCCTCCACTCCAGATCCTTCTTTGTTTTTATATAAATCTGCAACGACGGGACGTAGAGGAAGCTTCTGTGGAAGGATTCATATTTATTATTATTATTTACACACTTAACTAACACGTATATTCTCAGAGACTAACGAAGGAAATCTGTCTATAAAACAGAATATTTAGATTTAAATGTCATTATTTAGGTAGAAAAAAAGTGCTGAAATACCAACGAAGAAGCACAACCAGCAAATAGTATGTCAAATGTATTCTAAGGATGAAATCATTAAATACAAAAAAAGGGGAATTTTACTTTGAAAATGATTTTATTCTGAAAAGACACAGAAAAAATGACTTAACTCTAAAAATATTAAGAATTGTATTCCCCCAAATCTTACCTCTGACGGCCCGTCCACACGGCAGCGTCGCGTGATTCAACGGAGACGCTTCCCATTCACTTTGAATGGGGTGACGTCACGCTTTCCCGAACTGCATTGTGGTCCCGTCGCTTCGAAAGGTGAGAAAAGTCCAACTTTTCAAGCGTCGACGGAAACACCAGCCAATCAAACCGCGTGCTCGTGTGTCCGGGGCGGGAGATTCATGTGATTGGTTGTTGGTCGCGTGCCAGCCACGCCCACCAGCAAGCTTCAACGCCGTGTGGACGTGGTACCGTTATCCTGACACTGTATTCTTTTTTATTAACCTTTAATCTGTAATTAAAAAAACATTACTATTTTTTTCCACTACGACATGAAAGTAGAGAAACTCAGCGTCAGTTTGACTTAGTTTGAAGCTCAGATTAAAGGAACTGGAGGAGACTTGAAGAAAGAACAAAAGAAACAGTGAAATTATTTTAAAAAGGGAATCAAATCTTCCGGATGTTTTCTGTCGGTAAAGTTTCCTCCCTCTGTGACGCCTTGAATCTGAGCCTGAGACACTTTGACTTCCAACAATATGAAATAAGACGAAATGTGGAGACGCCAAAATCAGTGATTAGAGGTTCAATTATAAAGATGACTTTAATTACCTCGACACACACACTCTGAGACACAGAGACACAGAGACACACTCTGAGACACACACACTGAGACACAGAGACACAGAGACACACACTGAGACACACACACTGAGACACAGAGACACTGAGACACACACACACTCTGAGACACAGAGACACAGAGACACTGAGACACACACACACACACTGAGACACACACACACACACACTCTGAGACACAGAGACACTGAGACACAGAGACACTGAGACACACACACACACTGAGACACACACACACACACACTCTGATACACAGAGACACTGAGACACACACTGAGACACAGAGACACACACTGAGACACACACACACACTGAGACACAGAGACACACACAGAGACAGAGACACACACACTGACACACAGAGACAGAGACACACACACACTGAGACACAGAGACAGAGACACACACACACTGAGACACACACTGACACACACACACACACACACACACACACACACACACACACACACACACACACACACACACACACACACACACACACACACACACACACACACACACACACACACACACACACACACACACACACACACACACACACACACCCCTCAGTGTTACTGACGTAGTGTCTGAATGTATGTCACGCTGAAGAGCAGCTTTAAAGACACGTGATATGAGACCGTTGGCACCGTACGCTTTTAGAGACTTTCTAAACGTTTGTTAAACTTTGTTTCTTTGACGCTCGTGGTGCTTTTGTACTCACTGTGCATGTTCATCCATCCTGTTGCTTACTTCAATGACTGTGTGTACATTTAATGTTTATTTATTGAAATACACATTATCAGAAAAACTCACAACGCTTCTGGGTTTTCTTTCTGGAAAGGAAATGTTCTGATTCAGGACATTTCTCAAAATAAAGAAAGTGTTTCTTATTTACAAGAAGTTGTGGTTTTAAAAAAGATCCTAGGATATTTACGTGCCTTGGTCCAACCCTTAAGGTTAACTCATTTGTTTTAATGTAATTATATATATACTTATCTTTAAGACCTAACGTTGAGGTTTCATTATGAACACTTTTCTTAATTTATCCCGTGGGGAAAAGAGTTAAGTTGTAGTCTTCCAAGAGTAGCAGTCCTCTGGGAGTTGTAGTTCTATTGCAAGTTTTTAAAATCAATGTTGGACAGAGGGTGTTTCTCAATGTCGAGGAAGGATGCTCCAGAGCCACTATTTCCCCCCCCCCTCTTATCATCGCCTGAATCTCCTCCTAGAGCACCATTAGGCGCGTTCACACCGCAGTACTTTTCCCACTTTAGTTCTGATATAGTTCCCAAATGTTGCGTTCACACCAAAAAGAGCCGGAACTAAATGAGTTCACGAGAACCTTTTTTTTACCCCCTTTCAGTCTCTGCTAGAGAGCAGGGACTTTCGTGGGAGAAAAAGGTTCCTGTGTCTGATTGGCTGGACGGATTGCAAACCACGCCCCGTCAAACTCCCAAAAACGTTTGTGAAGCCGCCATTTTATTATCATTATTATCATTAGCATTAGCATTAGCCCAGCGCAGAAACGCAGAGAGACTAACTTATGGCAACACAAAAGAAAACATGGGAGCGGAGGAGATGAGGAGGTGTCGGCGTTCTGGCCGTTTACTCTGAAGGCTTCAGTAGAAGCTGCTGGGAGTCCCAGCAGCTTCTACTGAAGCCTTCCCCAACTCCGGGGACTTCCGGCCGGGGACTCCGGGTGGCAGTATACGCCGTGAAGTTGTTTGCGGCCTGCCAGTAAACCCAAAGCAGAAGAAGAAGTGACGTCAGCGGCTTCATTTGCCTAATCCTCCCTCACTTAGTTCATGAGAACTAAAGAGTTCTCATGAACTAAGTTCTGATGAACCATTGTGGGAAAAGGACTGCGGTGTGAAAGCGCCTCTAGAGCACCATTGAGTTCTTTGTAACCAAATGTCTCTCAGAGGGGCGCGGGGAGGGGCTCCTTATTTTCATCTAAAGTAACAGACAGAGAATCAGCACTTTGGAAACAGGGCTGAAACAGAGGGGATTATGGGTAATGCTGCAATGATCTGTTTGGTGTTTCAGCCAATCAGAGACAGGCTCTGGATATATCTGAGACCTGTGAAATACTGATGAAAAAAAGCATGACATGGGACCTTTGCTTTTGCGGTTCTTCCCCGTCCCCTTGTGTGCTATGAAGGTTTCTCTGCATGTAAACGGTCTGCAGAGTCAAACACCATCAAAGTGCACCCTGGGAGTAAAACTCTAACACCTCCCCAAAACGCCTCGTCTGAGATTTCAAGTTTACTTCCTGGGTATCGCTACGTAGGGACTGTTTTTTCACGCTTACCTTGTTGCTGCTTTGTACAACTGAATTTCCCCTCTGGGATTAATAAAGGTTCATCTTATCTTATACCCAGGAGCCACGCCCGCACCCTCTGCCAGCCTTTCACAAAACAAAGCTTTCAGCATTCATGCCGGATATGCACAGCGTAGGGCTCTGAAGAACATGCTGTTCCTGCTTTGTTTGGACCAGCGGGAGACTCGGGTTCACAACCTGGAAGTATTCATTGTCGTTTGTGTATTTATGTTTAAAACAAACAAGGTATCTACCACGACTGTTTCAATGGGTAAACGTTTTTCGGGCTGCTACGTTGAAATGCTCTCCGCAGACCCACGCTCACAGCGTTACAAACCTTTTTCTTTCTCAATATCAAGCCTCACTTATTGTGTTTACTTTGGCTGTGAGTGTCTGAGTGTGCTCAGGATGAGTTTCGCTTGTTCTCTGAGTATCGCCGACCCGGAAGCCGTCTGTCAGCAACGAGCCTGTCAGCTTCCCGACCAATCAGAGCACAGTGGGCTCAAAGGGAGAGGGGGGAGGGGGGGTGTTTCAGAAACCAATGTGAGTTTGGAACATTGAACAATATAAATCTACTCTAGTAGACCTGGACGATGGAACTATGATCAGTAGAAAGGGCCGGGACACGGGACCTTTAATATTTAATATGAAGCAGAAATAAAGAATCAAACCAGAAAAGATAAAGAAATGAAGAAGCCGTTGGGTTAGTTTCCTTTTTATTTCCCACTAACGTCTTTACAAATGTTCTCAGACTGACGAAGGACACTTTGAGAAATAAAATCACGTTTCCAGAAGCTTCCGCACGACGTGACAATAAATAATCCCAGAGCAACAAAAAAACACTCATTCAAATAAAAACAAACTGTTTAATGTAAATATTGAATTTGTAAAACCAAATCGACTGAACTCTGTAATCAGGATGCCCCCCCCATAAAGGAAACGCAGCGTGAGGATCAGAACTCGTCTGGATTTCAAAATAAAAGCTGAACCGTGACGGGGCGATCACACCGGACGATACGTTACATGTAACAGACTTTCTTGTGAATTTCTGCATTTTTTTATACCAATTTGTTTCTGTTCAATTTGACCTTTTTAAGAGTAAATGTGTGAGTTCTGTCTTCTTTCTATTTAATCCCTTTCAATTCAAAGATTTTCTTCATTTTTATGCATTTATTGCAATTAAAATCACAGAAAACTGTAAAAACTCTTGAACATCTTAAGAGACATTTGACTACAGAAGCTCCTTCAGAATGTTTGGAGTAAACGTGAGAACGTGTTTTTCCCTTTTTCAATTTCACACATTTAGACTGATTTGCTGAAATGTGTGAAATTCAACAGAAAAACCACAAGATAACATTTTCTAGTACTTTTTAATCTACCGACATTGAAAACGGCTCGATCAAAAGTCACGACACATCTCAGACGTCCACGAAGTACAGCAGCATCAGTGGCTCGAAGTGTTTTCTGAGAAAGAGTCGTATAATGTCCTCTCCGTCCGGTGTGATCGAGGACTCAGAGCAGCAGCGAGGAATGTCTGAACGGTTTGATTGAAAACAGATTTCACAGTATGACGAATTAATTGAGAGGGGGGGGGACTGTGTGTGTGCGTCTGTGTGTGTCTCTCAGTGTGTCTATGTGTGTGTGTGTGTGTGTGTCTGTGTCTGTGTCTGTGTGTCTGTGTGTCTGTGTGTGTGTGTGTGTGTGTGTGTGTGTGTGTGTGTGTGTGTGTGTGTGTGTGTGTGTGTGTCTCAGGCCTTCTTCTCCTCCAGCAGCTTGTGCAGCTGGTCAGCGTCCTCTGAGGTCTTCACTCTGATCAGCAGAGGAACCGGGCTGCTGGGGTTCTTCTCGTCGACGGGGGGGTTCGGCACGCAGACCACCATCACGTTGTTCTTCCCCAGACGAGAGACTGGGAGAGACGCCTGGAGCAGGATGTTCAGCAGGATGTGACCTGAGGGAGGGAGGGGGGAGAGAGAGGTGAGACAGGTGAGAGAGCGAGAGAGCGAGAGAGAGAGAGAGAGAGGGAGAGAGAGGTGAGAGAGGGAGAGAGAGGTGAGACAGGTGAGAGAGCGAGAGAGCGAGAGAGGGAGAGAGAGGTGAGACAGGTGAGAGAGAGAGCGAGAGAGGGAGAGAGAGGTGAGAGAGAGAGCGAGAGGTGAGAGCGAGAGCGAGAGCGAGAGAGAGAGAGAGAGAGAGGTGAGAGCGAGAGGTGAGAGCGAGAGCGAGAGAGAGAGAGAGCGAGAGAGAGAGCGAGAGAGAGAGAGAGAGAGAGAGAGAGAGAGAGAGAGAGAGAGAGAGAGAGAGAGAGAGAGAGAGAGAGAGAGAGAGAGAGAGAGAGAGAGAGAGAGAGAGAGAGAGGTGAGTATTCAGAAGAATCACTAAGACATTCAAAGCCTCTACAGGAACACACTGATGGTGTTCAGCCGGATGAGAGAGAGGACGTCAGGTTAAGTATTTAGAAGAATTAGTCAAAGTAGAAAATGCGTATGAATGCTGTAAACTGTGTACATGATGCTGAACTGAGCTAATAAAGCTTTAAAAAGTATAAATGTCATAAACAACAAGTCCTAGCAGTCACGTCCTGAAGGAGCTGAACATTTGAATGGTTTCTGTAGCTGAAGGAGTTAGCGGACAAAGTTTGGTTGAAATAATAAAGATTTGAAGAACAACAGTGTGAAAGCTGTTGAAGAGCATTCAGACTAACTAGAGGAACACTGATCAGTTCCTGTGCTCGACCAGCGGGGGGCGCTGTGTGACCACCGTTCAGCTTCTGAGGATTTCAATCAGGGGGGTCAAACCAAACTCCAGACGGCCCCGCTAGAGCTCTGAAAGAATATTACACGTTTAATATACCGTTACATGCCCATAAACTACATATCCCACAATGCATCTGGTTTCGTGGCGTGCGCACTGAAGAGACTTGCAATTATTTGCCCTGGACTTCTGCTTTCAGACGTAGTTCATTCTGAAGTTATTACCCTATCTCCTTCAGGGTTCAACCGGTACAAATACTAAAAACGTGGTGCAGAGAAACTGTTCAGTTCCTGTGTTGGACCAGCGGGGGGCGCTGTGTGACCAGCGGGGGGCGCTGTGTGACCAGCGGGGGGCGCTGTGTGACCAGCAGGGGGCGCTGTGTGACCAGCGGGGGGGGCTGTGTGACCAGCAGGGGGCGCTGTGTGAACACCGTTCAGCTTGTGCTTTCCTCTGTTTAAATGAAGCTCCTTCTGGGTTCAGATGTTTTACAGGTTAATGAAACTCACCTGTGGTAACGAGGAGACTAAGAGAGCAGCAGGAGGAAACACACTGAGAGGGAAGGCTTTCAAAACGTCCTGAAATACACGATGTTTGAGTCTCTCCACGAGACTCTGCTCAGGGGTTTGACTTCTGGGAGATTGATGCTTTTAGTTGTACTTGTTCTATGTTGTGTGAGCTGTTTGTTTGTTTGTTTGTTTGTTTGTACATCACTTTGGTCTGGAGGTTTTAAAGTGCTTCATAAATAAAGCTATATTGAGCATGTTCTGTCTCCTGTGGATCTAAAGAGTGAAAGACGCTGTTGGTTTCAACTTATTATTATGAATTTTCACTACGTATACGTGTATTTATATCTCATACATCTAATACTACCACACATATACTAATACTACTACTACAACTCATACTAATACTAATATAACTCATACTAATACTAATATAACTCATACTAATACTAATATAACTCATACTACTAATATTACTACTTATACTTCTGATATCTAACTCCTTCAGGACATTCAAGGCTATTGACGTTTTGTTGTTTATACCATTTTAAACCTTTCTTTTAAATATAAATCTTAGCACAAAGATATCTATATCTATATCTATATATAAATATATAGATATCTATAATGTGTATATTTCTACCCAGGTTGGTGTCGGCTCTGATGAGCAGCTGCACTCTGTCGTCGTCGCTCTTCTTCAGGTGAAGAGTCCCCACTCCTTTCTCCTTAAACTCAGAGTCCTTCTTATAGAACAGCTTGCACCTGAAACACAACAAACATCACACGTTACACCTCGAGTCGACTCCAGTCGAGCTGTTTGAGACCAGGATCTCCTTGGATCAGTGAATTATACTAACTATAAACCATTACCTCTGTTCCTTCGTCTGGGAATAAATGAGAAACATTTCCAAAATAGCCACGAAATGAACTGAAGTCAACAATTAATATAATACTAATACTACTGCTATACTACTACTACAATTACTATAACTACTATAACTACTATAACTACTGATACTACTACTGCTGCTATACTACTACTACAATTAATATAACTACTATAACTACTGATACTACTACTGCTGCTATACTACTACTACAATTAATATAACTACTGATACTGCTACTCTTATACTACTACTACTACTGCTATACTACTACTACAACTACTATAACTACTGATACTACTACTACTGCTATACTACTACTGCAACTACTATAACTACTGATACTACTACTACTGCTATACTACTACTACAACTACTATAACTACTGATACTGCTACTCTTATACTACTACTACTGCTGCTATACTACTACTACAATTACTATAACTACTGATACTGCTACTCTTATACTACTACTACTACTGCTATACTACTACTACAACTACTATAACTACTGATACTACTACTACTGCTATACTACTACTACAACTACTATAACTACTGATACTGCTACTCTTATACTACTACTACTACTGCTATACTACTACTACAACTACTATAACTACTGATACTGCTACTCTTATACTACTACTACTACTGCTATACTACTACTACAACTACTATAACTACTGATACTACTACTACTGCTATACTACTACTACAACTACTATAACTACTGATACTACTACTACTGCTATACTACTACTACAACTACTATAACTACTGATACTACTACTGCTGCTGCTATACTACTACTACAACTACTACAACTACTATAACTACTGATACTACTACTGCTGCTATACTACTACTATAACTACTATAACTACTGATACTGCTACTCTTATACTACTACTACAATTACTATAACTACTGATACTACTACTACTGCTGCTATACTACTACTACAATTACTACAACTACTGATACTACTACTACTACTACTACTAATACTGTTATACTAATACTACTACTGTTATACTACTACTACTACAATTACTATAACTACTACTACAACTACTATAACTACTACAACTACTACAACTACTATAACTACTGATACTACTACTGCTGCTATACTACTACTATAACTACTATAACTACTGATACTGCTACTCTTATACTACTACTACAATTACTATAACTACTGATACTACTACTACTGCTGCTATACTACTACTACAATTACTACAACTACTGATACTACTACTACTACTACTACTAATACTGTTATACTAATACTACTACTGTTATACTACTACTACTACAATTACTATAACTACTACTACAACTACTATAACTACTACAACTACTACTACAATTACTATAACTACTGATACTACTACTACTACTGCTATACTACTACTAAAATTACTATAACTACTGATACTACTACTACTACTACTACTATTACTGTTATACTGCTACTGTTATACTACAATTACTATAACTACTAATACTGTTATACTAATACTACTAAAATTACTATAACTACTGATACTACTACTACTACTACTACTACTACTGTTATACTGCTACTGTTATACTACCAATACAACTACTATAACTACTATAACTACTAATACTGCTACTGTTATACTACCAATACAACTACTATAACTACTATAACTACTAATACTGCTACTGTTATACTACCAATACAACTACTATAACTACTATTACTGCTACTGTTATACTACCAATACAACTACTATAACTACTAATACTGCTACTGTTATACTACCAATACAACTACTATAACTACTATAACTACTAATACTGCTACTGTTATACTACCAATACAACTACTATAACTACTATTACTGCTACTGTTATACTACCAATACAACTACTATAACTACTATAACTACTAATACTGCTACTGTTATACTACCAATACAACTACTATAACTACTATAACTACTAATACTGCTACTGTTATACTACCAATACAACTACTATAACTACTATAACTACTAATACTGCTACTGTTATACTACCAATACAACTACTATAACTACTATAACTACTAATACTGCTACTGTTATACTACCAATACAACTACTATAACTACTAATACTGCTACTGTTATACTACCAATACAACTACTATAACTACTATAACTACTAATACTGCTACTGTTATACTACCAATACAACTACTATAACTACTATAACTACTAATACTGCTACTGTTATACTACCAATACAACTACTATAACTACTAATACAACTTATACTTTTACAGGACATGTCACTCGTGAGTCTCTTTTATCCAAAGCGACTCACATACTCAATACTGAGGCCAATCCCCACAGGAGCACTTTGGGGTGAAGTGTCTCAGGGACACAACGACATGCTGACTGCAGTGGGGTTTGAACCTGAGACCAAGGCTCTATCCACTGCGCCACACGCCTCCGCCTACTACAAGGATACTTTAAACAATATTAATGATGAATAAATGAGTCTCATTTACTTCTTGGAGTAGAAAGCGTCGTCCTCCTTCACCTCCTTCACGTCCACTTTGGGAGGCTCGTCTGTCTCCTCCTCTCCATTCTCATCTACACAGAGAAATAACACCTATTTATTATTGGTTTAACAACAACAACAACAACAACAACAACAACAACAACAACAACAACAACAACAGGAAACTAAATAATAAAGTGTCAGGAATAATGTGTGTAACTTCTTCAGATTTTATTTACAATTTTTTTTAGCGCGAGAATTCTAACTTAGTTTTTATTATCTTAAATTTAAATATCATGAAGTGCATCAGAGGCTTTATCCGGATCATAAAGCAAAAGGATTAATAGTTTGTTTTGTTATAAAATAATTCAACTATATACCTTTTTTAACTATCAGATAAATACAACATATCGTAAAGTAACTATTTGTGATGGTTAGGGATGGGTACCGAGAACCGGTACTAAGTCAATACCGGTACCTGATTGGACGGTATCGGTATACCGTTAAGCCGCTGGACAAACGGTGCTGCTATCGGTATATGTGTTACGTCTACTTCCTTAGTTTAACTTTAAACCATTCTGGTTGGTTGGGAACCCTCATCCCGTGTGATGTATCCGGTTTGAGACCCTCTGATTGGCCACTGTAAATGCCACTCCTCATCTCTCTCAACAGAAACACATCGGCAGAATCCATCTTACTTTGAGCATGTGTTTTAAACAGTTTGATCCCTTTGTGAATTGGTTCCACTTCCTCCGTCCTTTAATTTCTTCATTCAGCGGGAATCCACATGAATGAATCCTGAGTCCAGTAACCATCAGAGTCACTCCAATAGAGCTCCTTAGTTACGCTCTCATCCTCCTTTAACTAAATACTTCACATTCATCCAGTTTGGGACGGTAGTTGAAGCATTTTGAGACTTTGAACCTTGATTGACCAACAGGAGTCATTTGGGGGGGCTCTTGCTCTAAACTAAAGCACATTCATTATAGATATTTATATTTTATATTTCTGTACCTGTGGGTCGAGCAGCCTCAGTTTTGGGTGAACTGAAAGCAGCTCCTCCGAACAGCCCAGAGGAGGAGGATGATGATGAAGAGGAGGAGAAGGAGAAGCTAGGCGGAGGTTTTGAGGCTAACGCTGCGACGACACTGCTGTCCACCTTCTGCCCGAAGTTAAACGAGACGCTCTGATTGGTCTCTTCTGCTGGTGTCTTAGTGAAGGAGAAGGGTGATGAAGAGGAGGAGGCAGGAAGAGGAAGAGGAACAGTGGGAGGAGGGTCTTTCTTCTTCTCTCCGTACTGCCGCTCGATGCTGCCCAGGTGCTTCTCGTAGTCTCTGAAGATTGGGTTCAGGTCGCAGAGAGGGTTGTCGTTCACGTGCTTCGTTATCCAATCACGGACCGAGCAGTTCAGAGCCGTCAGCTGGCGACTGTACTCCTTATGGGAGGAGGAGGAGGAGGAGGAGGAGGAGGAAGAGGAGGAGGAGGAAGAGGAGCCGTTGGTCTGCTTGGTGTCGGAGCTGAAGGTGAGACCTGAGAGAAAGAAGCAGAAGAGTTCGGTTTTACAGATCACCTTGTTGACTTTAAAGCTATCCTCCCTTTCTGATGTCTTCTCTACATCACCATGTGTCCCCGGTGTCCCCCCCCGGTGTGTCCCCCGTGTGTCAGGAGACTCTCAAAGTGATGTCTTCTCTACATCACCATGTGTCCCCGGTGTGTCCCCGGTGTGTCAGGAGACTCTCAAAGTGTCAGAAAATAAACCCCTCTCTCTTTCCCTCCGTAACCACATCTCTAAAAACGGGGAACAACGGAGCTGATCCAGATTTGCTGCGTCATGACCACATTACTAAAATGTGGGCGGGCTTTACCCCCACGGGCCAATCAGAAAGGTTGCTGTCAGAAACAATGAGACGTGTTCTGGAAGTAATATTGTCTGTGTTTACTTTAGCATGCTAACTCTCAGAGCTAACCTGCACTGGAGAGAGTGTGTGTGAAGAAGCAGGAAATCAAAAGGAAGTCACCTTGAGGTAAACCTGAGAGAGAGAGAGTTTGAGCTCCATCCTGTTTCAGAGAGGATCCTTGATGTGGTTTGGAACATGATGTGGAGTTCTCCTGATGAGATCTACTCTCTCTCTACAGCTACTGACCCAGAGTCAGCTCTTTAGTAACAGCTGGAAGAGAGGGGGGGGGGGGGGGGGCTACAAGGATCTGTTATGGGTTTGGAGCAGGACACTTCAGAGACATGTCCTTAGTAACAGCTGGCAGAGAGAGGGGGGGGGGGCTACAAGGATCTGTTATGGGTTTGGAGCAGGACACTTCAGAGCCATGTCCTTAGTAACAGCTGGAAGAGAGGGGGGGGGGCTACAGGGGTGTGTTTGGGGTCTGGAGCAGGACACTTCAGAGACATGTCCTTAGTAACAGCTGGCAGAGAGGGGGGGGGGCTACAGGGGTCTGTTTGGGGTCTGGAGCAGGACACTTCAGAGACATGTCCTTAGTAACAGCTGGCAGAGAGGGGGGGGGGGCTACAGGGGTCTGTTTGGGGTCTGGAGCAGGACACTTCAGAGACATGTCCTTAGTAACAGCTGGCAGAGAGGGGGGGGGGGGGCTACAGGGATCTGTTTGGGGTCTGGAGCAGGACACTTCAGAGACATGTCCTTAGTAACAGCTGGAACAGAGAGGGGGGGGGGGCTACAGGGGTCTGTTTGGGGTCTGGAGCAGGACACTTCAGAGACATGTCCTTAGTAACAGCTGGAACAGAGAGGGGGGGGGGGCTACAGGGGTCTGTTTGGGGTCTGGAGCAGGACACTTCAGAGACATGTCCTTAGTAACAGCTGGCAGAGAGGGGGGGGGGGGGCTACAGGGATCTGTTTGGGGTCTGGAGCAGGACACTTCAGAGACATGTCCTTAGTAACAGCTGGAACAGAGAGGGGGGGGGGGCTACAGGGGTCTGTTTGGGGTCTGGAGCAGGACACTTCAGAGACATGTCCTTAGTAACAGCTGGAACAGAGAGGGGGGGGGGGGCTACAGGGGTCTGTTTGGGGTCTGGAGCAGGACACTTCAGAGACATGTCCTTAGTAACAGCTGGAAGAGAGGGGGGGGGGGGCTACAGGGGTCTGTTTGGGGTCTGGAGCAGGACACTTCAGAGACATGTCCTGTATGTATTTGTATATATCTGAGACCTGTATGAAAGGCCTAAAGCAGAATAGTAGGAGAGCTTAAGGTGACATGAAGCTCAGGTGTGTTCTCTCACCAGGTGCTGTGGCTTTGGAGGCTGGAGAGAAGAATCCTGTGAATGCTGGAGTGCCGCTGCTCCCATTGGTCGAGCCGCTCAGTCCCGTGAATCCTCCTCCTCCGTTCCCAAATCCGGAAAACCCGGTCGGAGCCGGTTCTCCGCCCGGAGCCGGAGTCAGAGAGAAACCTTTGAAGCCTTTAAAAGAGGAACCGCCGCTTTCCGCCTGACGACACGGGAACCAATCAGAAGGGCAGGAAATAAGATACCAAACGTTCACATGCTACACATTTCTTAACGGGGTTTAAGACGAATCAAAAGTATGTGAAAACGACCCAATTAGCCCAGGACTCTCAAGGGCTAAGATCGCTTATATTAAGATAAGATTGAACTTGATTTATTTATCTGCTTGTGGAAATGCAGGCGTTTAAAAACAGGATTCACACAAAGACAAAATAAAGACAGAATAGAATACAGAAATAATAAAGTGAACTATTGAAACAAGATATCACAGTAAAAAGTTGTGCATTCGTTTAAACATTTTCAACATATTTAAGTGTGCGGATGAGAGTTTAGGTTAAAGAGTTGATATTCTAACTTATTCTTATTTATAAAGCAGGAGTACGAAGGCCAAACAATATTCCCTCTGGCTCACGAAACGGTATATTTATTTCTCAAGACATATATATTAATATTTATCATTTTGGTAGCTCACGTCACCAAATCACATCTTTGAGCTTTTATTCCATATTTCATTCACCAGGGAAGTGGATCTTTCACTTTTTACCTCTCCGATGTTTCTGCGCTTGGCTTTCTTTATCGCCCGGCTCTTCAACACATCTTCAGTCGCAACTAAAAACGTCCCGGCCTGACGAAGAAGAAGAAGAAGAAGAAGAAGAAGAAGGAGATGGAGAAAAAGAAGAAACATCAGAAATGGGACAAATCAAACATCGTTCTTTAAGCTGTAAACTAAGGGTGCTCCAACGACACGGAGAGAAGAATTGAAAAAAGTTACCATTACATACACGCAATATTAAAGACAATATTTACACAAAATATAAAAAAACTGAGTGAATGTGAGGCAGAGGCTAACTATCATTAATAATAATAATAATAATAATGGATTACATTTTTTATTAGAGCGCTTTTACAGGTGCTCAAAGCGCTTTACAAATACACATTACACATATTAGACATGTAAGAGTCATTACTGTGGACATTACCTACAGGAGCAAATGCAGGTAAAGTGTCTTGCCCAAGGACACAACGGCCTGACGCAGTGGCGGCCGAGGCGGGATTGACTCCAGTGTGATGACCTCCGGGATAACCAACGGTAACCACTGCGCCAAAACCGCCCATTAGCTCTTACACTACATTTAATATATAAGTGACGTTTGATTCAGATTAAACTGTGACAATGTGGCTTCCAGATCCTCAGATGTTTTCTACTCTTTATTTCCAAACGATGAGTAATGCCTTGACTTTCATTTAAACATTTCCCAATTTGGCGTCAATAAATATATCTAATTACCTTAAATGCCGGTTTAATCGTTTTCCATGGCTGTAAACTAATGGTCTCTGAGTATTGGATTGTTGTTTGTACACAACAACACATTTAAATCTCTGGTACAGCAAAGCAAAAACAGAGCTTAGGAAATGCCATTTGGGACATAAAGGTTGGGACATGTCCTCTTTTAATATGAGGCCCAGATGATTCCCAGAACAGATCAAAGTGACAGCGACGCCTCGGACTCAGGTTTTTCTGATTGTTTTTGTTAGTCTCAATAATTGTGTTTGTTGTTGTTGTTATCCGGCAGTGGTTCAGTCAGTAGGGGCTTGGACTGGGAGCCGTAGGGTCGCCGGTTCAAGTCCCCGACCAGACCTAAAATATGGAGTGTGGACTGCTACTTGGAGAGGTCCCAGTTCACCTCCTGCCCTGCCGCGGTGCCCTTGAGCAAGGCACCGGACACCCCCCTTCCCCCCTCACTCCCATTGCTCCCCGGGCGCTGTACAATAGCTGCCCACTGCTCCTAGTACTAGACTCCTAGCACTAGACTCCTGGTTCTAGACTCCTAGCACTAGACTCCTAGCACTAGACTCCTTGTTCTAGACTCCTAGCACTAGACTCCTGGCACTAGACTCCTTGTTCTAGACTCCTAGCACTAGACTCCTGGTTCTAGACTCCTAGCACTAGACTCCTGGCACTAGACTCCTTGTTCTAGACTCCTGGTTCTAGACTCCTAGCACTAGACTCCTAGCACTAGACTCCTGGCACTAGACTCCTGGCACTAGACTCCTTGTTCTAGACTCCTAGCACTAGACTCCTGGTTCTAGACTCCTAGCACTAGACTCCTTGTTCTAGACTCCTGGCACTAGACTCCTGGTTCTAGACTCCTAGCACTAGACTCCTGGCACTAGACTCCTAGCACTAGACTCCTTGTTCTAGACTCCTAGCACTAGACTCCTGGTTCTAGACTCCTAGCACTAGACTCCTGGCTCTAGACTCCTAGCACTAGACTCCTAGCACTAGACTCCTTGTTCCAGACTCCTAGCACTAGACTCCTAGCACTAGACTCCTAGCACCAGACTCCTAGCTCTAGACTCCTAGCACTAGACTCCTAGCACTAGACTCCTGGTTCTAGACTCCTAGCTCTAGACTCCTAGCACTAGACTCCTAGCACTAGACTCCTAGCACTAGACTCCTGGTTCTAGACTCCTAGCACTAGACTCCTAGCACTAGACTCCTAGCTCTAGACTCCTAGCACTAGCCTCCTAGCACTAGACTCCTGGCACTAGACTCCTAGCACTAGACTCCTAGCTCTAGACTCCTAGCACTAGACTCCTGGCACTAGACTCCTAGCACTAGACTCCTAGCACTAGACTCCTAGCACTAGACTCCTAGCACTAGACTCCTAGCACTAGACTCCTAGCACTAGACTCCTGGTTCTAGACTCCTAGCACTAGACTCCTAGCACTAGACTCCTGGTTCTAGACTCCTAGCACTAGACTCCTAGCACTAGACTCCTAGCTCTAGACTCCTAGCACTAGACTCCTAGCTCTAGACTCCTAGCACTAGACTCCTAGCTCTAGACTCCTAGCACTAGACTCCTGGCTCTAGACTCCTAGCACTAGACTCCTAGCACTAGCCTCCTAGCACTAGCCTCCTGGTTCTAGGTTGGGTTAAAGCAGAGGACACATGTCACGGTGTGCTGTGCATGTACAGAGGGTTTCTTCTATCTTCTTGTCTCACCTCCTCTCCCTCCTCCTCCTGGTCCCAGTTCCTGTCCGTCAGCTCTTTATCAGCGATCCTCTTCGCCATCCCACCGGCTCTGAGACACAGAAACGGTACGACAGTTAGCTGATGCATTCATATGTAATTAAGTAATAATATAGTTATTGATTATAATAGTTAGTCAGGAGCAAAGACAGGGTCGTAAATTACTTTTAAAAGCAGATATTCACTAAATAAACCACAAACCCAGCAAACCATTATGTCAGGGGGGGGGGGGGGGGGGGTGTATGGAGTAGTTCACTTTATACTTGTTTTAAATACACTGTACTTAAGCTAGACTTACATCAACAACACGGTCGATTTAAAAAGGAAAACATGAACAAAGAAGAGAAGTTATTTGGGATACAGAAAGCATAACCGAGTGTGGCTTCATGGAGGTGAATGTCAAGTTAATAAAGTAACACGCAAACCGTAATGAGAATATAAATATACAGATAAATACAAAGATGTAAACAGGTAGTAAAACAGTAAGGCTTGTTCATTATATAACTGAGCTATGTTTTTGCATGGTTGTACACAAGAGATTTAAATGTGTTGTTGACAAACAAACATAGAAAACTAATAAACCAGCATTTAAGATGTACTTTATTGATCCTAAATTCGGACATTTTTAAGTGCATTGCACATCATTGGAAAATAAAGAGTAGAAAACAATCACATTTGAGGATCTTGACGTTTTTACAGTTAAATCTGACTAAAACGTTACTAATATCATAAATGTAGTTTAAGAGCTGATGATAGTTCGCTTCTGCCTCACATTTACTGTACTCAGTTTCATACAATAATATTTTGTGTAAACATTGTCTCTATTTTTCATTTGTGCAAACAATCTTTAAAATAGCTTAAATTATGGGGATTTATTTGCTCTTTTTGTGTTTTTTAAATGACGTTTTCTTCTTTCCTTGTCTTTAAAAGCAGCATGTATTATCATTTGTTTACCATTCACACCAAAGCTATTCCTCATGGTGTAAACTCACTAACCCTGACGTTAGCTTCATTTAGCTCTTCATGCCATCAGATCCTTGTTTATAACATCAGTTAGTTCAAGTTGTATTCATGTTAACAGTTCCTGAGGTGGTGATTTTAACTTTTAACTGTAAAGGCACTAAAAAGCGAAATATGCAGTGTTTTCCGGTGCTAACATCATCAGGCCGGTAACCGGTGAACGTGTAAAGCTAACCCCCAGATATCTACATGGCTAGGGAGTACATAGTGTATGAGTTGTGTACAAACCATTTATAAACAGTATATCGTTGATGTTGTCTGTGATTTTTAGCAATTTAAACAATGAGTTTTAAGCCTGTTTAGCTTTCAATGCTAACGGCTAGAAGATAATGTCAAGCTAACGTTAGCTCCTCATACAGACAGATTGAATGTATTTTAAAACCCTTAAAGGTACCTGTTCTGGACCGTTTATCCAACCTCTTCCTGTCAGTGTTTACCGGACAGATGCTCGGTGTCGCAGATTGTTTTTAGAGAGGTTTTATTTCAGCAGCTTCTGAGGAAAAAATGAAAAACTGAAACTGTTTTGAACGAGACTTCTTCACGCGGCCATTTTACATCGCGTGCATATCCGCATGGGTTCGCGCCGCGCGTAACATCATGTTCCGCATGCGCAGAAAGATAGGGACGCCTACATTTCAGCTTGGGAGTTGTAGTTTTTTAATAAAATAAAAATCAAATGTATGGGGGAAAAAATGTGTTGCAGCATAAACAAGCAAGGCATTGCACATTATAACAAATTAAAGTAGAACATATAAATATACTGGCAAAAAATGTATAATGTTTTGGTCATAATATGTAGTATTTAATTTCATATTTTACAGAATATACAAAATAGCACAACATATAAATATTATAAAG
The DNA here is from genome assembly GCF_949606895.1 of Notothenia rossii. Taxonomy (NCBI): domain Eukaryota; kingdom Metazoa; phylum Chordata; class Actinopteri; order Perciformes; family Nototheniidae; genus Notothenia; species Notothenia rossii. The sequence continues at coordinate 63,907,635 of NC_136908.1, read as the reverse complement.
TAATAGTAAAGGGATTTAATCCAATAAAAAATAGTCACACAACAACAACAAAAAAATATGTTGCTTCTCCATAATAATAATAATAATAATAATAATAACAATAATAATTAAAGCGCTTTTATAATGCTCAAAGACGCTTATATTATTCTTATAATAAGATAAGATAAGAAGTACTTTATTGTTATTAACTGTGTAATACCTTGCTGCTAAATCCTCAGAACTGTTACAGGATGTATTTTTTGTAAATTGTGTAACTTTCATTACTATCCTTTTTTTTTGTATCTTTAATATTTTTGCATGCATGCTTCTTAGGTAACATTAAGTCTCTGGATCTTCTCTGCTTTAACAATGTACATTTGGAGCAGATATTTAGTATTTGAGACTAAATGCATGCAGTAAATTATTATTAATGTTACCATGCACGCTCTCTTTTCTGCTGCAGCTTACTGGTGGGAAATCCCTCCAGAGAGATGCTGCCTGCAGAGAGGGGGATCTGTGGGGGTGTCGGGGGGGAAGTGGTGCAGCAGATGGCCCGTCTCCAGATCCAGATCCACCATCAGGACCATCAGGACCATCAGGGCCATCAGGACCTCCTGCCAAACAGGAACAGGTGCTGCACAAACAGGAAGTGATGGGAAGGCAGCAGGAGAGGAGAGGGAGCTGGCAGCAGAAAAAAGAGAAGAGGAAAACCTGAAACATGGAGAAGGGGCGAAGAGAGGGTTTTTATACATTCTCTCTACTTTAAAGAGTCCTCTCCTGCTGATGTTCAGGTGTATATCAGTATGTAGTGTCTCTACTTTAAAGAGTCCTCTCCTGCTGATGTTCAGGTGTATATCAGTATGTAGTGTCTCTACTTTAAAGAGTCCTCTCCTGCTGATGTTCAGGTGTATATCAGTATGTAGTGTCTCTACTTTAAAGAGTCCACTCCTGCTGATGTTCAGGTGTATATCAGTATGTAGTGTCTCTACTTTAAAGAGTCCTCTCCTGCTGATGTTCAGGTGTATATCAGTATGTAGTGTCTCTACTTTAAAGAGTCCTCTCCTGCTGATGTTCAGGTGTATATCAGTATGTAGTGTCTCTACTTTAAAGAGTCTTCCCCTGCTGATGTTCAGGTGTATATCAGTATGTAGTGTCTCTACTTTAAAGAGTCCACTCCTGCTGATGTTCAGGTGTATATCAGTATGTAGTGTCTCTACTTTAAAGAGTCCTCTCCTGCTGATGTTCAGGTGTATATCAGTATGTAGTGTCTCTACTTTAAAGAGACCTCTCCTGCTGATGTTCAGGTGTATATCAGTATGTAGTGTCTCTACTTTAAAGAGTCTTCTCCTGCTGATGTTCAGGTGTATATCAGTATGTAGTGTCTCTACTTTAAAGAGTCCACTCCTGCTGATGTTCAGGTGTATATCAGTATGTAGTGTCTCTACTTTAAAGAGTCCTGTCCTCCTGATGTTCAGGTGTATATCAGTATGTAGTGTCTCTACTTTAAAGAGTCCTCTCCTGCTGATGTTCAGGTGTATATCAGTATGTAGTGTCTCTACTTTAAAGAGTTCTCTCCTGCTGATGTTCAGGTGTATATCAGTATGTAGTGTCTCTACTTTAAAGAGTTCTCTCCTTCTGATGTTCAGGTGTATATCAGTATGTAGTGTCTCTACTTTAAAGAGTCCTCCCCTGCTGATGTTCAGGTGTATATGCAGTGTCTCTATAATAATGCAAACACACTGGAGTTGTGAGTTTGTCGTGTGTTCTGTTTGTAAGCGAACAGGTTTGTGGATAACCTCCTCCTGTATCTGCAGATTCCTGTAATTACTTATTATATCTGATTAAGTCATTTTTTCCTGTGTCTCGTCTCTAATTGGCCGTTCTGCAGAAACGAGTCAATTAGTGTTTTACAAATGGAGCTTTAATGAGCTGAATTAATTGACTGGCTATGAGGACGGCTATTAGTGAGAGCTAATGAAAAGGAAGCAGAACTAATGATCGGATGTTCTGAGGAAAGGTGAGAGGACGTTGGAAATCAGTTCATATGTTTTATATCTGACTTCTGTGGAGGTTTAACAATCACTGAATGCCTCATAGTGGCTGAGAGAGGAACTCAAGGGAATCAAATACCTGCTAAATAACATGGAAAAGGTTTATATTCATATATATTATTCTAAAGGGAGGGAGGCTGTGGCGCAGTGGACTAGTGTGTTGGTTTTAGGATCAGGGGGTCACAGGTTCAAACCCCTCTGCAGTCAGCATGTCGTTGTGTCCCTGAGACACTTCACCCCCCAGTGCTCCTGTGGGGATTGCCCTCAGTACTGAGTATGTGAGTCGCTTTGGATAAAAGTGTCTAACAAGTAACATGTCATGTGAATATCTCCCAAACAAGACAAAATAGTCATAAATAATCTTTATTTTGGTTTTTAGGCTGTGCGTTCTGCTTTTACTAAGTACAAGATCTGAGTACTTCTACTTTTACCACAAGATCTGAGTACTTCTACTTTCACTCAAGTAAGATCTGAGTACTTCTACTTTCACTCAAGTACAAGATCTGAGTACTTCTACTTTTACCACAAGATCTGACTACTTCTACTTTCACTCAAGTACAAGATCTGACTACTTCTACTTTCACTCAAGTACAAGATCTGAGTACTTCTACTTTCACTCAAGTACAAGATCTGAGTACTTCTACTTTCACTCAAGTAAGATCTGAGTACTTCTACTTTCACTCAAGTACAATATCTGAGTACTTCTACTTTCACTCAAGTACAAGATCTGACTACTTCTACTTTCACTCAAGTAAGATCTGAGTACTTCTACTTTCACTCAAGTACAATATCTGAGTAATTCTACTTTCACTCAAGTAGAAGATCTGAGTACTTCTACTTTTACTCAAGTACAAGATCTGAGTACTTCTACTTTTACTCAAGTACAAGATCTGAGTACTTCTACTTTTACTCAAGTACAAGATCTGAGTACTTCTACTTTTACTCAAGTACAAGATCTGAGTACTTCTACTTTTACTCAAGTACAAGATCTGAGTACTTCTACTTTTACCACAAGATCTGACTACTTCTACTTTCACTCAAGTACAAGATCTGAGTACTTCTACTTTCACTCAAGTAAGATCTGAGTACTTCTACTTTCACTCAAGTACAATATCTGAGTACTTCTACTTTCACTCAAGTACAAGATCTGAGTACTTCTACTTTCACTCAAGTAAGATCTGAGTACTTCTACTTTCACTCAAGTACAATATCTGAGTAATTCTACTTTCACTCAAGAACAAGATCTGAGTACTTCTACTTTCACTCAAGTAGAAGATCTGAGTACTTCTACTTTCACTCAAGTACAAGATCTGAGTACTTCTACTTTTACTCAAGTACAAGATCTGAGTACTTCTACTTTTACTCAAGTACAAGATCTGAGTACTTCTACTTTTACTCAAGTACAAGATCTGAGTACTTCTACTTTTACTCAAGTACAAGATCTGAGTACTTCTACTTTTACTAGTTAAATTAACAGAAAATGAAATACAGTAAACTAAAAAGGTGAAGAATCAGTAAATGAAGCTCAGAGGAGGCGTGGCTTTAAAGGAGAGGAAGAAGGGGCGTGGCTTTTAAGCAATAACAAAGATGGCTGCCTTAGCAATGAGAGCTGAGAGGAAAAAAGGTGAACGTAAAGCCGCAGGTGAGTTTCTGCTGGAAAGTGCTTATTGTTGACCCAATAACTCTAACTGTGGATCTCTGAAAGCTTATCTCTGCTAACTAGCTTCATGCTACATTAGCTGGTGTTCAATAGCAAGTAGCCTAGCCATGCTAAAGTGGTGTTAGCTTCTTGCTCAGCTGAATAAACAGCAACTAGCCTATTGTTGCTAATTTTATTCTGTTAGTCCAAAAAAAAACATTATGCACTCTAAAAACCTTGTTGTATATTTTGTACATTGACAATAAAGGCTTTCTATTCTGGACATTTGGTTTATGCCTCCAACAGATGATGGTTATTGTTTATATTTTGTTTATTAGCACATTAAATGTTTGCATCCAATTACTTTTTACTGCAAATGCTGCACAAACAATCCCATTGGATGTTATCCTATATTCACTTTACTCCAGGGATTCTGCGGTTCGGTCCGTTTCAGGTAATGTCTCATTTAATGTTATTTTCTCATATTATTTGTGTGCATTTAATGGTTTGAGTGCTGATTTGCATTAGCTAACAATCCTTTAACACCTCATGCTTGTTGTGAACAATATGTTTATTATTATTTATTTATTATATTTTATTATATATTTATTTATTTTATTTTATTATATATTTATTTATTATATTTTATTATATATTTATTTATTTTATTTTATTATATATTTATTTATTATATTTTATTATATATTTATTTATTATATTTTATTATATATTTATTTATTATATTTTATTATATATTTATTTATTATATTTTATTATATATTTATTTATTATATTTTATTATGTATTTTATTATATTATATGCTGTGATGTAGGTGATAAAACAGAGACACTCAAACATAATGGTGGAGAAGTGCTGATAAATACAGCTTTTCTTCGTGTTTCTCTGCAGCTTTAACGACAAACCCTGAGATATAACACACTGTGCACGATCATTATGTCAGAGTATTATCTCCACATGACCATTTCCAGCTGAACAATGGCTACGTTTCTGCAGACGCTTGATTTCTGTGCGTGTGTGCTTGCTTGCTGTGTGTGTGTGTGTGTGTGTGTGTGTGTGTGTGTGTGTGTGTGTGTGTGTGTGTGTGTGTGTGTGTGTGTGTGTGTGTGTGTGTGTGTGTGTGTGTGTGTCAGAGATGTTGGCTGTAAAACAGTATTTATTTACCGCTGCAGAAGAAGAGGCTCTGAGTGAGAGAACTGGGTCAGCAGCTCAGAAACAATTATTCACACAGGATGTTTGAGAGCGGCGGCAGAAACACACAGTACTCAAATACTCAGTTCAGACATGAAGGATTACTGAACGGACTGCCTTCACCTCCAACACATTGCATAAAGAGACCTGTGAGAACCTGCAAGCAGCCTCAGAGTGACACTCTTCAGTAACGCACAGTTCGACTAGGTTCCTGTATATCGTTGCACAGTTCTTTGTATTTGTTTTGAAGAGAAGATGTCCCTTTCTCCCGATGTTTCCACATCAGCCTCTTGCAACTTGTCGTGCAACAGTTTTTTATTTCTCTTTGCATTTGTTTTGGTACGTTTGTGTTTTTGTATCTGCAGCGTTTCTCCTGATGGAAGAGTTTGCACGTGTTTGCTTTACGTGTATATAGACTCGTCGTGCTCTGTTTCTATTCAATTTATATTTACTTGCACATCTCAGAACATTCTCTTGCACTATTTGATCAGTTTTTATGTCCTATATATATTCCTGTTGCTCTGTTGGAGGAGGACTTCAGTGTTTCATCTCCATATCTCCTGTAGCTGCTGAGCACATGATGATAGACTTGAATATTGAATCGACAATGAACCTATAATTCATTATAAGACACATCTTTATTGCTTTAGTGCATCAGAAAGCATTATGCATGTTAATAAATGTAGTATTATAACTCTTGATATTTCACTTTCGATGTTGTTACGTTGCAGAAAAGAGACTTGAATTTGTCCTCACTTCTCAGACCTTCATTTCCAACTCTTCTCATTTAAAGTCAGAATCTGAAGCTCGGACAGATTTGCTATCAGCTGGACGTGAGTTTTATTTGGTGGAGAACCTCGGGCCAGGCCATCTGTCAGTACTGGCAGGACCCACGCTGCCTGGCGCTCCTGAACGCAGCGCGGGTCGCTGCTAAGGAAAAATGTTGAAGAGGAAATATTATCGAAAACAAACAAAGTGCAGCAGAACCATCTTTTATTTTGGAGCGGCACGAGGCAACTAGTTTCAGAAAGTAACTGATGTCCCTGAATGCAACATGACATAACTTATGTATAACCAATTATATTCAATAAAAAATGTATCATATCAATGTATGACAATGAACAGTCAGGAATAAACCCATTTAAAGAAAACACCTGGTGGGAAATTGAGAATATTTGTTCTTAATTGTACCGATTATTGTTTATTTCACTTTCTGATAGCTTGTGTTGTCATCTCATCATAAGTTCTGCCTCTACGAAATAAAAAAGAATAATACATTTAATATTAATAC